>NC_134355.1:74258293-74560793 GCF_048569485.1 Anomaloglossus baeobatrachus | reverse complement strand
TCCCGCAGCCACACATAACTGCATGTCAATTATTCCTGCGGATTTACCTGCGGAAATCCCGTCTCTCCACTATGGAGATAGAGGCTTACCTGCCTTGGTCCCATACTTACCTGCCTTGATAGCAGACACCCGAGTCAGTGAAGCGACCGGTGGTAGGGCCGCGGGTGTGTGTGTATGCTCTATTCCAACAAAATCCCCATACTCAGATTTTACCGGTAGTAACATTTCTTTACTAGGAAACATATTTATAATACAATCAACCGAACTATCTGCGCACATGTGTATAGTGGAATCCCCCCCCCCCCCGGATCTTCACTCCTTCCGGGTACGCAGCAAGAAGAAAGGAAAAAAACAACAAAGAAATGGCAGCAACTTTCCCTAACTTTCCCTACAATCACATACCAGTCTATCCCAGAAGAAGATGCCGCTCCCACGTCGCAGGCCTGGAGTCTCACGATGATGTGTCCCGGTGCAGCGCTGAAGGGATGCAGCTCCTCGGTCTTTTCCTTTGATCTTCTTCCGCTGGTAAAAGATTCTAGTCAGTCTTTTAGTCCCGGGGCACACCGAACAGAAGAAGGGAGGTCACGGCCCCTGTACTTGCACTCAGGGTGCGATGCTCTGCCGTCAAGTTGTCACTCCGGGCGCGATGCTCTGCAGTCCGGGGATGGCAGGAACCACTTCCACAGGGTGATTCCTCCAAGAATCCGGTGGCAAAAGAGCCCTGTGTTCAGAGAGACCACACGCAGCTCTCTCCTGGCTAAGCTCCGGGTCTGAATACATTTCCCGCACTTTCTCTTCCTGGTTGGAACACACAAATTGCTGTAGGGGGTTTCCCATCTCTGTGTTTGTGATTGCACAGTCTGACACTGCCCCCTTGTGGGCAAGGGCTGAAGCAATATTCAAATCCATTTCTACATTAATGATGCAGTCTGAATTGTTGATCCCATTACATACCCCCCCACTTAAAGGTTGGCAGTCCCTGTCAACTACCGTCGGTTCCCGGGCAGCGATGACTGCAGATGTCACAGGGGTTGGTTGAGAAGTGGGCCATACATACTGGTCCCTGTAAGACCGCCCGGGCGGGATCCCAGCAGTGGTGCGGTCAGTGCGTCTCAAGGGTCGGTTGTTCCCCTCCCCGTCACTGTCTTTACGCCTCACTTCAGTCAGTACTCCGGGGGAAGAACTGGGTTGTGTAGGTGGGTCACCGGTCTCAGAGTCGACGTGATCACTATGCTGGGAAGCGTCCGTGACGTCAGTCGTGTTGGCAGCGTCACCCCCTCCGGGTACTGTGGTAGGGGAGTCAGGCTGGGATCGGCAGGGACGCAACATATTTCGGTGCACAGTGCGAATGTTGCGACTGTCTTCACCCTGCACTCGGTATACATGCCCGTTGGGGTAGGGGCGTTCGATTACCCGGTAGACTTCAGTCTCCCACTTGGCTTGAAGTTTCCCTTGTGGCTTCTTGATACGGAGCAGGACTAGCTGTCCCAACTTCAAGGGTTGCTCTTGCACGGGGAGTGGGTCAGCATGTATCTGGCCCCGGATTTGTTGGCTCACCAGCCGGTGTACAGTCTCCATCTTCTGTCGGTGAGCATTTAGCCAGGAGGGGTAGTTATGGCAGACATCATCTCCAGGGCGGAATAGGTTCAGGTCATGGACCCCTTTTCCGGGGCGGCCAAAGAGAAGGGTGTGTGGGGTGTAACCAGTCACGGAGTGGACCTGGTTGTTGTAGGCCCATACTAGATCGAGAAGGAATTGGGGCCATTGGTCTTTCTTATCATCGGCCAAGGTGCGGATCAGCTGGAGTAGAGTCCGGTTATAAGTTACTACTGGGGGATGATTTTGTTGGTCACACATCCTGCCGACTACGCCACATGAAGCGACCGGTGGTAGGGCCGCGGGTGTGTGTGTATGCTCTATTCCAACAAAATCCCCATACTCAGATTTTACCGGTAGTAACATTTCTTTACTAGGAAACATATTTATAATACAATCAACCGAACTATCTGCGCACATGTGTATAGTGGAATCCCCCCCCCCGGATCTTCACTCCTTCCGGGTACGCAGCAAGAAGAAAGGAAAAAAACAACAAAGAAATGGCAGCAACTTTCCCTAACTTTCCCTACAATCACATACCAGTCTATCCCAGAAGAAGATGCCGCTCCCACGTCGCAGGCCTGGAGTCTCACGATGATGGGTCCCGGTGCAGCGCTGAAGGGATGCAGCTCCTCGGTCTTTTCCTTTGATCTTCTTCCGCTGGTAAAAGATTCTAGTCAGTCTTTTAGTCCCGGGGCACACCGAGCAGAAGAAGGGAGGTCACGGCCCCTGTACTTGCACTCAGGGTGCGATGCTCTGCCGTCAAGTTGTCACAGCCCCTGGATTTGCACTCCGGGCGCGATGCTCTGCAGTCCGGGGATGGCAGGAACCACTTCCACAGGGTGATTCCTCCAAGAATCCGGTGGCAAAAGAGCCCTGTGTTCAGAGAGACCACACGCAGCTCTCTCCTGGCTAAGCTCCGGGGCTGAATACATTTCCTGCACTTTCTCTTCCTGGTTGGAACACACAAACTGCTGTAGGGGGTTTCCCATCTCTGTGTTTGTGATTGCACAGTCTGACACTGCCCCCTTGTGGGCAAGGGCTGAAGCAATATTCAAATCCATTTCTACATTAATGATGCAGTCTGAATTGTTGATCCCATTACATCAGGATGGCAGTGGAGCTAGGAGCAGGAAGGAGGAGATGGGCGGGTCCTGCACGAGCTCCGGTCATGTGACAGCCAGAGTTAGTTCAGGCCCGCCCACCATCTCCTGCACAGTGCAGACGCTGACAGACACGGCCACCAGAGAGTGTAGTGGTGCGTGATGAAGGTAAGTATGAACTCCCAGATCACTCAGCACTTGTTCTGCATTGAGGATGCAGTGCCGAAGCGATGGTACTGTATCCTCAATGCAGAATGCCCGCAGCATATCCGCAGGACATTCCGCAGCACATCTGCAGCATTGAAACAGACAAAGTTGTGCTGCGGATTTCTGGGAGCTCCTGCGGAATGTCCTGCGGATATAACCCGCAGGACACTTTCCCCATGGGCACATGGCCTACTTGTGCCAGATCTGACAGTGCGGCAGAAAAACGCTGATGTGAAACCAGCGTTATCCATGCTGCTCAAGAAGAGCTCACTCACATCAGGGTCTTTAAGGATTCACCTCACCAGGTAAGACATAACAAGACTGTTCTGAGGGAGAAAAATTAGGAATCCATGGATGTATTAAAGGATGTTTCAGAACGTCCAGCAATAACAAAATAATGGTCTTCTGTCACTTGTATAAGGCAGGATCAGGATCAGAGTTCTCTATTACCATCTAAGACCATGCACATTTAAACAGTGTTGTTTTCCTTTGGGCACTTTAGGGTTAATTTATTCTCTGGTGCTGCAGCAGACTTACTCAGCTGCCCACAGTTTCTCATTTCTGGCCTGTATATAATCCCTTTGGTTCCTAAAGATGTTGCTTGATATTCAACTCAGTTGGAGCTAGCCCAGGAGCAGAGAGGACGTGTCTGTTGCTATCTGTTGTGATTGTACTAAGTCATTTCTTCTACCCCCTTTTCTTTGTACCCTTACCTGTGCACTTTTGGTTATACCCAGGTGCAGGTTTCAGGTGTGTGACTTTTGGTTTACCCCGTCCATTGTTTTGTGTTGATGGGGTTTTTGGGATCTCCGTCCTGGTCAGTCCCCTGTGTCTGGGGGACTGAGTCATCAGGGACAGGATAAGAGACAGGGCCACAATGAAGACTCGACCCTGACTACCTTCAAGTCTACCGTCGGGATAAGGGACATCATAGGGTCCCTAACCTTAGGGTCAGCTTAGGGGGTCAGTGTGTCATCCTTGTCTCCCTGTCACATCTCCTGAGACAAGTTCCCCAAATGTCCAGATGTGCAGAATGAGTACAACCTCATCTGGAGCTGATTTTGGAGCTTGCCACTACGAGCCTGAGGAAGGAGTGGGGCATGGATACTTCAATAAAAACCTTTCAAGTTTCAATCTTTGCATTCGGACTCTATAAAGTTTGATTCTAAGCACTCAACAATGTTAAACTAACGTATATCACTGGTAAAGAGTTACATTAGATCAATGCATGCTGTTATTTGTCTGGTGACTAAAATAAATAGTGGAGCAATCGCAGCCAACTCTTCTCTCCATAACAACCCTAGTATTTCAGGATGATAACAGTCACCAACTGCAATGCTATATAGTATTTATCTCTTGTTACATGCAACATTGAGTATTTTAATTAGAGCTATAAGACACTGCAGGAGTTTAAGCAGTTTTGTTAATGGCGCTTTAGAGCTGTATTCTCTGGGAAAATCATGGCTGTGTCTTATTTCCACACTGTGGTTTGATCAATGTTTCACTTCTTTTTTCTTAAACAAAAGCTACTCTATGTTACGAGCGACCACAGAACATGTGATGATTATAAGTAATAAAAAAGGAACTATAAACCAAACATCTCATCAAGCTGCGGCTAGAGATAAATAATTATTGAAAGCAGAACAGTCCAGGCCACAGCATAGAACAATTTCAGATCTCCCCTCCCATGTGCACACGTCTATGGCTGCCAAGGAAAAGAGCAATCGGGGAACAAATGGCAGGATTTACTAAAATTTACTAAATTAACGGGAACAAACCTATATTTGTTTTGTTTTTAACATATAAAGCCAAAATCCATCAAAAAAAAATTTGAAAATCATTTAGCAAAAATTATTTCTCTTTCTTGTTCATTTTCTAATACAGTTTTTGCATAAAAAAAATATTTTCCTTGTCAGATCTCTTTAAGGGTGGATCTGTACATGAAGATCTACATAAATTGAAACCATATAATTCTACGGGTGGTAAAAAAAAAAAAAAAAAAAATCCACAACACCTACTGTACCTAGTTTAAATAGTTCTGCAGCGTTTTCTATAGGTTGTATATTTCGGATATGGAACGTCAACATAAGTTTTTAGAGTATGTGAAATGCTGCACTGAAATCTACAAACAATTTGCGAAACAATTTCATGCATCAGTGATTCCTTGCATTTTTGGCAAGCAGAATTACTGTTGCTGATATTATGCAGGAATGACAAGTCTCTCCTTATATAAGTAATCTAAGAAAAAGACGGCTGGCACATCTTACCTTTCTAATATGAACAGGTGCAAATTGAAAATGAAACATAGTAACAAAAAGGAGACAGTTGCAGTCTGTAGTGCTAGAATATATGGAACAATGAATATGGGAATATAGATATGAATTACTGCTATGAAAAACATGCAAAACTGTAGATACTTAGCACACAAAATTGGCCAGTTTTATGTGAGCCCAACACCCAGCGGCAAGGCAACCTAATTTTTTTTGGGTCCCTATCAAACTAATGACTCTCTTTGGGTAATGTTACGTCACCACCAGAGTCCACTCAAGCGAATTCTACTCCGATCGCCAGGTGACACCGTGTTCCTGCCGTGGATGGTGCTGGTGATGGAAGAAGAGTTGATGCCGGTGGGCGCAGGCTCCGCTCATCTACTGGGCTGGGTTTCCTTGGGATCTCCAGTACCACTGGCTGACTATAGGTGGTGTGTGTCTTCCAGCTGAAGTTGCCATTATTTAGCTACAGCCAATGGGAAGACACCACACCGATCTTAATTTCCCTCCTGTCTGCTGACCACTGCCAGAGATAGTTCTGATATTCTGGTTCCTGTTACGCCCTGTTCTGTTTTGTGATTCTGGTGTTCTGACTTCTGCTTGTTTCCTGACTACCTTTCCTGCCTGCTGTTTATGTACCTCGCTACCCAATCCGGATTTGACCTCTGCTGTGTTTTCTGATGTCCTTGCCTACCAATTCTATGCCTGTTCCGCAATTCCTGGTTTGACCCTGCCTGACTACTCTCTCGGACTGCTGCCTTCCACAGGTAGTGATCTCCAGGGCCCTGTGTAATTCCAAATCCATGTATAGGGGTTAAAGGGTTTAAGGGTCCTGCTTGGGGAAGTGATTTCCATCTAGCCAGTCCATTACAGCCCGTCTGAGTCTGTGGATCTAGGCAGGCGTTACAGGTAAAACCTACAATTTACAGGCAGAGAGGAACCTGCAAATGGAGAATTAAAATAGCCTGAGGCTAAAGAGCAGGAGTGCTGAATCAGAAGGTAAAACCCTGTAATCTAAGAAAAAGAAAAAGACTGATGGCACCTTCTACCTTTCTAATGTGAACAGGTGCAAACTGCAAATGAAACATAGTAACAAAAAGGAGACAGCTGCACTCTCCGTAAATAAGTACACAGGAAAAGATCCATCACTCAAGGGCAGCAGGCAGGGAGATGCCGCTAGAGACTGGCCCTTACTGCAAGCCACCCATGCGGCTTGTCACTGCAGCAGGTAAATTGTTTTTCCCTAAAACATCACATCATTTCTAAGTCAATCATACAGGACTGAAATCACACAACCAGTGACTGATACATGCTGTCTGTGGTTCAGGCACGATGTATCTGCTGTCAGGTTCCCTTTAATGACTGGAGGGAAAACAACGGTCAGCAGTGACATAAGACACTGATGGAGCTTATCTGGGTCTGCTAAACTGGGCAAAGCTACTGCCAATGCTCTATTATCTACATTAAGGATCCCCAACCTGTAACTCGTGATCCACATATAGCTTGTAGGACAATGATATGTGGCTCGTGGCTGTTTTCCAGCTTGGTGCATTAGCATCAGGTCTCGCAAACAGCTATGAAGGACAGGTATCCAGATGGTGACTTTTGTAAATAGCCCCACATAGAAGAGCAGATCTGAACGGGGGTAGATTTGGAACCCCTGGATTCTGGTATACTGCTTTGGTATGATTTCTGTGAAAAGCTTTGGTTGCCATTATATTGGTAATGGGGGCTCTGGGTGTCTCTACTGTGAAGTGTGCAGGACCTGGATGTGGCTCTCAAACCTCTTTCAGAGCTGAATGTGGCTTTCAAGGTCAGAAAAGTTGGGGACCTCTGATCGACATACTGAATTGCCATCCTGTCTTGCCTGAGCTATACTCAGTTTTCAAAAAGATGGTAGATATGGATGGCTTTTCCTATCAGTCACTAGACCAATCATTAGAACATCACTAGGATGCAACTAGGATGGCATCAGGGTGATGTCCGAGTTTTCAAAGAATCAAAGGCTTCCAAGTTTGATCAGTGACCTGAATCAATAACAGACATATTTCGGATTTTTTTTTGGACAATCGATTTTCAAAAGTCACAGATATGTGATCAGACCAATAAATAAGAATGGGTATGTGTTCTACTCATGAAAATCATGGTCAGATAAATCACTGAAATGAAAAATGTACATCTAAATGAGGCCTTATTTGGAGACCTTTCTCCTCTATATCTTGAGGAAACCTAGTTTTTTAGTCTCGCCTTTTGACGTAGATCCTTGAAGCACCTGCTATTGATGAGCAGCTCTTTATACAGCAAGGGCAGGTGAAGCTAGGTAGATGTAAAAGTGTTGGAACTATAGTAACCAAAGTAGCAGAATTGAGTATCTGAAGTCAGCTGAGTGGCCAATGTGGCATAATTAGATAACTAATGCAGAAGAAGAACATAAGCTTCCTGAATACTCAGGCAGCATCCCACCACATTGGCAGGCTAAATAGCTGGAGATGATGACATTACAGGAGTATCACTTTGAAAATCAGACAAGCAGCAAAACAAGTATATTCAGTTGTGAAAGGGCAAATACAGTGCCCAGGACTAAAGCCAAAAGAGGTGGGTTATTTGAGAGAAATGATCATAAACAAGCCACAAAGAACTTAAAATCAAATTCAAATATTAGGACTTTTTTTTTTTTGTTAAAGCGCCACTGCAGCATTTTTTTCCAACCCTGGAGTGGCACTTTAAAAGTAAGTCCCCTACTCCTAGCGTTATACTTTCCCTCCAGTGTTTTCATACTTTTTTGTATTGCTCTGGACCCTCAAGGCCATCTTGTGAATGAAACTTCTGATTTGCCAAAAGTCAGCAGTTATATCATATATACTGGGTGGCACGGTGGCTCAGTGGTTAGCACTGCAGTCTTGCAGCGCTGGGGTCCTGGGTTCAAATCCCACCAAGGACAACATCTGCAAGGAGTTTGAATGTTCTCCCCATGTCTGTGTGGGTTTCCTTCAGTTTCCTCCCACACTCCAAAAAAACATACAGATAGGGAATGTAGATTATGAGCCCCAATTGGGACAGTGTGTATGACTGTACGTAAAGCACTGCGGAATATGTTAGCGCTTTATAAAAATAAATATTTATTTTTTATATGCTAAGTGCATCCCTATGAGAGCCAGAAATAGGCCAGAATGAAGCTCTCATATACTTCTATTGCTTTGTGGGCACAGTGGCTCAGTGGTTAGCACTGTAGTCTTGGAACACTGGAGTCCTGGGTTCAAATCCCACTAAGTACAGCCTCTGCAAGGAGTTTTCATGTTCTTCCCATGTTTGCATGGGTTTCCTCAGGGTTCTCCGATTTCCTCCCAGACTCCAATGACATATTGTTATTAAACAAACTGATTATAGGTTATTTATGAACCTCAATGGGGACAGCAATGATCACTAAAGTAAAGCGTTGAGGAATAAATAGCGCTGCATAAGTGAGTAAAAAATTAAACACATTTGTGACCTCTGGCGTGTAAGCGGTGTACCAGGGAGATTTCTCAGGATACAATGAAGTAACAAACCAGAAAACTGACTCCAACACCAATTCACTGACCACATATACTCTACTTAAGTTACATGAACGTGTGTGCCCAGAAAGCAAAGAAAACACCTAATGTACTTTACAAACACTCAGCCGGGATGCCTAGACTCTTGTGCTGCACAACTGAGCAACCTAGCAGTACAGTCATGGCCAAAGGTTTTGAGAATGCTACAAATATTAATTTTTACAAAGTCTACTGCTTAAGTTTTTCTAATGGCAATTTGCATACACTCCAGAATGTCATAACGAGTGATCAGCTTAACAGCAATTACTTGCAAAGTCAATATTGGCTAAGAAAATAAACTTTAACCCCCAAAACACATTTCAACATCATTGCTTTCCTGCCTTAAAAGGAGCAGCTAACATTGTTTTAGTGATTGTTCCATTAACACAGGTGTGGGTGTTGATGAGGACAGGGCTGGCGATCAGTCATGATTAAGTAAGAATGACACCACTGGACACTTTAAAAGGAGGCTAGTGCTTGGTATCATTGTTTCTCTTCAGTTAACCATGGTTATCTCTAAAGACACACGTGCAGCCATCATTGCTCTGCACAAAAATGGCCTAACAGGGAAGAGAATCGCAGCTACAATGATTGCACCTCAGTCAACAATCTATCGCATCATCAAGGACTTCAAGGAGAGAGCTTCCATTGTTGCCAAAAAGGCTCCAGGGCACCCAAGAAGGACCAGCAAACGCCAGGACCATATCTTAAAACTGTTTCAGCTGCGGGATGGGACTACCAGCAGTGCCGAGCTAGCTCAGCAATGGCAGCAGGCTGGTGTGAGTGCGTCTGCACGCACTGTGAGGCGGAGACTGCTTGAGCAAGGCCTGGTTTCAAGGAGGGCAGCAAAGATGCCACTTCTCTCCAGAAAAAACATCAGGGACCGACTGATATTCTGCAAAAGGTACAGGGAGTGGACTGCTGAGGACTGGGGTAAAGTCATTTTCTCAGATGAATCCCCTTTTCGATTGTTTGGGACATCTGGAAAACAGCTTATTAGGAGAAGAAGAGGTGAGCGCTACCACCAGTCTTGTCTCATGCCAACTGTTAAGCATCCTGAAACGATTCATGTGTGGGGTTGCTTCTCAGCCAAGGGAATCGGCTCACTCACAGTCTTGCCTAAAAACACAGCCATGAATAAAGAATGGTACTGTCGCGGGCGGAGGAGGGGACGCTGTGCTCTCCCACTGCTCGGGTCCGGCTGCTGCCGCTGCTCGGTGGTGGCTCGAGCGGTGGGCCGGATCCCGGGGACTCAAGCGGCGCTCCTCGCCCGTGAGTGAAAAGGGGATTTTGATTGTGGGGATTTGATTATTGTCCGTGACGCCACCCACAGTTGTGGTGAAGTTAGTGACACCACCGCTGCTCTGGACGGGGATCCCGGGAGCGGTGACAGGGAGCAGCTTTGATGTTAGTTCTCCCCTCCTTGGGTAGGGGGGTTGGTTGTCCCGGGGCCCGGTGATGGGGATAGGGATGGATGACAGGCGGGTTACAGGGCCTGGGAGGTGCAGGGTCGCGGGGGCAGCACTGTGCCGCACGGCACGGTGGTACTCACTCAGCCAATGATGAGGACACAGTTCTCGGTAAAACACACGGCTGGATGGACGGGTCCCACAGATGGCTGCGGTGTTGTTTCTCCCGGCAGGTTGATGGTGACTGCCTTTCCCTGCACCTATGTACGGTAGATGGTTCCAATGGGTTCCCACTGATAACCCGCTGCCCAGCTTGGATATGGGCTGGAGGAGCCCCTATTGCCCGCAGGCTCTGGCCCTGGAAAATGGTTGCCTTGGCGGTGGCAGTGTCTCCCTCTCTTGGTTGGACTGTTGCCTTCTGTCGGGACTTGGCTGCTGGGAAACCCAGGAGGTTCCCTTCACTAACGAATTCGGCAAATTCACGGCGACTCCTAGCCTTGACGGGGTCCGTAAGCCCCTGCCAGATGGTGCTGGCTTCTCTTTGCGTAACGGTCCGGTACCGCCGGGCCACCGCCCATCCACGGTCGTTACGGTAAGCTCTGATAGGCCACTCCTGCAGACACTCACCACCTTCTGCCAACCTTGCTGCTCCGTCCGGGCCACCACCCGGACCAACTTTAGTCTACTCAGCTGCCACTTTCCTTCCTTCCACTTTCCACTCTCAAACTAATCTGTTTGCTTTTCCCGCCTCCAGGACTGTGAACTCCTCGGTGGGCGGGGCCAACTGCCTGGCTCACCCCCTGGTGTGAACATCAGCCCCTGGAGGAAGGCAACAAGGGTTTTGTGTCTGACTTCGGTGTGCCTGACCGGGAGTGTGGGGTGTGTGTGTGTTGTTCTCTGTGGCCCCTGGCTTGTCCAGTGCGCCACATTCCCCCTTAGTAAAATGCAAACCGTCCGCGGGCTGCCCGTCCATCACCGGTTTTATTTTCACAACTTCCCATCCTGTGGGTTGTATGACATATGGGGTTTGCTCCCATTGATCATCCAGCTTGTAGGTCCTCCTCTTTCGCTTCAGCACTACATCCCAAGGCTGGAAAGGGCCAGCAGACGCCTTCTGGTTGAAGCGCTGCTCCTATTGTTCCCGACTCCGACTTAAGTTCTTCTCAACATTTTCCTGAATCTGTCGGTACTGCACCCTCCGCCGAGTGTCCCATTCAGCTGTCGAAGGGAGTGCTTCTGGGGCTTCCAATCCCATGTCCAGATCCACCGGTAGCCGGCCGGGGCGAGCCCTCATCAGGTATGCTGGGGTGTATTTCGTTGAGCTGGAAGGGATATTGTTGTACATATCGACCAAGTCAGGTAGCTTCTCCGGCCACAGGTCTAACTGTCAATATAGCCTTTTGGTACTCATAATATGATTGCAATTATATTTCTGTATGTGATGTAAACATCAGATAAACACAATTAAAAACCAGAGGGCAACAGATCATGTGAAAATAT
The DNA here is from genome assembly GCF_048569485.1 of Anomaloglossus baeobatrachus. NCBI lineage: Eukaryota > Metazoa > Chordata > Amphibia > Anura > Aromobatidae > Anomaloglossus > Anomaloglossus baeobatrachus. The sequence continues at coordinate 74,549,136 of NC_134355.1, read as the reverse complement.
AATTTTGGTGTCATTCTCAAAACGTTTGGCCATGACTGTATTTACCAACTAGATATACTATACATCACTATCATATACTATACTACTATACACTACTATCATATACTATACGTCTAAATCAGCCACCACTTGTCTAATTACGCTGGTTTCACGTCATCGTTTTCCTGCCGCTCTCGCAGATCCGGCACAAGGACAGACTAAGAACTACACAGTTCGAAACGCGTCCTCTCCGTTTCCTTGCTCTGGACCCTAATTGGACTTTTTAATATGCTTCAATAAACATTATTATTTTTTAATATAATTCCTGGATTCGGTGCTGGATTTTTGTAAAAGGTTCCGTACAAGATTGCCAGCTGGTTTATCCTTGCACGTGTCTGGGAAGCATTGGTCTCCTGCATACTACAGGTGAGCGGATACATACAATTTCTCCGGCACAAGGACAGTACAGTACATTAAAGTTCCCTGGCAAGCTCCGGGCACATGCGGTCATGTGACCGGGGCTTGCCGCATTGTCTGTGAACTGTATTGTACTGTATTGCACTGATGCCGGATCCGGCAGTGCGGCAGAATAACGCTAATGTGTTTGTGCCCTTACCCCCTTGGATTTGGAACAAATATATCTGTGCAAAGTGCAGGCTCGTCTTTGGTGCAGCAAAACAGTTGACAAACTTACATTCAGTTACCTTTATACCCCAACCAAATAATTTTTCGCCCAAGAAAACTTCTACAAATTCAGAGAAATAGTTATTTCTCAATTATACTGAGTATACTTAAACAATCAATAAAATGTAGCAGCTGCTAAGCTGGAAACGAAGTTTAACAGACTTAAGCAATTATCTTGCACAGAAAAAGTCTTTCAGTTGGTCCCTTTTGGAAAAGTTGAGATATGGCCCAAAGTCCTTTGCATGCCTTGACGAGCCCTAAGTGTGTGTATATATTAGAATGGAAATAAGGAATGTGGCAGCGACACCAGAGGATTCAAAACTTTAGGATGAACCAGTCATACCTATCTAAACTACTTTTTTGGTCTCAGTCTCAATTTTTTGCGTGCATGGTTATCCACTGCGATGGCGCAATGAACCTTAATTGTCTTACTGACCCGAGTCTTCTCTGGACAGATAACCAATGGATACAGATGGATCATGGCCCCTCCGGCAGGTGTATATTATCGCAGATGGCTGTGATATGTCTCCTCCGTGGCATCTAACACGGCTCATGCTAGTTCCCAACTAGTTCCCAACCATTTCCCATCTTTCAGCAACATTCCCGGCAGCAATATTCTCCCATCTGCAAGGGATCTGGTCCCGAATACAATTAGCTCCACTCTGCTTCTGCTCTGGTCCCAGTGAGATACTTTCATGTGTAGATATCACTGGATCTCTCTCAAGCATGTTCTCTCCCTTTCTTCAGTAACTCCAGACTGCATCTAAGATGGCCGTGCTGCTCCATCCTGTTACCCACGTCCACCCCAGCTTGTAGCTCCACCTATACCCGAAATTGGGCTTTGCCATGTCAAAACATCAGTTTATTGATATCACCGGAAATTTCTTTTAATGTGAGACTAATCAGTGTACATCAACATTGATTTCTTTACCACTCTCCCGTGTGTTTGTACAGCACACATCTATTACAGTTGTGTCATCAAAAAGTAGCCCCTGGTGGCCAAATAATATGAATGCAATAATTAACCTTGTGAGAGTGCTGATATCCCAGATGCAGTGTCTCCTCACGTCCACTAGGGAGGTGTTTGCGCAGCTGCTTTGCTAGGTTTTCCCTTTTATACCTGAGACTTCCCTGGATTTATCCATTGGTACTGTAGGCCCTGAACTTGGGCTCCAAACATATTTTTTTTCTATTTTTGCTGGCAAGTGTGCCTACGTGGTATTGGTTTTGGTGCCAAAATAGTTAAGGTACGCTGCAGTTGTAGTGGGTGGGCCTACCCCCTACTAGTTCAGCATAGTTACCCGGCATTGTTATTATTAAAAGTGTCATATTCTTTTATTATTGTATGTGATCTTGTGTATTAGGGCACCCCCTAGTGGCCGGGTGGGACGGCTGTTGCCACCGGGGAGGAGGAGTCGGCCGGATATCTAGGAGAGGTCTGTGTGTGTGAGAGGGGTAGGATCCGGGACAGCAGACAGTGAACATCTGCAGCGGCAAGTGTGAGAGTGTGAGCGGAACACCAGGGGACACCGGAGATAAGGAGGTGGACGCAACCTCAGGGTCTATTCCGCTGGTGTGGGTCCAGTGCGTGCTTGACCGGAGAGTGGGAGCTCAGAGAAGAGGAGTATCTAGGGCATATCCCCACCAGAGGGTGCGTTTGGGCAGGTGGTCCCCAGCTCCACTAATATTGCCGGAATCTGTTGACCGGAGTGCTGTTTTTCTTCTGTGTGAATAAATGACAGTTTTTATGCATTTCAACTTTTGCCTGAAGACTCTTTATGCATCGGCCGGGGAAAGAGATGTCCCACCCTGCACATTTAAGTCGGACCCAGAAGTTGATGAAGTGGTGAAACCAGGGGTCTGCCTCAGTACCAGTGCCACGACTACACAGCCAGAGGCGCCCCTGGGCCATCACTTCATGTGGCGTAGTCGGCAGGATGCGAGTCTCCTGCCAGGGACCCAAGAGGCTGAAGATCAGGTAGTCCCTGAAGTACAGGATCCTGATTATGGAGGAAAAGTCCCCTGGTGGGAAGAGAACACAGGGCCCGTAGCGTTGGACCGGGCCCAGGAAGAAGAAAAGGCGCGAAAAATTGGCGCCGAAAGAAGAGCCTGGGGCTGGCCGGTGCCGAAGAGGAGGTACGGAGTACTCCGCCCAAAGAGGGGAGGCGCCAGCTCCAGGGCATTGAGGAAAACATACAAAGTGGGCGGAGTTCGGAAAAGAAAGAAGTACCGCCGCGGAGGAGTCAAGAGAAAGCGTGAGGCTGGGGGAGGATTCTGTTTAAGAGCGGAAAACAGAGGCCCGCCTCCTTTTTCCTCAGTCTGCGTTGTGACTCTGCCGCTTGCTACAACACAGCGATTAGAGATGGCAGCACTTGGACAACCAGAGGAATTGGCTACCACCATGGCTCTGATCAGCTTAGGCCGGGGCCGACCCAGGTTCGCTCCTGCCAGTGAAGCAGCTTTGGTGGATCTTCCAACCGGGCCGGGAGGTTCTACACGCCCTGACAAAGTGTCGTGGAAAACCACCTGGGACGCACAGACCGGGAGCACCATCACTGAAGTGAGGGCGACTTATGCTACTCCATCAGGAAGCCGTCCGGGAGTTACAGCCTTCCCGTGGGAGACCTCACAGCTTGACGCCGCCGCTCCACCATATGCTCCCGTGTCGGAGCCGGCTGAAGACTTTGCCGAGCGACTGGAGAAGGACCACCGTGGCTTCGTCTGGGACCCGGTAGTCGTCCCGCCCGCTGAGCCGCACCCCAGAGCTCCGTCCCCGAAGCCCGACCCTGTGCAGGAACGTCTTCTGGCTGAAAACCTTGTCCGGAAGATGCTGTCCGGTCCGGGCGGAGAGGAGCTGGCCCTGCAGTTTACCACCGGCGTGGTGGTAAAATTCAACCAGAAAGAAGGGTACGGCTTCATCCGCGAGATCAGCACCGGGGACGACTATTTTTATAATAGGGTCCACCTGGACGTGGAGGGGTTGCCCAGGCGTCTCCACACCCTTTGGCCGGGCGAAAAGGTCCAGTTTTTGCCGGACGCGGGAAGTCGCGGCCTGTTTGCAGTGGCCGTTAACCGCATGCCAACCGCCCGGGAAGCGGAACTGTGGCAAGAGGAGCTGGAGTGGGAGGAGCAACAAGAGCGGCGCCGGAGCCATGCCAGACCGGTCCCGTCCGAGCCCTCTCGCCCCCGGCGCATCGTGGCTGCTGCCCCGGAAACAGCGACTGAACCGACCCTTGACCCGGAGAAGATTCCATCCGTGGTAGCGGTAACGCAAAATGTTACCAACAAGCCGGTCATCATGCTAGACGCGTCGCCACCCGCGCCACCACCGTCCCGGGCAGCGACGCCATCACCCCCGCGAGGAGCTGCAGCAGCTGCGCCAGTGGAGCCACCTTTCGCCCCTGTGTCCTTCAGAAGAGTCCGCCGTCAGCCGGGACAATCTCTGGGGGCCTACATCCAGGCGCAAGCGGAGGAATGGAAGCGGGCCTGGCCTCCAGAGTAAGTCTACACTGCCCTCTGTTGTTTAAGTCCGGTGCTGTTTAACCGGCAGCAGTTATGTCAAAGTTTTACGGGTCTGTTGCCCGCCATCTAAGACCGGGAGCGCTGTTGAGCCTCCGGGCGCTACCTAAGAGACCGGGAGCGCTGCTGCGCCACCAAGCGCCCCTAAAGACCGGGAGCGCCGCTGAACTGGTGCCGCTGTTGTCGTGGACTGACCTAGAAGGTTTTTATGTTTAAATGTGTTTATAGTTAAGAGCCTTGCCGGGAGGCTCGGGTTTTAAGAGGGGAGGCATGTAGTGGGTGGGCCTACCCCCTACTAGTTCAGCATAGTTACCCGCCATTGTTATTATTAAAAGTGTCATATTCTTTTATTATTGTATGTGATCTTGTGTATTAGGGCACCCCCTAGTGGCCGGGTGGGACGGCTGTTGCCACCGGGGAGGAGGAGTCGGCCGGATATCTAGGAGAGGTCTGTGTGTGTGAGAGGGGTAGGATCCGGGACAGCAGACAGTGAACATCTGCAGCGGCAAGTGTGAGAGTGTGAGCGGAACACCAGGGGACACCGGAGATAAGGAGGTGGACGCAACCTCAGGGTCTATTCCGCTGGTGTGGGTCCAGTGCGTGCTTGACCGGAGAGTGGGAGCTCAGAGAAGAGGAGTATCTAGGGCATATCCCCACCAGAGGGTGCGTTTGGGCAGGTGGTCCCCAGCTCCACTAATATTGCCGTAATCTGTTGACCGGAGTGCTGTTTTTCTTCTGTGTGAATAAATGACAGTTTTTATGCATTTCAACTTTTGCCTGAAGACTCTTTATGCATCGGCCAGGGAAAGAGATGTCCCACCCTGCACATTTAAGTCGGACCCAGAAGTTGATGAAGTGGTGAAACCAGGGGTCTGCCTCAGTACCAGTGCCACGACTACACAGCCAGAGGCGCCCCTGGGCCATCACTTCACAGTCACTTATGCAGAACTGAACTAGAGCTACTGTTGTACTTCTGTAAACAAGTGTTTAAATCTGGGTGAGCTGCTAATGTGCACATGTAATAAGGGGAATAGAACTATCAGTGAAGCTGCCAACAGATAAAAAAATCACAGGAGACCGACAGGAGACCGACAGGAGACCGACAGGAGACCGACAGGAGACCGACAGGAGACCGACAGGAGCGGTAGCGATAGAAGCCGAGAGGTGAGTATAACACAGGGGGCAGGGGACGTAGATTTAAATCACCACTCCAGCTATGCATCTTTTCTTATAAATGCTGGAGTGGTGCTTTAGGTGACCTTCCCACTGTCAGTATCCGTTGAGTTTTGGAAGCTGCACAATTTCTGCACCAGCTCTGCACCTTAGTTTATTTGTATGTTTTTCATTGTGTTTTTGTGTGCATTTTTGACGCTGCTTTTTTTATCTCTTTTTTTTTTTACTGTATTTTTGGCTCTGTTTGGTCCGACATCCTTCAAATAAAGTTTTTTGTTTTTTTTTAATCTTCCTGGTATCGTCATCATTAGTTGTGGATTACAAGTGTTTTTGATACATTTGAGCCACATAAACGCAACAAAAATGCATGTACATTTTTAAACTGTGGAATTTCCGCATCGAATACAAGTCTATGGGGAATTTCCACAGAGATGGCTCAGTGTGCTCGCAAGAGAAATGGACATGCTGCGGATTGGAAAAACGCAACGCAGTTAAGTTTACGCAGCTGTAACCCCCGGAGGTACTCACTCAGCTTGCGTCTCAGTTGCATCGAGGTAGCCACAGGAGGCACTTTGTATAAAACATCCAGGCGGCTTTATTAACAGCTCATAAAGCATGCCATCAGAACATAAAATTATATGGTAGTTCAATGCAAGAACACAATATACACGTTCCCAAAAAACTGTACTTCAGTGTCAGTCCAGTAAGTCCTAGTACAGACTTTTCACAATAGGTCTTCTCACCTCTGCACACTGACCCCAGTCAGTATATCAAACCCCACTCATGGGTTCATTCCTGGAGGTTTCACAACACCTCCACACACAGACAATGTGCCAATTAGACTGACACCATTTCAAACCATGTGGCCTGCCAGCCACATTTCAAACACTCCCATGGGCGGAGGTATGTGGATAGCCAGACCCGCTCATCTCTCTGGCTATCCATAAGACCTGGCCCAGAAATGCCCTAACAATCCTTCTGTCACTACAAGTGCTAGGGCAGATATCCAGGTGTGACAGGGTCCTTCTCCCATATCACACAATCAACAGAGCGAGAGATGGCTTTACAATCCAAAGAGCATTTATTCCAAGCAAATTGAATCGTCCATAACATAATCCACAAAACAGAGGGTAAAATTACTCCAGTAACACAAATATAGTCCGGTAAGCGATAAATGTCCAGGTCTCTCTGAGAAGTCTCAGCTTCTCCCAGAGGATCAATCCTTCTCTCTTCAAGTTCTCAAACAGACTGCCAATTCCCCCATGTAAGCAGTGAGTTTACAGTAGGTGGATGCTAGGTCCCTTCCCCCAGACTTAGGGCCAGGAACACTACAGGGGGTGATTACCTACAGACAATACAATGTACACACAAGCAATACAAATAATGGACAGTAAACCACACCTAAACATTATCCCACACAAAATGGTACATGACCCACAATATCCCACTATCACACCAGGCTTATACCATTTTCATGGAACACACCCTCCACCATGCTACACAGAATAAAAGAGAAGCAAAGTGGACATGAGATTTCTATTAATTCCATCCACTTTGTTGGAACTATAAAATGCTGCATTTTTGATACACCGAAGATTTGCAGCATAAAAAAATTGAGTAAAACTTATCGTAGGCATGTACATGTAAAGAACAAGCATAACTGCAATACTGTCACGTTAATATTCTCTGCTAATCTTCCAGCCAATCGTTAGCTATAACAATCATGATAATGTAGTTGGTTGAAAATATACATGTCAGAATGACATATCATTGCATTGACAAGGTAAATACAGAATACCATATAAGATTAATAGGCCTAGGGCAGAGGCAGAAAATTTTAGAAGATGAATTAATTTATTTTTTGGTTTTTAATAGGATATTATCCAAAATAATAGATAACTGTTTAGGAAGCACGGGCAATTCTCCTATTTTATATTCTTTTTTATTTAATAGGATATTATATTTGCAGACAAAACTTATTTCTAAGCCTGGAAAGACCCTTTAAATATAGACCTTTTGCTACAATCTCACAAAAAGTTAACATTCTGTAAAAAAAGTAAAAGAACTAAAAATGTAACTTTCTGATATAAACAACATAAAAAGTCTACGCGCTATTCTTGTTTACTATTTGTCTGTAACGCTTTTCAAGAATTAATACAGAACTCATCACTTCATGATTCATTTGCATGTCGATAGGCAGCCAGTGTAGCAGCTTTCAGATTAGAGACATTCTGCTGCACACTAAAAGGCTCAAAGAACAGAAAGCGAATTTCAATCTTGGCCCTTTTTTTCCAGTCTGTGCATTCCCAGCCCATGTCTATTGATGAGCGCTTGGAACAATACCAAAATGCAGTGTAAGATCAATCTTGCTGTTTACTTCACTGAGCTGAAGGAACAAAGAGCAGGAGAAAAGACTTAAATCCTGCCGTAGTGAAAGAGTAGCTATGAAAGATGAAGAAAAAAAAAAATGTTCCTGATGGGCAGTTGCACAGCATAAGCTCATTTGGAAAATAGGCAGCTCCAGCTGAGATAAAACCAATGATGATTTGTACTGTATCTTTAGCAGATAAAAGCACTTCTATCAGAGGCCATTGGAAGTGAACTTCAAACACAGCAGTAAAATCCTGTGTTTCCTACCAGGGAGAGAACAAAAATTCCCATAATTGCTAAGGAGTGTTAAATATCTGATTGTGAGTGTCCTCGCTTTATCCTCCCATGGTGAGATAATTTATCTGGGTCTCTATAGAGCATGGTAAGTTCATCTAATAAAAGGTTCTGTTAGATACTTTGTGCCAAATGTAGCATGACTGTACTTCTCAATTGTAAATACTGATTATTGCAGTTCTGAGGCCTATTATCATTTAAATCTTTAAGGAAAAACTATTGCCAATACTCTTGTGCTCCGGTGTGACTGTGCAAGGGGCATGGAGGATTTAAGAAGTCGGGTTTAAGAGCAAATTGGTCAAGCATTTAATGCAACAAAAGTGGGACAGCAAGAGAGAGAGTACATTTTTTTAACTTTATTTTTTGTATATACCATATATTTTATTATTTTGAATAATAAAAAGGGAAGAAATAGCCAGCACCAAAATCCACCAAATCCAGAGGAATCAAAACTTTCCTTTTATTTCTTCATTTTAAAATTCAGAGCAATTGCATGTGGTCTGAAACGCATAAGGTTACGCTTTATTTTTAAATGATTGATTGCTCTCAGTGAGAGAAACAAAATTAAAATTTTGTAGTTGTGATATCTTTTAATGGCTAACTAAAATAAAATATGATGTTATAAAGCAAGCTTTCAAGACATCTCAGATCTCTTCCTCAGGCATGGTATGACAAAATATCTGAAGAAACACAAATATATACACAAAACAGGGCAGAGCGATGCATAGTAAAAGGACATTTAAATAAACAAACACTGAGCTTGGAAAGTGACTTGCTTTATAACATCATAATTTATTTTAGTTAGCCATTAAAAGGTATCACAACTACAAAATTTTAATTTTGTTTCTCTCACTGAGAGCAATCAATCATTTTTCAACTGGCTAACACGGTACCAAAACCTTTTGCTTTATTTTTACTTACACCATTGCACTGAATTTCAAAATGAAGAAATAAAAAGTTTTTTTTCCTGTGGATTTGGTGGATTTTGGTGCTGGCTATTTCTTCCCTTTTCATTGTCCGGATGTGGTCTCCGTTTCCAAGCCGTGCACAGGTGGAGCATTGAACACACTAAAGAGTAGGCTGAATATTTTTCCTTTTTTTTCCATTTTGAATAATAGTCTAAACAAAATGTCATAAAAGCACTAAATGTTGCTTACTAAAAGTTTAAAGTATTCAAGATAATCATAATCAAAGTCCAACTTTGCCACTTTTTAAAAGGAAATCTACCATTATATAATGACATATTGTTTAAATCAAAAGATTTTATGTTGTGAATAATTTTATTTATTATATTTTTTATATATTTTTTTTATTTGGTTTATATCAATTTTTTTACTACAGTAAAGATAACAACAAACATCAATGTAAAAAAATATATATATATATATAAAAGCGATCTCACAAGTCTTCCTTTTCAAATGAAAGAATATATATATATCAAGATACAGTAAGTGGTTGTCATCTGTGCCATCAATTTCCACCTAATCCTAAAAATTAAAGGAATCCAATGCCCTACACCTAGAAACACATTATAAGAATTATGTGCTAAATAGTTTACATCTCAAACAACCCATAGTTCCATTTTTAGTCAAAAAATTTTAGCACATTTTTTTGATAATGATGAAGTAAATTTCCAAAAACAAAAGAATGTTCAATAACTAGTGATTGGAAGACCCGGACTGTAAAAGTCCGGATCCGCGCAGATTCCAAAGAACCTGGGAGCTTAGCTCGGAGTTCTCAGTGAACTACAGGTAACAATTTATGTCTGAGAATGCTCATTACCTTCATGAATATGTACTGCTTTCCCTGTCCACTGGCAGTGCTGGCGTATCGGATTGGTTGGAGGCAGACAGTGCCCCCAGCCTGTGTGACAGCCTGTCTGACTGCAACCAATCTCAAGTGCTGTCTGCCTCTAAATTGTTATAAAAATAAATAAATAAATGAAAAAATTGGAGTAGGCTCCCCCTATATTATGATACCGAGCACAAATAAAGCATACAGCTACAGGCTGCAGCCCCCAGCCATGAGTGTTATCTTGGCTGTGTATCAAAATAATAGGAACTACATGTGGCTTTTTTAAAATCCTTTAAATAAATAATTTAAAAAAATGAGGGCGATCCCTTCAATTTTTATATCGGCCTTGATAAAGTCGACAGCTGGGGGCTGGTATTCGCAGGCTGGGGCGACCCATGCTTTTTGGACCCCCACAGCCTAAAAATAGCAGCCTGCAGCCACCCAGGATTGTTGCATCTGTTAGATGTAGCAATTCTGGAACTTTACCCAGTTTATCCCAATTGCTCTGGTGCAGTGTCCATTGGGGTGATAAGGGGGTTAAAACAGCCAACAGCTGCCACTAAGCTCTATATTAGTAATGGGAGGAATCTATGAGACCCCCCATTACTAATATGTAAGTGAAAAGAAATAAACACAGACACTGAAAAAATCCTTTTTTTGAAAAAAATAAAAACAAAAAACACCATCTTTCACTAATTTATTAACCCCCAAACACCCAGGTCTGACATAATCCACATGAGGTCCCATGATGATTTCAGCTCTGCTGCATCTGAAGTGACAGCACAAGGGCATATAATTTAGCATAAGATGTCTAAATGAGCAGACACTTGGCAAAAGAGATTTAATGTTGATAAATGTAAAGTAATGCACCTAGGATGGAGTAATTCTATTTCTCCATTTACGTTAAATAAATGGAAGTAAACTTGAGTATTCTGCAAAAGCTAACAAGATATTAGGGTGTATACAAGTCATTTGAATAAGTCATGTGCCAGTCTGGTCAATACAAAGGACTGGCACATGACTTGTTCCTTTCAAAGACAATACCAAGGACCAGGGGACACTCACCTTGAGTGGAAGAAAGGTGATTCTGGCAGCTAAGTAGGAAAAGGTTCTTTACTGTTATAGTAGTCAGATGGTAGAATGCCCTATCACAAGAGGTAATAATGGCTGACACTATTAAAAACCTTTAAAAAAGGGCTGGATGATTTCCTCAGTACACAAAACATTGTCAGTTATAAATGACTTAGTGACAAAATATATAAATGGTGGAGGAAGGTTGAACTAGATGGACCTAGGTCTAGTTTCAACCTATGTAGCTATGTAACTTGACTGTCCGCTGTGATCTTCAGGCGGTGAATGACTGAGCCACGAGTAATTGACTGTGAATGACTGTGGGCTTAAATGACTGTGACTGCAGGTAACCTGATCTGAGGTGACCCGATTAAACACAGGGATTTCACCTCAGGTGAGGTCTCTGAGTTCCAGGTAGAAAGCAGCATTTTTTTTGCCAAGAGATGTAGATTTGGTGCTGAAATTTCTGCACCATATTGCTGCACCCAATCTACACCTCCTTGCAAAAAAAATTGCATCAAAACACCATCCAATTTTGATGAGATAGCAATGCAACTTTTTACCAAGAGGAGTAGATTTTGTGTTGAATTGTCTGCACCAGATTTCAATACCAAATTTGCACCTGCTGGCAGAAAACCACATCAACACAGCTTGACAACCATTTTTTTGCATTGTTTTGCCAAGAGACGCAGACTTGGTGCTGAAATGTGTACAGTATATTCATGCACCCAATCTACACCATCTAGCAAAAAAAAATAATGCATGCATCATGATGTGGTAGTGATGCAATTTTTTGCCAGGAGATGTAGATTTGGTACAGGAATATGGTGTAAAATTTCAGCAACAAATTTGCATCTTTTGGCAAACAAAAGCAATTTTCTACCGGGAGATGCAGGTCTGTGAACTCAGTGACCTCACCAGAGGTGTCAGTTTAATGAGGTTAGCTGAGGTCACAGGTGGAGGGCCATGGGAACCTCCAGCTATGACCGCAAATAATTTGAGTTATGTCACCGTTCATCATGTGGCTCATTCTCTGTCTGAAGCCTACAGCATGCTGTCAAATTCTATGCCCGCACGCTGTCACTTCAGATCTAGCAAATCTGGGATCGTTGTGGAACCACATGTGGATTATCTTGGACCTGGGTGTTTTGGGGTTAATAAAGTGTGTGGGGGGGGTCCCATAGATTTGCTTAGGCCTCTCAGTCACTTCAAATGTGATGTGGTCCCTAAAAAAATGGTTTTGTAAGTTTTGTTGCAAAAATGAGAAATTGCTGATCAATTTTTAACCTTTCTAACTTCCTAATCCTAACAAAAAAAATGATGTTTCAAAATTGGTGCTAATGTAAAGTAGACATGTGGGAAATATTTATTAACTATTTTATGTCACATAACTCTCTGGTTTAGGGTATGCTCACCCGAGCGTATGAATCGGACAAGAGCAATGCGAGAAAATCTTAGAAAATTAGAATAATTACCTGCAAAAATACTTGCAAAGGCTTTCCTATATGTTTAAAACGGTCTCTAAAGCCCGTTTTACACGCTTCAATATATATGAGAGAGGGTTGCTCAATTCAGTTACTCAGGAGTTTAGCGGTCACCGGTGAGTCCTTCACTGGTGACCGCTAATCAGGATGCAACACAGACAAAGCCGCAGCATGACCATGAAGTCGGGTGAAGTTAACCCGAGTTCATTCTGACAGTGCGGCTCTGTCTGTGTCTGCTGTCATCTGCCATTCAGCTCTGCTACATGGCTGTCTGTGTCTGCTGTCAGCGGCCATGTAGCAGAGCTGAATGGCAGATGACATAGTAAAAACGCATCCTTACACATTACACACGCTTGGCAAGTCAATAAATAAAAAAAAAAAAGGTGCCCAATGCATACGTCACAGAACACATGATCTAAAGGATCGCACACAAAATTGATCAATTTAACATAGACTACTAACGCACGTGTGACAGCAAATGAACGACCTACGTGCAATCTCATAAGATCCCATATGTGATCTAGGCGTGTCACATCGCAAACGTGATTGCACAAAAAATTGCAACGTGTAAAGCAGGCTTTAGTCTGGTTCAGTAGGCTACACAATCATGGGAAAGTCTGCTAACTTGACAGATGTCCAGAATGCAGTCATTGACACACTCCACAAGGAGGGTAAGCCACAAAAGATCATTGTTAAAGAAGCTGGCTGGTCACAGAGTGCTGTATCCAAGCATATTAATGGAAAGTTGAGTGGAAGGAAAAAGTGTGGTTTGAAAAGGTGCACAAGCAACTGGAATAACCGCAGCCTTGATAGGATTGTTAAGAAAAGGTCATTGTCGTATGACTTAGGATTTGTTTATTATGAGAATAGCTTCCCCTTTAGACATAGGACTGCAAGTGTCTTATACAACATTACTGTGTTATTTGTTACATATCACTACAAGCAACATAATACATTATCTATACTGGGAGAGTTATTACTATGCTATCTGTGGTGCTACATAGGACTGCAGGTAATATCTGCATTATGTGTATTCAGAGTTATGACTGTGCTATCTTTAGTGATACATAGGACTGCAGGTAAAATCTTCTACAGAAATATATTGCTTTGTTATCTGTGGTGTTCATGTTTGTAGAGGTGTTTTGTGGGATGGGGAAAAATGTTCAATATGTATTGGACCTAGTACCCCTCTGACCATTGCATCAACCCTGTATCAATATGATGGCTGCTCTTTCTGTGCAGTATATGTTTGTTTGCTTTTTTGTTTGTTTATTCTTGGCATAAATGGGTTAACAGAATTGACTGGCATAATTCAGAATTGGTAGAAATGGCATTCAACTTGAATACTTCCCATTTATACGTGTTCAAGCTCAAAATAGCCAAATGATGGTTATTTTAATATTCAAAGAAATGTAAAAGGAATACAACCAAGAAAATACATATGTATTCACACAGTATAGACAGTGCACAGTGTACATTTTCTAAAGCTCGCCCCAAGGCTATGATGGGGCTGTGAGAAAATATCATTTTGTGAATAACATTATTGTAATTTGTCTGTTTTGAAGGATTTTTTACTCAGAAAATAGTTCAACATGGTCAGCATGGCTGTTAAGCCGCACGCATCACTTAACAAACTTTATATTAAATGGAAAATACATTGATTTTTGGTAATAATTGCTTTTATGTGAGATATTGCTTGCAGCATCATAGATTACGTCTTATATACAATTATTTTGGAATTTGGAGAATGTAATGAGAACTGCTTAAAGATGACCACAAAGTTACATTTATGCTTATTTCGATATGGTCATAGGATAGCGACTAGAGTTGAGCGCGGTTCGCGGTACGAGGTTCTCCAGTTCTAGGCTCGAGTGATTTTGGGGCCTGTTCTAGATCGAACTAGAACTCGAGCTTTTTGCAAAAGCTCGATAGTTCTAGAAACGTTCGAGAACGGTTCTAGCAGCAAAAAAACAGCTAATTCCTAGTCACTCTGTGACTCACACTATTATGACATTTCAGTGTATAGTGTGCGTGAACAGCGCCTTCAGATCACTGCTGTTTGTATAATGGCGATCGCCATTTTTTTTTTTTTCCCTTGTCTTCCTTCCCTAAGCGCGCGCGTCTTGTGGGGCGGGCCAGCATGTCAGCCAATCCCAGACACACACACAGCTAAGTGGACTTTTAGCCAGATAAGCAACGGCATGTGTGATAGGATGTCCATGTCACATGTCCCTGCATTATAAAACCGGACATTTTCCTCCAGGACGCCATTATCTCTTCTGCGTCCTTGGTGTCAGACATCACTGGCGCAGCTCCATCCTGACTGAGTCCTATCGCCGATACTGCTGTATACACAGCGCTGGACAGCATAGGGATAGCACTTTCCATCAGTCCTTTTAAGGGCTCGTACCGGCAGGGTCAGAGCCATAGGTGACAGGTCCTGAAAACAGCGACAGCGTCTGTGTAGCAAAGGTCAGGGATTTCGTCGCTGCATTTCCCCATTAGGAGGGAATAGAAAGGCAGGCTTCCATTCCTCTACCCAGAGCCCCACAACCCTGGCACTGTACCCTCCTGTCCTCTGCACACTCCAAGTCATTATAACTAAGCCATTATACTAGCAAACACTCAGTGTACCTAGTGGAATCCTAAACGTGGCTATTGGACTTTGCTGTAGTCCCACTAGTGCAAAGACATTTGCAGCACCTCTACCTGCATTGCACACTCCAACTCATTATAACTAAGCCATTATACTAGCAAACACTCAGTGTACCTAGTGGCATCCTAAACGGGGCTATTGGACTTTGCTATAGTCCCACTAGTGCAAAGACATTTGCAGCACCTCTACCTGCATTGCACACTCCAACTCATTATAACTAAGCCATTATACTAGCAAACACTCAGTGTACCTAGTGGCATCCTAAACGTGGCTATTGGACTTTGCTATAGTCCCACTAGTGCAAAGACATTTGCAGCACCTCTACCTGCATTGCACACTCCAACTCATTATAACTAAGCCATTATACTAGCAAACACTCAGTGTACCTAGTGGCATCCTAAACGTGGCTATTGGACTTTGCTATAGTCCCACTAGTGCAAAGACATTTGCAGCACCTCTAACTGCATTGCACACTCCAAGTCATTATAACTAAGCCATTATACTAGCAAACACTCAGTATACCTAGTGGAATCCTAAACGTGGCTATTGGACTTTGCTGTAATCCCACTAGTGCAAAGACATTTGCAGCACCTCTACCTGCATTGCACACTCCAACTCATTATAACTAAGCCATTATACTAGCAAACACTCAGTGTACCTAGTGGCATCCTAAACGGGGCTATTGGACTTTGCTATAGTCCCACTAGTGCAAAGACATTTGCAGCACCTCTACCTGCATTGCACACTCCAAGTCATTATAACTAAGCCATTATACTAGCAAACACTCAGTGTACCTAGTGGCATCCTAAATGTGGCTATTAGACTTTGCTATAGTCCCACTAGTGCAAAGACATTTGCAGCACCTCTACCTGCATTGCACACTCCAAGTCATTATAACTAAGCCATTATACTAGCAAACACTCAGTGTACCTAGTGGCATCCTAAACGTGGCTATTGGACTTTGCTATAGTCCCACTAGTGCAAAGACATTTGCAGCACCTCTACCTGCATTGCACACTCCAACTCATTATAACTAAGCCATTATACTAGCAAACACTCAGTGTACCTAGTGGCATCCTAAACGTGGCTATTGGACTTTGCTATAGTCCCACTAGTGCAAAGACATTTGCAGCACCTCTACCTGCATTGCACACTCCAACTCATTATAACTAAGCCATTATACTAGCAATTTTTGCTGCCAGTTTAAGGGCCGTAGTTGCATTGTCAGGGATATTTATTCTTTATTATTCTGCTGTTAATAAAGCTAGACCACCGCTGCAATCTACACCACCTCTCAATTTTTACTACCACATTTTCAGTGCACAATCTTGTCGCAATCAACATGAGTGGCAAAATGACAGATGCTGGTGGAAAGGGGAAGAGGCGTGGTGGAAAAGGCAAAAAAGGTTTTGTCCGTGGGGAAGGTAGCAAAGCTCCATTATCATCTGCTGAAGATAGACCATCTACCAGCAAAAGTAAGATGTCTACTACTTACCGTGGACAATCCGATGTGCTCCCTTTTTTACGGACACGAACAACAGGAACAAAGGTAGATGATGGCCAAAAAAGGAAAATGCTTGAATGGATCTCAAGTGGTCCAACAAGTGCCCTCTCAGCCACTTCAAGTACCGCATCCAAAAAACACCAGTCCTCTGAGTTGTCATCCCAATCAAACTTGCTTTCTCCCAGCTCTGAAGTCTCCATCAGCCCTGCACAGTATGGTGGAACTGAGATGGCTGAGTCTGCAGAGCTGTTCAGTCACACTATAGCCTGGGAATCAGAGGTCTGCTCCCAAGCTACAGTGAGTACAGAACAGGAAATGGTCTGCAGTGATGCCCAGAACCTTTGTGACTCTGATTCAGGCCGTGAGGACCAAGTTTCTGAGCATAATGTTGACCCTTTGTCACAAACTGTAACACCTGTGGTTATAGACAATGAGGAACATACTGATGAAGATGAGACGCAGATACCCGATTGGGATGACAACTTAAATATTCGGTCAGGGCAAGAAGAGGCTCGGTCTGAGGGGGAGGGGAGTGCAAACACAACAATTGATGATGAAGTTCTAGATCCCACCTACTGTCAACCCACAGTCAGGCACTCGAGGAGGTCAACAGAGGTGGTGGAGGAGGATGCAACTGATGACGAAGTTACCTTGCGCCTTCCTGGACACAGTCGGAGTACTGGTAGCACGTCTACAACTGCATCCTCAGCCACCACTCTGCCTCTGAGCATTATTCGGGGTGGATCAACAGGTCACATGGCCTCTAAGCCTTGCCTAGCCTGGTCCTTTTTTGACATAGAAAAAGATCGCCCAAATTATGTGATCTGTAAAATTTGTCATGGTTCTCTTAGTAGAGGTCAAAACCTCAGCAGTTTGACAACTTCTTCCATGAATCGTCACATGAATAAATATCATATGGCCCGGTGGGAAGCTCACCGTGCTGCAATGCGGCCTAGCGGAGCGAACCATCCACCGCCTGCCCCTTCCAGTGCATCCGCGCGCTCGTCATCTTCTAGGACTGTGGGGACAGCTGTCACACCTGTTTTTCCACCCACAACTTCCACCACTGTAACAGCAACAGGCAGTTTGCTTGGTAGGTCATCAGTTGGTTTGGAAGGGGAAACAAGTGAGTGTGTACAGCTCTCTCAGACATCGATAGCACCAACGTTGGATGAAGGCAACATCATGTCTCCGCCTGCACTTTCCTCACAAACCTGCATTTTTCCAGGGACACCCTACTCAACACCGTCTACACACAGCAGCCAGATCTCTGTCCCTCAGATGTGGTCAAATAAAAGGCCATTTCCTGCGACCCATGACAAAGCTAAGAGGATGACTCTATCCCTCTGTAAGCTCTTGGCTACCGAAATGCTGCCTTTCTGCCTAGTGGACACACAGGATTTTAGAGACCTTATGTCTGTCGCTGTGCCCCAGTACCAGATGCCTAGTCGCCACTACTTCTCTAAGAAAGGTGTGCCCGCGCTACACCAGCATGTCGCACACAACATCACCGCTTCCTTGAGAAACTCTGTGTGTGAACGGGTGCATTTCACCACCGATACTTGGACCAGTAAGCATGGACAGGGACGTTACATGTCGCTGACTGGGCACTGGGTAACTATGGTGATAGATGGTGAAGGGTCTGCTGCACAAGTCTTGCCGTCCCCACGACTTGTGTGTCAATCCTCTGTCTGTCCAAGTTCCGCCACTGCTTCTGCCCCCTCCACCTCATCTGGGTCCTCCACCTCCGCCCCAAACCTGCCTGGTCAGGCCACCAGCGTTCTCACTGCGCAGAAGGAATCACGCACCCCTCATTACTATGCTGGCAGCAGAGCGCAACGGCATCAGGCGGTCTTTAGCTTGACATGTCTTGGGAATAAGAGTCACACAGCTGAGGAGTTGTGGTCAGCTCTGCGGTCCGAGTTTAATAAATGGTTGTCTCCACTCAACCTGCAGCCTGGTAAGGCCGTGTGCGACAATGCTGCAAACCTGGGTGCGGCCCTTCGCCTGGGCAAGGTGACACACGTACCTTGTATGGCTCACGTGTTGAACCTTGTCGTCCAGCAATTTTTAACACACTATCCCGGCCTAGATGGCCTTCTGAACAGGGCACGAAAACTGTCTGCTCACTTCCGCCGTTCAAGCGCCGCAGCTGAGCGACTTGCATCGCTCCAGAAGTCTTTCGGCCTGCCGGTTCATCGCCTGAAATGCGATGTGGCGACACGCTGGAATTCAACTCTCCACATGTTACAGCGACTGTGGCAGCACCGCCGAGCCCTGGTGCAATACGTCATGACGTATAGCCTGGGCCAACGAGATGCAGAGGTGGGGCAGATCACCCTGATGGAGTGGTCTCAGATCAAGGACCTATGCACCCTTCTGCACAGTTTCGACATGGCGACGAATATGTTTAGCGCTGACAATGCCATTATCAGCATGACGATTCCAGTCATATACATGCTGGAGCACACGCTAAACACTATTCGGAGTCAGGGGGTGGGACAACAGGAAGGGGAGGAACTACAGGAGGATTCATATGCGCAAGGGACAACAACATCACCAAGGTCCAGACGTTCATCATCACCAACGCAGCAGGCATGGGACCATGGGGGACAGGGATCAACAAGGGCGCATAGTAGCAGGCGAAATGTTGAGGAAGGTGCAGTAGAACATGAAGAAATGGAGGACGAACTGTCCATGGACATGGAAGACTCAGCGGATGAGGGAGACCTTGGTCAAATTTCAGTTGAAAGAGGTTGGGGGGAGATGTCAGAGGAAGAAAGAACGGGTAGCACCTCTATGCCACAAACACAGCGTGGACTTGGTCCGCATGGCTGCGCAAGACACATGAGTGCCTTTTTGTTGCACTACCTCCAACATGACACTCGTATTGTCAAAATTAGAAGTGATGATGACTACTGGATTGCCACACTATTAGATCCCCGGTACAAGTCCAAATTTTGTGACATAATTCCAGCCATAGAAAGGGACGCATGTATGTAGGAGTATCAGCAGAAGCTGTTACTCGATCTTAGCTCGGCTTTTCCACCAAACAACCGTGCAGGTTCAGGGAGTGAATCTCCCAGTTGTAACTTGACAAACATGGGACGGTCTCGTCATCTTCAACAGTCTACCCGTACCAGTAGGACCGTATCTGGTGCTGGTAACAGCAATTTTATGGAATCTTTTCATAATTTTTTTAGACCCTCTTTTGCAAGGCCACCAGAGACAACAAGTCTGACACATAGTCAACGGCTGGAGAGGATGATACAGGAGTATCTCCAAATGAACATCGATGCCATGACTTTGCAAATGGAGCCTTGCTCCTTTTGGGCTTCAAATCTAGAAAAATGGCCAGAGCTCTCCAGTTACGCCTTGGAGATTTTGTCGTGTCCAGCTGCCAGCGTTGTCTCTGAACGTGTCTTCAGTGCTGCTGGGTGTGTGCTGACAGATAAGCGCACGCGTCTGTCCAGTGACAATGTGGACAGACTGACGTTCATCAAAATGAACAAGTCATGGATCCAGAAGGAATTTACTACCCCTGTGTCATCCTGGGGAGAGTAAATGCTTGTGGATTTGGAATGTGCTTGATGCAAATCAAAACATCATGTTTGCAACTAGGGCACAAGTGCTGCCACTGATGGGGTGTCTGTGTGGCCCAATTTTTGGAAAAAAGGGAGACTCCGCTTGGAGTAACCCTTGCTTGCTGTGTTTTTAAAAGAAGCCAAGATGAACAGAGCTGGGATCAGGAAAGACTTTGCTACCTACCCTGGTGTCATCCTGGGGACGGTTAATTAGGCCGTATTTTTGAATGTGCTTGATGCAAATCTAGCTGTGAAGTGCACAACTAGGGCACAAGTGCTGCCACTGAATGGGTGGGTGTGTGTGGGGCACAATTTTTGGAAAAAAAGGGAGACTCCGCTTGGAGTAACCCTTGCTTGCTGTGTTTTTAAAAGAAGCCAAGATGAACAGAGCTGGGATCAGGAAAGACTTTGCTACCTACCCTGGTGTCATCCTGGGGACGGTTAAGTATGGCGTATTTTTGAATGTGCTTGATGCAAATCTAGCTGTGAATTGTACAACTGGGGCACAACTGCTGCCACTGAATGGGTGGGTGTGTGTGGGGCCCAATTTTTGGAAAAAAAGGGAGACTACGCTTGGAGTCACCTTGCGGTGTTTTACATGATTTTAGAAGGGCGTGCCATGCCTATATCTGTGTGTCCTCCTCTTTTTCCTTGTCCAGCTGTTTTGTTTTCGCATGAGTATATGTCCTTGTCACTTTCCCATGTGTTTGTGTTGTGTTGTGAGTTGTTTGTCACCTTTTGGACACCTTTTGAGGTTGTTTTCTAGGTGTTTTTATGTGTTTGTGATTGCCTGCCATTGTTTCCTATGCAGTTCGAGTTCGGTTCGTCGAACGTTCGACGAGCCGAACTCGAACGGGACCTCCGTTCGGCGAGCCGACCTCGAGCCGAACCGGGACCGGTTCGCTCATCTCTAATAGCGACAGATTAAGTCAAGCGTCTAAATGAAACTTAGAAAACAAAGTTTCAATCACTCATGAGTAGGGATAGCTGGAACCATGGAACTTTGGGTTCACTGGGTTCGGATGGTCTTTAGTTAAAAGTTCTGTTCGCGACCCCGACTTAGCCCCAAACCCCAAAACCCCATATAAGTCAAAGGAGACCCAAATTTCTGTACTGCAAAATGGCTGAAAAATGGTCATAGTAAGGGATTTTATGTTGCCCCCGCATGAGCAGCCGGGCTGCTCGGATCCGGATCCGCGGTGGCTCAAGAGGGCTCCAGACCCGGGGGTCATGCGGCTCCTCAAACAAAAGGGGGTTATGTACAGGGGATGGTGTGGAAAGTTTGTGACACCACCCGTGCTGCGTGGTAAGATGGAGTACCACCACTGCAATTGGGAGTACCCGGTGGCGATGGTGTGGGCAGTTAGGTGTTTAACCCCCTACACGGGTAGGGGCGGGTGCCCCGGGACTCGGTGATGGTGACAGGAATGTGCCGTTGGGGCGGTAGGGGTCACTTGCGTACTCACTCAGTCCAATAACGCTGACACTGACAACCGTAGTAAACCAAAGTTCTGGACACCGCTGCCGCTGAGGGGGAGCACGCCCAGGTCCCGTTTTTGTTGGTGTTGCCTGTTAGCCTGTGACCTTTCTCCAGCGCACCTTGTCTTCTAGTTGGCCCCTTTAGTCTGAAACTAATCGGGTCCCACTCCCCAGTGTGGCTAACTGAGGGAGCTTGCTCTCAGGATTCATGCTTGGAATTTTCTGGACCATATGTGTGGAAAGTCCTATCCCCCTCGTTGCGCTAGTACCCCGATTTTGGAGTGGGTGGAGAACGGATCTTGAAGGCTCCATCCTCGTCGGGTAAATTGTCAGGTTGCCTGAAGCTACTCCCTGACCTAGGGTCTACGTACCCCGTCGTGCCCTGTCCCCTGCCCGGTGATGGCACAAGGCCACCAGCTGTCCTCTTCGACAGTCTGTGGTGCCCTTGTCATGATCCCCTGAGACCGGGGTCCAGCTCCTACCAGGCCCAGACCAACGTTGTAGTTCCAAGGAGTCCAGCTCCTGACCTCCTCTCTCTCTGAGAGCTACTTCATACACTACACTGTCCCTTTCTCTGACTGACTCCTGACCTCCCCTTTAACCAACCCCCCAAGTGGGTGACCCTATTCCACTCAGGCTGTTCACTGGTGTGTCTGGTGGGTGTGGTGCAGAGTGTTCCTAGGATTTTGATTAGCTGGTCTTTGACAACAATAATGGTTAGGGACCCGTAACCAAGGAGGAGGTGGATATTGCACAGAAGGGCAGATTGCACAATACCCTGTGACAACCTGATAGGCCAGGGCGTCACACTTTTCCATAGCTGGTTATCAAAAATAGAGGGGATCTGACACTGTTTTTTAAAATAATTTTAAAAAAATAATTGTAAAACTGACAGGGAGTCCCCTCTGTTTTTGATAATCAGCCAATAGAAAGCAGACAGCTGGGGGCTGGTGTTATCAGAGTGAGAAGAACCATAATTATTTGGCCCCTCCCAACCTAAAAATAGCAACCCGCAGTTGCCCCAGAAGTGGCACATCCTATAGATGCTCCAATTTTGGCACTTTGCTCTGCTCTTTCTGATTGCCCTGGTGTGATGGCAATCAGGGTAATGCTTTTGGAAATGATGTCAGATTGCAGTGCCGTTTGCAGTGTTTGATCGGCTCACACTGGGGGTAATAACAGCATGAAAGGATGTAGTGTGAACAAAAAAATGGAAAAATCCCGCTTACCCACCCCTGGAAGCAGAGTCGGACTGGTTATCGGAGGAATCTCCAGTAATACCAGGCCTGGCCGTTGTTACCTGAACTGAACTCTGGAACTCTCACCTGAGCTCCGGAGTGCAGCCTAGACTGAACTCGGGGTTTGCAGGACTGAACCGCGAGTGCCGAGTGATTGATTCCCCGGCGATTGCGGTTCAGTTCATGACAGCTGCAGAGAGACCAAGCTGCAATCCGGAGCTTAGGTGACAGCTCCGAAGTGCAGCCCGGCCTGTCTGCAGCTGTCATGAACTGAACCGCAATCGCTGGGGAATCAATCACACGGCGCTCGCTGTTAAGTCCAGGCTCAGGTGAGAGCTCCAGAGTTCAGTGCAGGTAACCGTGGCCAGGCCTGGTATTACTGGAGATTCCTCCGGTAGCCAGTCCGACGCTGCCTGGAAGTTATCAATTATGACAGGTTGCATGTGGGCGGAGACTTCAACTGCCCAATTAGTGACTTCCATTGGGGTTCAGGTCAAGTCCTGGTCCCAAACCAAACTTTTTCAAAAGTCTGGCTGCACCCACCAAACCGAACTTCAATGGGTGTCCTCATCTATACTCATGAGCCATATACCTTTTAAATTTAAAGTATCTACTGAGTGTTCTTTATTGAAGTGTCCTAGATTGTTGGCTGTAAACCCTCCTAAACCCCATGGTCTATAATGATGGCTCTAGTTGTCACCAGAGTTAGGGATTTCAGTCAAACGTTGTATGACAGGTAAAGCAAGAACCCTCACTCAAAAGCAAATGGTCTGAGTTATTGAAGGGCTGCAGACAAGAGTCTTAACACTTCACTGACTAAGAAAGAGCCAGCAGACACTTTGGGATCTAATCAGCATATGGAAAAAACTTTGAGGTAGTCATAAATCATCTTATAATATGGAGAGTATAGATAAAGGTTAACTTTAATTAAGCCCTATATTTAGACAAGGTCATGGACAGATTTGAGGCTGTAGAAGCCACATGGTCCCAACGTTTTACTGAAGCCCTACTGTAAAATTATTTTTAGACAAAAATTCATGTATTTTAGGGAAAAAAACTTAAGTCAAAAGTTAAGCCCATTCCTTCAATTGAACACTGAAGAAAACACTAAAGAAAATATGTTTTAATAGTCTTATGTCAGCATTGAAGTATAGAACTCCAACTAAAAGACCCTTAATTTTTCAATACTTTGTTCATAGTTCATAGTTGTAAGGTTGAAAGAAGATACAAGTCCATCGAGTTCAATTTATTATAACCTAACATGTTGTTCCACTAATGATGATGAAGAGGCACAAGTCAAGGGGAACATTGCATAAAAAGGCTGTCACTCATCCTGGCATAGAGACAAAAGAAACTTGAAGAAAGTCTTCACAAAATTATTTTTCTTCTTTCTCCTTCATCATTGATGCTTATTGATTTGTTAAGTTCATAGAGAGCATCCCTTCATGTTATTCTTTTAACTTTTCACTTTGTAGACTCAAATAAAGAATATTGCAAATTGATCTGTCCTAGAAGGCTTTCTTTAAGAAAAGACAAAAAAACCCTCTTCAATTACTCTAGTCTATGAGTCATCTCATGCGCTCTATTACTTTGTATCAGAATGGCTTAACACCGAAGGTTGATTACTTTTGACCATACACTGTTAGGTCCATGGATGGACTTTCGTAGTCTCTTTTGTAGCAATTTAATATGTTGTTCTTCATTGAGTCATCGCCAAAAAAAAAGGGAAAATTTCGATGGTAAAAATAATATTATTTATAATAAGTGCTGGACACTAATCAGATCTCTGTAAAAAAATGTTTTCAACAACTGAAAAAATGTAAAGTATTAATGTTTTAATGTTATGTTTAAATAAAATTATTTGTTTTTAATTGAGAAAAATATAAAAAAATTAAAAGTTTTATATTTTCCACTCTTAAACAGTAGGGGGAGAAGCTGCTGAAATCCTGCTGTAGAGCTACTGTAGAACTAGCTCACATTACAACTGCAGTAAAAGTGGGTGGAATCTGCTCTCCTGTGTGTGATGTAACACCTCCCCCTCCCCTTCTGGATGTTTCAAAAAGGATCAAAGAGAATGAAGTTTAGGATCACAGTGCGGAGCCATTTTGTTGGTGGCCGCAAAGTGATCCTAATATGTCTAAAGTGTCACTAAGGCCAGCTGCATCCTGCGCCACACTGTATCCCAATGCCCCACTGACTGTATCCCAGTGCCCCACTGGCTGTAACCCAATGCCCCACTGACTGTATCCCAATGCCTCACTGTATCCCATGCCCCCATATACTGTGCTGACGGCCAGGATCGGACATGTGGCGAGGAGGGGTGATCTGTAGTGCAGTGCTGCACAGGCTGCAGATGTCATGCCGCGCTCACCACTCCCAGCCGCATGCGCTCACCTCAGAACTGCGCCCCTGGCAACCTGTCCTGTCAGCAATCACAGTACATAGCAGCGAGGAGCAAATGCCCGAGGTGAGCACACGCGGGGAGGTGGGTGAGCACATGCGGGGAGGGGGGGTGAGAGAAGAGGGAGGTTGGTTAGAGGCAGAGTGGGGAGCAACACACCAGCATCAGTTATAATGCAATCACCACTGCCTGGCGCTGGTACTCACCCCATCCATCCCGGTGGATGACAGGGGAAAAGTGGAGCACACAGCATACTCTGTGAGCTCCACAAAGATGGTGCTGATCTCCTCCCCCTGCTGTGATCTGGACAGCCCAGGGGGTGCATCCAGATGACAGAAGACGCTGTTTCTGTGTTAAGTTTAGGGTCACAGTCCGGCAATGGTCTTCTATGCACAGGGAACTTCCATAAAGGAGGTGAGTAACTGTCGTTACTCACAGCAAATCCAAAATTGCAGCCCCCAGTGCTTCAGTAAAACTAGAATTAAATAAAAACTAAATAAAAAGAGTGAATTTAATTTTGTATTAATAATACTTGATTTCATAATCACTATTATTAATACAAAAATAAAAAACGCGACACCTTCCCTTTATTAAATCTAGGATTTTAAATGTAGAATTTGTATAATGGCTCCAAAACATGAGGTTAAATAGGTGAAGGTAAACCCAGTCCATTTGACCTGTAATATTAAATTGTGCTCTGAGAGAGGAAATCCATTGATGCATGACATGCCCCTCATTTATATATTCTCAATGTAATTCTACATTTTCCCTACAAAGGACACCAAAGCGAAAATAAACAGCCAGATGCAGCTTTTCCACCTAATTAGGAATGATTACTGTGGATGAAAAAGGTTCTTTGCAAACAGCTCCATGATGGCTTCCATTTGAACGGGGCCTGTCTTGATGAGACAAAAAGTTTAATAGAAAACTATGGATTAACTTTGATTTATTAATTTAAACACTAATTTCCTCCACTATTTTTAAAAGGGTTTTCCAACTTAGATATAGGTAGATATATATTGTAACACGCTGGGGGCATTATAGGGCGGTACCGTAGTGACAGACGAAAACCAGTCCATATAAAGGAAATGTGAGGCTTTTATTTTAAGCCAGAGACTTGCAAAGAAACATTCAACAGAAACAATAAACATTTGCCGGTCATGGTGCTGTGACGCCCTGGACTATCAGGTCATCACAGGGTATTGTGCAATCTGCCCTTCTGCACGGTATCCAATCCTCCTTGGTTACGGATCCTGGTCCTTTGGTGTTGTTAAGAGCTTAGCCAGTTAAAACTAGGAACACTTTACACCATACAGACCAGACACACCATTGGGGGGGCCTGAAGGGAATAGGGCTGCCCACTTGGGGGTTGGTAGGGGAAAGTGAAAAAGTGAAAGGAGAACTGAAAAGGAGTGAAAGGAGTAGGAGGTTGAGTGGTGACTCTCAAAGGGAGAGGTCACAGGTCAGGAGGAGGGCTCCTTGAGTCTACTAGGTGGCAGACGTTGGTCTGGGCCTGGTAGGAGCTGGAACCCCGGTCGCAGGGGATCGTGTCAAGGGGCACGGATTGCCAAGGAGGGCAGCTGGTGGCCTTGAGCCATCTCCGAGCAGGGGCCAGGGCACGACGGGGTACGCGGACCCTAGGCCGGGAAGTAGCTTCATACAACATGCTACATAAGAATAAGGCTGCACATCAAACTTAGATAATAGTATAATGCCATAAGCATACCGAAAAATATTGAAGCATACAATGAAAAATGCCACTTGCTAACTTGAAAGTGTGAATAATGAAATGCATACCTGCCATGAATATTAGCAAAAAGAGATATTTAGCAATCACATTGATCAATGTAACTGAGCTCCAAAACCTCGTCAAGGTATATCTCTATATTGGGGTCCCTAGCTCTATGACCCTAAATGTGTGTAATCTCATTCAATTAAAAACTGCTGTGTGTGGAGAGGGCTAACCTATATAGAAATATACCTTGACAAGGTTTTGGGGCTCAGTTACATTGATCAATGTGATTGCTAAATATCTCCTTTTTCCTAATATTCATGGCAGGTATGCATTTCATTATTCACGCTTTCAAGTTAGCAAGTGGCATTTTTCATTGTATGCTTCAATATTTTTCGGTATGCTTATGGCATTATACTATTATCTAAGTTTGATGTGCAGCCTTATCCTCATGTATTATGTACTTTTTTGGCTAGCACACATAATATTTATTCGTGCTCACTTCAGTTATCCTATTTAGTATTGGGAAGTAGCTTCAAGCGTCCTGGTAATTTACCCGAGAGGGGTGAAGCCTTCAAGATTCATCCCTCACCCGCTCCAAAATCGGGGTACTAGTGCACCGATGGGATAAGACTTTCCCTACAAAACACAGTACACCAAATCCCAAGTGTGAACCCTGAGAGCAAGCTCACTCCGTTAGCCATACAGGTGAGTGGGACCCGACTAGTTCCACACTATAAGGTCCAAACAGTGAACAAGGTGCCACGGAAAAGGCCACAGGCTAACAAGCAACACCAAGGGCACGGACCCAAGCGTGCTCCCTCCTTGCTGCAGCAGTGCTCAGAATTCTGGTTTACAAGCTGTCTGTGTCAGTATTCTTGGACTGAGTGAGTACGCAGAAACCCTTCCTTTTCTCAACGGCACCCCACTCCTGCACCTGGGCCCCAGGGCACAACCCCCCTACCCACGGAGGGGTTAAACACCTTGCTGCAGTACCATCGCCACCGGCCTCCCCCTTCCCCAACAGCAGCGGTGGCACTCCACCTTACCACGCACCGGGGGTGGCGTCATGAACTTCTAACTCCCCTGTACATACTCCCCTCTTTAAATTTGAGTGTCCGCGCGAACCACCAGGTCCGGAGACCCCTCGAGCCACCGCGGTTCCGGATCCGAGCGGCTCGGCCGCTGGCACAGGGGTGGTACACCTCGATAAACCTGGCCTCATGAACAGGATACGAGCAGAACCCACTTACCTGGGTGACGTGCGCCTTGAAAGTCGAAAACCGCGAGTCAAGAGTCTTTTTTCCGCCATTGTCCGCCATCTTTTCGCGCCAAAACACTGTCTTCCCCGAGAAAGCGTGCGAAGCCTAAACCCCGCCCTTCGTCTTGCATGTCAGGCCAGAACCAGAAGTTCCCAGAGGGCCACAGCGCTCGAAAGAGTGCTGCGAAAAGACCGAGGGGGCGTGTCGGAATGTAAAGAGATAGCGGAAGTGGAGCAGGGATGCCAGGACTCTGCGACAACGTTCCTGCAAGACGCAGTGGCAAGATGGTGGAGCGTGACTTGACCCCAGAACGTGCTGTCCTTGGGACCCTGACATGGATAGTTGAGGAAACGGAGCAGCTGTGCAGGAGAATGTAGACGCAAATCCTGTTTATACTGAACCACTGGAGGGAAGAGATGAGGAGCCTGGCGGTGGCAGTGCGAGCCCGTGAGATTGAAATCCCACGTGAAGAGAGGGTAAGCGGTTACCCAGTCACTACTTATTGCCCAAATCTGTCCACGGAGGCTGAGGGACCCGGAACGTCCACGCTCGCGGTGAGAACTCAACCATCACCTACCCTGTCCTCGGCGGACGCCGAGCTGCCCACACCAACTCCGGCAGCGGAACCTTTGATGCCTTTACAGAAAATCTCAGTTGCGGAGATCCCGAGCACGACCCTCATTCCAGTCACGGCAGCGGTCATCCAGACACCGGCCAGGCCAGATCCGGCCGTCTCACCGGGCCCGTCCTCAGAGGAGGAGCACCCGGACCCTGCAGCCCCGGCTGTGGAGCAGTTGGTCTTTCTACTTACAGCTACGGAAGCGGAGCCCAGAAATCCACCTGTTCCGCTACCGCGCGGCATCCCGATGGCTGTTGGGGCCGCCAGAGTCCAAATAAAGCCAGAGCCAGCTAGGGAGCTGAGGCCGGACGCTGATGCCCCCTACTGGGAATGACAACAACACCAGCAACAGATGATGCCAACGATGAAAATGCAAGAACGATGACAACAAGAGATGCTTGCCCGGACCTGGAAAGAAAAGGAGTACCTGAGGAAGGCTACATTCCATGTCCGTGGGCAGCGGCGCAGAGGGTACGTCAGGCGGTTTAACCCCAATAGGGGATGGGGTTTCCTCTGGGAAGCAGATCTTTGAGAAGAGGTGTTTGTCACGCGGCGAGATATTGAGCAACATCTCCCCAGTGGCCACTCAGGTCGCAACCTGGAGGCCGGAAAAGTGGTCAGTTACACCCGGCACTAGGGTGAACCACCGGGTCCGGAGACCCCTCAAGCCACCACGGTTCTGGATCCGAGCGGCTCGGCCGTTGGCACGGGGGCGGTACAGTGCTTACTAACATCAGTGATTTGTCCTGAAAAAGGAGTGAAGTACTCCGAAATGCATAGAAAAATAAAAATGATATAATCTATCTAAATTTGATTGTCTTCCTGTTCCACATGGCAGCACTGTTTAACCCCTTTCCACTCTTTGCTGTATACTAGGGATGAATAGGAAGGACAACCTCTGATACTTACCCTAGGCACACCTGAGCTCCCTGATGTCCCTGGATGGGTTATTTCATCTTGTGCGGCGATCACGTACCTACCCTAAGCTCAGTACTGGATAGTGCACAGGGCAGTGGGAACACCAGTCCTGCTCTTCAGTAACGGCACAAAGAGAATAAGACAGATAAGGCTAAAATAATCTTCCAGGCAGCTACCATCAGAAACAAGTTCAAAGTGACTTTTCTCTGCACAGCTCACACCTCCACACTGATACTAAGGTATATCAGGCTATCATTGGCAATTATCTAGGCTAAGAGGTGAGTACTTATACCAGAGGGGAGTGGATAAAACACAACAGCTGAAAAAGATGGAAAGCCTTAGAAGACCTAAGAACAGCTTAACCCTTGTAGCACTAGCACAAGTCAAATATGTATAGTTAACAGGAACCACAAGTTGCGACCTTCTAACCCCAAGAATAGGAGAGGCTACTTTCTGTCATGGTAGCCTCATAACAATCAGACAGTTTGCAAGATTTAGTTAAGAAGTCAAATGCTAAAGAGAATGGGAGATTTCGCAAACAAACTGGCACCGTAAGGGAATGCACACCTATAGCATTTTTTTCAGGCAGATTCTGCCTGGAAACTGCCTGAAAAAATACTAAAATTCCTATACAAAGCACAGCATTCTAAATACCTCCTGCTGTGCGTACAGTATATTCTGTTTGCTACTTCTTTTCATCACTTCAAGTTTAAAAAGCTGTGAAGTGGCTAAAAGAAGTAGAATATGCCACAATTTTATGTCTACAATGAAGAAAACAAATGCAAAGCCACTACAAAAGGCAAACTAAAAGTCATTGCGATAGACACTTAAAGAAAAACACTGACAGTGCTTTCTTGAATATCTTTGATAGAGATGAGAAGATTGATCTTTGGAATATCAAGTTCAAGTTGAATTTCCTGAAATGTGAGGATTAATGCACAAACATTTTGAGATTCAATTCCCAGTTTGCAAAACAAAAAAGCTTGCCTGTGTCATGCGGTGTTCAGCTTTTCACTCGCTGGGTGTGAAGGCAGTGTCGTACTCTATTCACACTGCAGAGTCTGATATAGAACCTGAGGTTTCTTAATTGCTTACCCTAACTGGGGTGTTAGCTGTCTTACCTTCACTGCTCTCCAGCCCAGCAGGAGTTTATTCCTGCATGCTTTGTGGACTTTTGTTAGGAGCCCAGACTGTTATGATGACTCACATCCTCTTTCACTCATTATAAGGCTGGAAACACACTTATGCGTGTAAAAACAGTCCAAGTTGCATGAAAAAAAGTCGGCCGATTTTAGTTCACGTTAGACCATTGTGCAATGCAACTGCACTGCGATCCTGAGATTTTTCTCATGATTGCAGTACGTGTGCAATGCGTGTTTGATGCTGATGAGATCCGTTTTTTTGAGATCCGCGTTATCAGCGGTGCCGTCACTGAGGTTACCCGCGGCCACAGCAGAAGTCCTCCCGCTGACATCTGTGGCCGCGGGTAACCTGAGTGAAGTCATCGCTGATAGTGCGACTCACTTCCCTCGCTGCGGGGAGCTCACAGAGAGCGGTCGTGGTCTGTGACCGCTCTGTCAGCTTCTGATGTAGCAGAGCTGACAGCGTCGAGGTACCTCTGTGGATTACATCGGACATGGAGGGGTATGTGAGGACTTGAATAAAGTGGTGAAAGAGGGGGTTTTTTGTTATTTATTTCAAATAAAGGATTTTTTGGTGTATGTCTTCATTTTTTTAATCTTACAGGTTAATCATGGAAGGTATCTCGAGGAGACGCCTGCCATGATTAATCTAGGACTTAGTGGCAGATATGGGCTGCCATTAACTCCTTATTACCTCGATTGCCACCGCACCAGGGCAATTCGGGATGGCCGGGTACAGTCCCAGGACAGTCACATCTAATGGATGCGGCTATTCCGGGCGGCTGCTGGCTGATATTGTTAGGGTGGGGGGCTCCCCATAACATGGGGCTCCCCATCCTGAGAATACCAGCCTTCAGCTGTGTGGCTTTACCCTGGCTGGTATTAAAATTGAAGGGAACCGCACGCCATTTTTTTAAAATTATTTATTTATTTATTTTACTGCATGATATAGACCCTCCCACCGGCAGCTGTGATTAGTTGCAGTGAGACAGCTGTCACTCATCGTTGGGGCGTGTCTGACTACAATTGGTTACCTAGTCCAGAAAATCCCAAGCGTGAACCCTGAGAGCAAGCCCACTTCGTTAGCCATACGGGTGATTGGGACCCGAGTAGTTTTACACTACAGGGTCCAAATAGTGAAGAAAGTACCACAGAAAATGTCACAGGCTAACAAGCAACACCAAGGGGCACGGATCCACGCATGCTCCCTCCCTGCTGCAGCGGTGCTCAGAATTTTGGTTTACAAGTTGTCGGTGTCAGTATTCTTGGACTGAGTGAGTACGGCAGAAACCCTTTCCTCCCCAACAGCATCCCTCAACCACCATCACCGGGCCCCGGGGCAAACCCCCTACCCACAGAGGGGTTAAACACCTTGTTGCCATACCACCGCCACTGGGCGCTCCCAACAGCAGCGGTGGTACTTCATCTTACCACGCACCGTGGGTGGCGTCACAAACTTCTAATCCCCCTTTTCAAATTCCAGTGTCCGGAGACCCCTCGAGCCACCACGGTTCTGGAACCGAGCAGCCCGGCTGCCAACATGGGGGCAGTACAATTGCTTCTACGGTCCTGGCCCTCTCCTGGGTGGGTGAGAGGGGTGTTAGATTTGGATTCGGACAGGAGTTAGGGTCACGCTGGTGGTCCAGACCTGGCTACCATCAAGCTTACCTCTGGGATAAGGGACAGCACAGGGTCTCTAGTCTGAGAACCAGTTTAGGGGATCCTGCTCCTGTTATCCCGACACTGCCCTGACAGCCAGTCACCATTTCCCATACCTCCGAAACATCGGAGAACAAGCTAATGTCACTTTGCTTTGCTGCTTAGGTGTACCCATAATGCCCTGCTGTTCTGTAAAGGGAGAATCAGTTCCTGGGCCATCACAGGTCAGCAGTTCCCAGTGGAACACAGTTTGTACACCTGAGTCGTTTTCTATCTATCACTGGGTAAGCATCTTTCTTCTGTAGAGTGTAAGTTTTTATTGTCAAAATTTTCCTCTCTTTCTTTCTCCTGTAGAGTATACGGTTTTATGGTCAGCTCAGCAGTGGGGCATCTGAGTGCTATGTGTTTGTTTCAGAGACGCATTTATTTTAAGGAAAGTATGATCTGAAAATCGGATCAACAACTAATACAAAAAACCATCCATGTGAACTGCCCCATAGACCCTGCCTAGTATGTGTTCTATCTGTGAAAAACATGGAGGTGTGAATGAGACCATATAGAAATCATGAATACTAGTGCCAACCTTCAGTTCTTTCTGCATAGTTGTGAACTGTCCAAGATAGTTTCTATGTCTTAATTGATCTTACCATGTGGCACCCCACTGGCGTATGATTTGCACAAGTGCAATGATAGAAAATCTCGCATTGCACTTGGCCTAATGTTAATCAATCAGGCAGTATAGATCTACAAGTTCTTTTTTCAGGCCTTATCGGGCTGAGGAAAAAATCTCAGCATGTTGCAATTGTTTGAGTCTCAGCTCACTCGTACCCATACAAGTCTATGGGTGCGAGTGAAACATCGCACTGCACTCAGACATCATCCGAGTGCAGTACGATATACGCACAAGCTGACAATAGAGGAGATGGAAAGATCACTCGCTCCCTCTCCTCCAGCACCTGTGATCCAATCACAAGATCGGATCACAGTTGCATGACACTCACAGCAGAGCCTGAGCCGAAGGTCATTAGCATATGACAGCCAATGCTTTCACAGCGGATGCTATACGCTAGTATCAGGGTTTGATAGTAAACCAGTAAATAAGGATAAATATTTAAATATTTGAGGCAGATCACAGAAAGTTATCGTTTCTGTAAAATTGACTGGACTTTTTGAAAGGCTTTTATTTAAGAGATATTCTCTTGCCATTTACAATGCTTGAATAATGGAATATGCCTGTGTGATTGAAAATAACTCTAGATTGACAACTGATTACTCTTCCCGCTTGATTATATGCAGATTTCTATTGAGGTAATTGTGATCAGAAGAAATGTATAATTGCAACACATATTTTAAATATGTATATTTAATTACCATGCATATTTATAACATTTATATTTTTATGTAATGCATACTGCACATTAACATTAATGTGACATGTTAAATTTTTCCTTTGAGTTACTTTGTTTCGGAAATAATAAAAATGTTTTTGAAAAATCCCCAAAAGTGTTAAAATCTTTTAAAAAAAAGTTTACCCTTAAGGTGTGTGCACACGTCTTTTTCAGGTAGATTCCATAATGTGATGCAAAACTGTGGAAAACAAATTAACATAATACACCACAATGTAAAAGCATCATTGCTGTGCACATGTTTAGTCTTTCGTTAGTTCTTCATAAACTGTGAAGTGGACTGATGGCTTGTTCTTGAAGCAGCTTCGCCTAGGAAAAGCTCGGCAGTCGGCACACACTTAAGGTATGTGCATGTGTAGCGGGCGGAGGGGACGCCGCTGCGCTCGCTAATGCTCGGGTCCGGCGCTGCTGCTTCTCGGTGGCTCGAGCGGTGGGCCGGATCCGGGGACTCGAGCGGTGCTCCTCGCCCGTGAGTGAAAAGGGTGGTTGGTTTGTTTGGGGATTTAGTCCGTGACGCCACCCACGGGTTGTGGTGAAGATGGGCACCACCGCTGCTGGTGACGGGGATCCCGGGAGCGATTGTAGGGAGCAGCTAGGATGTTGTTTTCCCCCTCTGTGGGTAGGGGTCGGTGGTCCTGGGGCCCGGTGGTATGACGGGGAGGCAGGGTAGGTTAGGTGCAGGGTTTCAGGGACAGCGCGACGTGGTGCCGGATGGCACGGGTGTACTCACTCAGCAAGAGCTGCACAAAGTCCTCGGTAAACCAAACGGCTGGATGGACGGGTCCCGCAGCCGGCTGCAGTGTCTCTCCCCAGACAGGTGATGGCGGCTGTCTTTCCCTTCACCTTTGTGTACTGTTTTGACTACGATGGGTCCCCAACGGTAGTCCACTCCCCGGTGTCTGGATGCCGGAGGAGCCCGTTTGCCCGCAGGTACTTGCCCTTGGGTCTCTAGGCTTAGGCGGTAGCTGTATACCCTCACGGTGCAGACGGTTGCCTTTTTAACGGGTCTTTGGCTGTTAGGAAACCCCTGGGGTTCCGGTCACACTCGGATTTGACTGTTGACGGCGACTCCAAGCCTAGTCAGGGTCCGATGGCCCTGCCTGTGTGTGCTGGCTTCACTTCGCTCCCCGATCGGTACCGGCGGGCCACCGCCTGACCCCGGTCCTACGGTTCCGCGTTAATTCACCACTCCTGCAGACGGCCACCACCGTCTGCCAACCTTGTTGTCAGTGCCTGGGCCACAAACCCAGACACTCTCCACTTAACTCCTCTCACTTCAACCTCCTGAACTGTTCTCCCTGTTCCTTTTCCCGCCTCCAGGCCTATGAACTCCTTGGTGGGTGGGGCCAACCGCTTGGCTCCGTCCCACCTGGTGTGGACATCAGACCCTGGAGGGGGGCAACAAGGGTTTTGTGTTTGGCTAGTGTTACTGTCTAGTGGGGGTGGGGTGTGTGTGTGTTACCTGTGACGACCTGGCTAGCCCAGGGCGCCACATATGCATAGTGTTTATGCACAGTTTTTGGAGCAGAAACTAAGTAAAACCTCCACATTTTTCAGTAGTTTTTGGAGGATATTACGGTACTAGTTTCTGCTCTAAAACTTCATCAAAATTTAGTATGCACATACCTAGGGTTATGTGCAGACAGTGTCACTTAGAAGCAGCTGCCAAATTTTCCCAAACAAAGCTCAATTTTTTAATCATACTTTTCTACCCACCATCAGTTGATTGCTTGTTCTACATACTGCAACAATTTAGCATTGCAGTATATAATGAGAAACAAGGTCTCCTATAAAGCTCTGCCTGGGACTGACCTTCACAGGTGAACTAAGAAAGCAACCATGATGCCTCAGATGTCATGCAACCGATTGACAACCTGAAAACTTGTCATGGTGTGTCACCCAGGGAATGGGGTACTCGTCCCCGGGCAGTTCACTGTTTAGGAATGTCACTTTGGTGGTCATTGCCCGGTCCCATGCCCTGGGGCCTTTTTGAAAAGGGGTTATTTACATGGGAGATGAAAGTCATTTATGTGACGCCACCTGCGGCTTGCGGTTAATAGGATGGAACCGCCGCTGCTTAGTGGAATTACCTCTGAGCTGATGGTGATGGCAGCTAAGGTGGTAGGCCCTCCGCAGGCAGGGCTGAGCCAGGGGATTCGTGAGATGGGAGCTTTTGCACTTTATAATGAGGAGACCACATCGGGGTTGTAATGAACAGTCTCTACTCACTTTAACCTGTGGACAGCTGGTTCAGGTCCCTGTAGCTCCAGTGCCAGTTTAATCACTCAGTTGCTCTGTACCCAGCACTCTCAATGTACTTTGGGTCACCGTAGCTTGAAGCGGTTTGGGGACCCCGACTGTCCTTGTTAGGTAGCAATCTCCTCGTCCGTACGGCTGGCAGTGTGGACCCTGTGGGGAGGTATGTGTCAGAACCCCGATCCTTGCTTTACTGCTGATGCCCCTGGATCTGTAGATCAGGGAAGTCCATGCAGGTCGCTCCACTGTGCAGGAATTTGCCAGGCTATGTGAAACTGTTGCCTGACCTAGGGCCCTGTGCCCCGTACCGTCCCTGGTAACTTCACTCCAGAGGTACTCGTTTGCTCCTATTCTGGCAACCTACTCCTGTGCCCCCGGGTCAACGTTACACAGACCCAGCTCGAGGAACGTCCGTGCACTTCACTGTGCACCACTGTTATGCTTGTCCACTCCCACCAGGCTGTCTAGTCCCCTGGTCTGGCTCCACCCTCTAGGTGGCCATCGCCCAGTGTCTGACTAGTGAATGCTCCTGGTGTGGTGTGGGAACAAGGATTTTGGTGTGTGCAGGTGTTACTGGCACTGGTGTTCCAGGTCCCAGAGGGTAGGCCCTGCATCCTTGTGGGGATGCAGTACCTAGTAGTGCCCTGAGTGGCTCAGGGGCGCTACAATGGAAAGGTTGATGGGCATGAAACTACTTACCACACCATTTTCACACCACTTAAATGCTGTTGTCATAGATTGACAGCAGCAGTTAAGGGGTTAATAAAAGCAATCAGAGCTAGCTTCAGTTGTTAGAGGCAGGTGCTGATTACAAAACAGTCAGTATTTGGTCTGTGTGGAGCAGGATCAGTCCCTGAGCCTGCTCGAACACCCACACTTGCTCTGTCAGAACTAAATGTGTTGGTAAAGGATTAAAGGGATTGTCTGATACCTAAAATGTATTTTATAACTATCAATCTTTGCTCCCTAACCACTTTTGTAATTATCTTTATCATACAATTTCCTACACTTCTCCCTACCTTCCTAATCCTAAAGGTGTTTTTGTTACTGCACTTCCTGGTTTATTTGAGAGGAGTCTCAATTGTGATATCACAGGGGGCTGGAGCTGCAGTCACACTCCACTGTGTCCATCGTCCCTCCTGGAACAGGATGTCATCAGAGGGCAGCGCTGTAGATACTACTCTATTGCATCACTACCATCTGAGGATTCTGGATGCTATGGCCGGGGTTAGTGCAGCACTGGCATGTTACTTATCTCTCTACAGTCACTTCAATTGCTTATGGGAAAATGTCAGCTTGGGACGGTGATAGATGCAGTAAGTGACACCACCCCATAGCCTCTAGCACAAACAAAGCATCATCAGAGGGCAGCGCTGGTGCCTCTCACTACTTCTAGCACCACCTCCTTATGATGCTTTGTTTGAGAGTGGTGCTAGAAGTAGTAAGGGACACCTGTGCCACCCAATGATTATACTTTGTTTAAGGGAGGTGCTAGAGGCTGTGGGGTAGCACTGGTTTCACTCATGCTATCTAGCACTGCCCCCAGCAAA
Organism: Anomaloglossus baeobatrachus; assembly: GCF_048569485.1. Classification (NCBI taxonomy): domain Eukaryota; kingdom Metazoa; phylum Chordata; class Amphibia; order Anura; family Aromobatidae; genus Anomaloglossus; species Anomaloglossus baeobatrachus. The sequence goes on along the minus strand of NC_134355.1, from coordinate 74,511,362 downwards.
AGTTTTTCACATAAGCAATGGAGGCAGCTGCAGTGAGATGAATAGAAAACTGGTGCACCATTATCCCCGACCACAGCATCCATCACACATCATCCAGGATGCAGGATATTCTCAAGGGGTGATGATGCAAGAAACTAGCAAATATCTGCAGTGCTACCCCCTAATGATGTCCTGTTCAAGGAGGGGCGATAGAAGCTGTGGGGAGTGACTGCAGCTCCAGCCTCCTGTGATGTCACGCTTGAGACTCCTCTCAAATGAAATGAAAGGAAGAGCAGTAAAAAAACACCTTTAAGGATTAGATAGAATGGGAGATGTGTAGGTGTCACAATGTGGGTGAAATGCAGGGGACAGGGGCTCCTAGACTGCCCCTCAGGGTAAAGGACCCTAGCTATCCTTTTTCTCAGTTACCTCTGATGGTGAAGATATTTGAGCCAACTTCCTTGCCCCGTTCTTGACCAGCCATGATCTTATACCCCCTGCCCTCAACTCCTGGGGAGGACCAGGGCAGGAGTGATAAAGCCAACACATAAAGACAAACAGGGGAAACCAAATCTCTATCTCATGGCACAATGGCACACACACACACACCAAGGTATAAGACAAAAAGACACACTATGAAGAAAAGACATGGATCGCACATCCCAAAAATACAATGATCTAAAGCCGCTAGGCAAAAAATTAAATAGAACATGAGGTTCTTTTGTTACCATTCTGATCAGATTGTATTAAGCCCACTGCCACGTCACGGCAAACCTCTTGAGTGGGTCCCTAACCTGACCTTTTTGTGCGGCACTGTGCACTGACCACCGCCGCAGCGACAAAGCGCCAGCAGGGCGGGTGACCTGGTGCCTCACAGCACCCATGCTGCAAGGCGAAGCCCCCAAGGCTCCAGGCCGCGCCGCCCCACTGACACGACATCACCACAACAGCAGCCACCACACAGCACCAGCACACAGTGAGAGGAGCTGTGCACTCACCTCCCATTGGCTCCCATATGTGGACTGGGAGCAAAAAGAAGGCTGGCCCCTCTTGCAGTCTCCTGCTGATTAAAAACACCTGTGCCAAATGGGGAGAGTGCAGATCTAAGCAAAAAAAGAGGGGGATAGACTGTTATATAACACACTATGAAGAAAAGACATGGATCGCACATCCCAAAAATACAATGATCTAAAGCCGCTTGGCAAAAAATTAAATAGAACATGAGGTTCTTTTGTTACCATTCTGATCAGATTGTATTAAGCCCACTGCCACGTCACGGCAAACCTCTTGAGTGGGTCCCTAACCTGACCTTTTTGTGCGGCACTGTGCACTGACCACCGCAAAAGAGCTTAGGAGGAAAATAAGAGCAGGGAGGACACAGCAAGACAAAGTGAGAACTCCACAACAGCTCCATGCATAAAGTAATACAATCACGAATAGGACTTGTATACAACAGCACACGGACCAGTTTAGCAAAAACTATAATCGGGATAAGAACACAGGCTCCACCAGCTTAAAAAGACAGGGAATGACTATGATAGATCTCCCACATTATGTGATCCAAGAGATAACCAGCAGGTTGGCAGAGATTAACTCTTGCACACCCATTCACTAATGAGAACACAGGTGGTTGACACTTGAGCATGTTGTGTAACTCAGAAGCACCAAAGGAGGCATAGTGTAGAGCAGGGGTTCCCAACCTGTGGCTCGGGGGCCACATGTGGCTCGCGGGCACATGATGTGTGGCTCAAGGCTGTCTTCAGATTTAATACACTAGTACACTAGTACCAGGCTAGTACCAAATAGCTATGAAGAGCAAATCTCCAGATGGGGACTTTTTTGAGTAGCCCAACATAGAAGAAAAACAAAAAGCCAGCACTAAATGTGCACTTCAGCACTAAAAATTCCAAACTGTACTTATTGTAAAAATTTTGAGATTTGTGGCAAAAAATTGCAATTTCTTGAGCTGCCTCGCCACGTCACGGCAAATCTCATTTGAGGCAGTCCTACACTAAAATATTTTTATAAAATGTGCCATACGGCCTCACATATGAATAGTAGAACTGCTCTTAGCAGCACTCACCTGGTCTATTTCAATCCCGTACCCATGACTGAGTCATGGCTGTGGGCGGGACAGGTCCAAGCAAATCCTGCATGAAGTAAATAGCCTGTGGACAAGGCCTGATGACAATGTGAACAGTCACCAACCGCCAAAATCTAGACAGATGGAATACATCCCATATTGGGGTGCATAGCAAGGTGGGGGTCAGCCACCGACCAATTCAATGAAGAAAAACAAAAAGCCAGCACTAAATGTGCACTTCAGCACTAAAAATTCCAAACTGTACTTATAAAAATGTTGAGATTTTTGGCAAAAGATAGAAGAGCAGATCAGAAAGGGGGCTATGGTAGGTACCCCTGGAACTTGGTATAGTGCCTCGGTGTTAGATCTGTGGAAAAGCTTTGGCTGTCACACCAGTATTGGGGACTGTAAGCATCACTAATATAAGGGGTCCGGGAGCTGGATGTGGCTCGAGACCCTCTCTCAGAGCTGAATTTGGCTACCGACCCTCTTTCATATCTAAATGTGGCTCTCTAGCTTAGAAAGGTTTGGGACCTCTGGTGTAGAGTGTCAGATTCTGCAGTGTGAACAGCGTCAGATACCGCTATGACACTCGGTGTGTTTAGAACCAAACACTGTGATAGTAGGGAATTGTATAATAAAGATAATTACAAAAGTGGTAGGGGTAAAGATAGATAATTAGAAAATACATTTTAGGTGTAGGACCACCCCTTTAAGGCACACCCAGCGATCAGCTGTTTTCACCAGAAAAGATTTTATTTACCTAGCCTTTATTTACCTAATGGAGATGTGTATTCATATATGCACTAAAAAAGATGTTTAAATGGATTTTTTTTTAAAGGAAAGACGTAATGTGGATTCATAATAAAACTAAATCATGCAGCTTTTCCATGTTTTAAAGAGTTTTTTACACATTTTTCCCTGCATTTGTATACAGCTTTTTTTACTTTAATCTTAATTCTAATGTGGATTCCATGAGACTTCTTTTTCAGTTATATCTCATTCTATCTTATTTTTTTCCTCAACGCAGTTTTTAAAAGCTCTTTGGTAAAAATAATCAGTATATGAACTGTAATGGAAACTTAATAAAAAAGTATTTGCCTTGGTTCTGATGTCGATTTTAGAGTTGAATCAACTACAATATTGAAATAGAGACAAAACTCAATATAAACATACCTTATGGCTTCGCTCCCACTTGTATTTAATATGGACAATTGCAATCTGATAAAACATTGAATTACACTCGCACCAATGTTAAACAATTAGGGTAGAGTCACACTGGCATATGTCTCGAACGAATGCAATTTTAGAAAATCTCACATTGCACTCGGACCCATTTAAGACATTGTTGCAGCTCACATCTGTGAGTTTTTCTACAGCCCTAATGGGACTGCGGAAAAAATTGCAGCATGCTGCGATTGTCTGTGAGAGCCTTGTCACTTGCACTCATAAAAGTCTATGGGTGCGAGAGAAACATCAGGTGGCACTTGGTTGTTATCCATGTACAATGCAATATACACACAGGCTGACAATGGAGGAGATGGAGAGATTAATCCCTCCCTCTCCACCTATGATTATTAGACCCCCCCTGCCTAAAAATAGCAACCTGTAGCTGCCCGAGATTTTCACATCAATTAAATGCGACAAGCTCGGCACTTTACTCGGCTCATCCCGATTGCCCTGATGCGGTGGCAATCAGGGTAATGAGGGGTTAATTACAGTGCACAAGTATCATCAAGCCCAAAATTAGTGATGGGAAGGGGTCTAGGATACCCCCCATCACTAATCCTATAAGTAAAAAGAAATAAACACAAACACCCAGAAAAATCCTTTGTTTGGATTAAAATACAAAAAACACCCTCTTTCACCACTTTAATAATCCCAAAAAACACCCCTGCAGGTCAGATGTATTCCACACATAGGCAGAGTATTTCCTTACAGTTCTCACCGAACACCTAGGTCCACAATGCCTCTTCCCCTGTGCCAATACCCTGTTCAGCACATTTGCAACCAGCATCAGCAACCACATCCACTTCCTTGTCCCAGCACAGAGTTCAGTTGTCCCTAGCCCAGGCCTTGGAACAGCCCACCCACCCAGAGGACCAAACATTAAACACTTGCACTTAGTAAAAAGGCTTTATTACTGTAAGAGTCCCACTCTTTTTAAAATTGTAAAAAAAAAATATTAAGAGACCCTTCTCTGTGTCTTCCAGGTTGTATTAGAATCCCTCCTTTAAATTTTTTGCTAGGCCTTGCACTTAGTACATACGCCTTCATACTGTAGGAGTGCCACTCTTTTTAAAATTGTAAAAAAAATTATTCTGAGGCCCTCCTCCACATGTCTTCCAGGTGCAGGTTAGGAGGCATGTTTTGAATGTGGTGAATAAAGTGGTCAAATGTTCAGCAGTTTCCAGACACATACTACCAGCAGGTGATTGGTTCTCGATACCCATGTTTTGCAACAGTATATGACATAACACGATATCTAATTCTCATCTATGCACATGCAATGACTGAATATACAGTATGCATCTGAAACACATTTGTACTTTTTTATAGTTTTTTTTGGTTTTGGAGCTGCGACTTTTTTGGATTTTATATGTATCAATAAAGATTTGGCTTTTGATGGAATGTCCTAAAGCAGGAAACCCTCTTTTTTCCATCCAAGCACATTGACTTATAATTGTCTCTCGCATTTCACTCTCGCATTAGTGCAGATCCAGATGTCAGTCAGTTTTGGGGAGTACTCACAGCTGCGGCTCACTGTATGCTGAGCAGTGACAGAATCCAAGTTGGCTCACCTTTATAACTGAAAGCTGGAGACTGCCGGAGGAATAAAGGTAATTTTGGGTAGCTTTAGAATTGTAACAACTGCAGGTTAATAGAATTCGGGGACTTAGCAAGTTCCCTTTAAGTGTCCCCACCCATAATGCCTCTTTTCTCTACTAGGCCCCATCTGTACAATGCCTCTCATACTCTGTCCCACATATACTACCCAGTCAATATTGTGTGCTTTATTCCTCACTTCTCTCCTATGCATGCTGTTAGGCTGAGGCCACACGGGATTACTGTGTGTCCTCGCATGACACTCGGCTGACGCTCAAAGCACAGAGGGAGCAGAGTGTCATGCGAGGGTCTTGCGACTGTGGTCCGATCATGCAATCAGACCACAGCTGCAGAGGGGGGGCCAGTGTTGCGGAGGGGAGGGCCAGCGCTGAGGAGGAGGGGAAGGTATTTATCTCCCTATCTCCTCCGTTACCGGCTGATGCAAGAATCGCATTGCTCTCGCGTTACACGCGAGTGCAATGCGATGTTTCTCTCGCCACATAGACTTCAATGGGTGTGAGTGGAACAAGATCGCATTACAGCTGCAGCATGCTCCAACTGTTTTCTTGGTCTGATTAAGGCTGAGAAAATAATTGCTCATGGGTGGGAGCCCATAAAGTAATATTGGTCCGAGTGGAATGCAAATATTTATTGCATTCCACTCGCTCCATTTTTGCTCCCTCTTTAAACTGCCTCCCCCCACACCCAATCCAGTCTCCATAATGTGCAACCCCTTACACGTTTCTCTACCCATACTATCCCTATAAACATTTCCCATATACTGTCACCTCACCCAACCACACTGTCCCCTCACATTCCACGCCATATTGTCCAATAACAAGTCCCCCTTAATATAAAACTTCTCTGTATCTTCAGCTCCCATTTGAGAGCTTACCTCATCGTCTGCGCCTGAGGAGCACTTACTCCTTTACAGCGCAGGTGTGATGTCAGCAGTGTGATCAACATGATGATTTAACAGCCAGCGTGGAGAATGGCAGAATCCTACTCCAGGGGAAATGGTAAAATGTCGTTGCTTGAGAGACACATCGGACTGCCGCATTAGGAGGCATGACAGCGCCCTCCTGCTAGCTGTACCCACAACAAATTCTCTGCCTGACAATACTCCCTAGATACACGCCAAGATATGTTGTCTCTCTTTTATGGGCCCCTTGATATCTGGCTAGGATGGGTATTATACATTATTGTATTTTTTGTATTATTTGTATCAACAAATTAACAAAGCTTTTTTTTCACATTAAAAAGTCAGTGCCATAATGTTTTGCTAAGAGAAGATGCAGTGAAGTTGCTGCCTATTGTGCAGTTATTTCTAGGTAGAATAAATAATAAAAAATTTGATTCTCCAAAAATGAATCACTCACAAAAAGGTTAAAAAAAACCCCCATCCCAGCAGGTAGCAGACAAGCCGCATTGTGCTGATTCCGCTACACACACTCTGGAATGTCTGTATCCTGCTGTGAACTGTTATTAGCTAAAAACAATGTCTCTTGAATTGAATTTTAGTTTAATCAAATGGTCCCAACATTGCTTATTATTTTCAAATTATATTATTTCCTTATTATTTTCAAATTAAAATATTCATGTTGCTAATGAAAATGTTTACTAATTGTTTATTCATTAATCTCTTGCTTTCATTGACCTCTTACTAGGGATGAGCGAATTTACCAAAATTCAAAATGAGCACATTCATTCAAAATCGCCCCGGAAATTGCAACAAATGTATTCAATGCAAATAAAATGTGCCCCAACTGGTAATTTAAAAAGCTGTTAATTATGCTCAGAGCTGGTTTTTTTAACACCAAAGCATAGATAGGATGGGAAGGCATCAAGGGGAACCTGTCAGGTGTATATGCACCCAGAACCAAGAGCAGTTCTGGGTGCATAGTGCTGAACCTTGCTTAACCGTGCCTGTATACACTAGCATAGATAAAGAGATCTTTAGAAAAAGTATTTCTAAAGATCCCATACAGTCATATGCTAAAGTTTGGGCACCCCTATTAATGTTAACCTTTTTTCTTTATAACACTTTGGGTTTTTGCAACAGCAATTTCAGTTTCATATATCTAATAACTGATGGACTCAGTAATATTTCTGGATTGAAATGAGGTTTATTGTACTAACAGAAAATGTGCAATCTGCATTTAAACAAATCGCCCCCGGGTGCCTCCCAACAGCAGCGGTGGTACTCCATATTACCACACACCGTGGGTGTCGTCACAAAGTATCTACAGCAATCCCTGTACATATACGTCCCTTTTTATTTGAATGTCCACGTGACCCCCGGGTCCGGAAACCCCTCGAGCCACTGCGGATATGGATCCAAGCAGCCTGACTGCTGACGTGGGGGCGGCACAGATAGGCGTCTATTAGATACCACTATTACTAACCCGGCAAGTGTACTGTTAAAAAAAAAAACCACAGAGACACAGGAAAAAGTATTTTATTTGAATAAAGACTCCCTTATACTTTCTCTTTTACCAATTTATTAATGAAAAAGAAATCCTCAAAGTTCCAATAGTGTAAGATCCCACGATGCCCATCGAATCCTATGGGGCTTTGTTCTCAGAAAGTTTTCAGAACAAGGCTCCATAGGTCACTCATGGCCAGCATCAGGTATGGAATTTTTTACACTGATTGCTTTACCTGCACTGGTCATTCAAATTAGGAAGGACCACACATATTAATTTTTTTTTATTTTGTTCATAGTAACGAACAGGCATCTTCCTCATGCTGAAAAGTGTGTTAATTGGCTTTAAAATAGCTTTATTAGCATAAGAACAGTTCCCAAACTCCGAACTCAGACATGGACTTTTCTTAAAAGTCCGTGATCTAGCAAAAGCCCCGGACACCTGGAGTATGAACCAGTAGGGTACAAACCCAAACCTCCAAATTAGGGTTCGCTCATTCCTTATTTTATCTCTTTTAGTCTAGTAAAGGATAATGTGACAAAACTTTGAATGGTATATTTGGAAGGCATGGGTAACATCATGGCTCAGTAGTTAGCAGTGCAGCCTTGCAGTGCTGGAGTCCTGGGTTCAAATCCCACCAAGGATAACATCTCAAATGAGTTAGTATGTTCTCTCAGTGTTTGCTTTTGTTTCTTCTGGGTTCTCTAGTTTCCTCCAACTCTCCCAAAAACAATCTGGTAGGGAATATAGATTGTGAGCCCCAGTGATGCCAGTGATGATTTTTTCTGTAAAGTGCTGTGGAATTAATAGTGCTATACAAATGTGTAAAATAAATAAATAAAATAAGGTTGTTAGGCAGTTTACCTGATCTAATAGTATCAGTGAAAGAGGTTGCTAATAGAGATGAGCTGATGCTTTGAAATTCAAATTTGTCAGCTGCGCCAAATTTCCCCCCCAAAAATATACATACATCCAATTACTGGAAGGCTAGCAATTGCTCAGAAAACACAAAGAGTGGAGAGGAGAGAGTCAACCCTGCTGACCATAAAAACTTACACATTACAGAAGAAAGAGAGAGGACAGTTAATCATAAGAGCTTTCACATTACAGAAGAGAGGGAGAACATCACTGACCATAAGACCTTACACAATACAGAAGAAAGAGAGCAAAGACCTAGTTGACCATAAACGCTTACACATTACAGAAGAGAGCGAGGGCCCAGCGGATGATAAGTACTTACACTTTTCAGGAGAGACAGACTTACCAAGTGATTCTGAAGATGGAAAATGACTCTGCAGCTCAAACTGTGCTTCATTGGGAGCCACTGATTTGTGATGGCGCAAGTACTGACCACCACTGTAAAAGGTATGATAATCCATAAGTTGTCATAGCTACAGGTTATTATATGAAAGCCAGGTGGCCACTTAAGCAAATATTAACTTATTCTTGGCGCTATGTCCCAGTGATACTTCAGCAGTGTGGGACATATTCGGAGGCAATTCTTTTTTTTTTGCGAAATGTCAATTAAATCTCAAAGTGTTAAAAATTCACGCGAAACCACGAATTTTAGGAAATTTGCCTCAAACTTGATCATTCACACATCAATTGACTAATCTCTAGCGGCTATTGGAAAGACCTTGGGCAACAATGTAAGGCCGGTATCACACTTGCGAGTGCCTCGCGTGTTTCTCGCGTGAGTCTCGTGTTACATCACCTGGCACAGACTCACAGTCTCCTCACAGGAGCAGGTCGGTTGCATAGAGATGCATGCAACTGACCCGCTCCTGTGAGGAGACTGTGAGTCCGTGTCGGGTGATGCAATGCGAGACTCGGGCAAGATACACGCGAGACACTTGCAAGTGTGACACCAGCCTAAGTCTGTCTATCCTATTATTTGGTTTAATAAGCTTAGAGCATGTTTGCCCAGTTAACTATGGCCTCCAGTGCTTACCCATTTATTTAGCATCAGCTAAGATTTACCTGGTTCTGATGACCTAACAGATATGACCGGTTGGTCCATACTTACTTTTCAATTGTAATAATGAGCTCTTACCGCTAAATGCTACTGTTGTTATGTTGTTGGTTGTTTGTCATTATTCCATACCTAGGCCCTTATTTAGCTTTGAACCCCCCTTTTACCGAGGGTTGGGATTTTTGCTTGAGTTAACTGACGTTTTCTTCCATTTACTATATGAAATACTTTTGATCCTATGTTCAATGATTTGTGAATCTTTCATATTCACAGTAAACCTTGATTTCGGTGAGTCAATTCTATTAATCTCTATTTCTAATTGTCACCTTCACCTTCCGGGCAACTGAAAAAAATTCTAAAGCTAATTAAAGTCACAGTAGATAAATATTTATTTAATGTTTTGTATCGTATGTTTTGAGAACTGCCTTCCAAGAAAATCTAGATTTATTAAAGAAAGATTATGCTTAATATACCAAAGCACTGTTAGCTGCTTAGGCTCCAATTTCGCAACATTCACATCTTCTCAGATAAGACATCACTGGAAGGATTTTTAATCTTACAGAATCTTTTTGGTGCCTCACACTATAATATGAAACACTGGAAGAAAAATGGTAACTGCTTTCCTAATGCATACACACCTCATTAGGCTTGTGAAACAGTTTTCCTTCTTTCTCTAGGGCAACCATAAGAATATTACTTGTTGTTGCTCGTTTCAGTTTATAATTGTAAGAAGATAAGAGCCTTATAATCTTACAGCTTGAAGATGTATGTATGTAATCTCATTTTCTCATTCCCTTGACAGGTGTTTAAAGGGGTGTGCATATGAATAATGGTCTTGCTCTGGATTATACAAAGTCATATGTAGTGTAGGATACTTGATAACATCAGGGCTGAATTGTATTTATTTTCTTTTAGGCTAGGTTCACACACTGCGTTTTTTTGACGCTGCGTTTTTGTGCGTTTTTTGCGGCAAAAACCGCACAAAAACGCACCCGTGTAAAAAGAAAACGCGGCAAAAACGCACGCGTTTTGCCGCGATTTGGTGCGTTTTTTTGCTGCGTTTTTGCTCACTGCGTCTTTATGCGTTTTTTATCAGTGAACAAAAAAAAAAGGTCTGATGTCATTTCCTTCAATGTGTTCTTCATTCTCCACTAGTGTATGCAGAAGAGCAGACAGCTGCAGAACTACAAGGCTCAGCATACTCCATCCAATAGTGTATGCAATGAGAGCAGACAGCAGCTGCAGAACTACAAGGCTCAGCATGCTCCATCCTGGACTGTATGCTTGAGGGAGAGTCAGGGGGAGCAGACCTACAAGGCTCAGCATCCTCCATCCAATAGTGTATGCAGGAGAGCAGACAGCAGCTGTCGAACTACAAGTCTCAGCATCCTCCATCCAATAGTGTATGCAGGAGAGCAGACAGCAACTGTCGAACTACAAGGCTCAGCATCCTCCTTCCAGGACTGTATGCAGGATTTCTTTGCCCCCCCCAAACAAAAAAAATGACGTGGGCTTCGCCATATTTTTGTATGCTAGCCGGGTACAGCAGGCAGGTACGGGCTGCCCCCAACCCCCAGCTGCCTATTTGTACCCGGCTGGGAACCAAAAATATAGGGAAGCCCTTTTTTTTTTTTTTAATTATTTCATGAATTTCATGAAATAATTTAAAAAAAAAAAAATGACGTGAGCTTCGCCCAATTTTTGAGTCCAGCCGGGTACAACTAGGCAGCTGGGGATTGGAATCCACAGTGCAGGGTGCCCATGCTTTCTGGGCACCCCCGCTGTGAATTGCAGTCCCGCAGCCACCCCAGAAAATGGCGCTTTCATAGAAGCGCCATCTTCTGGCGCTGTATCCAACTCTTCCAGCTGCCCTGATGCCGGGTGGCTCGCTGGGTAATAATGGGGTTAGGGCTAGCTGTATATTATCAGCTGGCCCTAAGCCCGAAATTCATGGTGTCATGCCAATATTAGACATGGCCACCATGAATTTCTAGTAAAGATAAAAAAAAACACAACACACAGAAAAATATTTTTATTAGAAATAAAACACAACACAATTAGTGACTCCATCTTTATTGAAATAAAGAACCCCCCCTCCGCAGTAATCCTGGGTCAAGGGTCCCGCGCCGTCCAATCCGGATCCAATATCATCAGATTGGTTTGCTGGAAGGCAAAGCGATCAGATGATGTGTCAGGTTCTAGGGGCTGAAGCACATCACACATCAGTTGATTGTATAAAAGACGATTAAACAATCAGCTGATGCATCGGTGCAAAAAAAAAAAAATACTCACTTATGTGCTGATTACCGGCAGCTCCTGGAGCGATGGGGCGGGAGTCTGATCCTGTCCGATCGCTGCAGCAGCTGCCGGTAATCAGGGATGAAGTCTCCTGACGTATCCGCTGATAACCGGCTGGGTGCCGGCGTCAGCCCGAGACTTACGATCAGCTGATGCGTCAGGTGACTGCATCAGGGGATCCATCGCCAGGTCCTGCATCCTGCAGGCATACGTACCCGGGGAGACTGCACACCCCGGCGGGCATGGCACCGGGAGGAGGATCTGGGAGCGGGCATGGTACCAGGAGTCTGCAGACAGGTGAGTATAACTTTTTTTTTTTTTCTACTGTTCACTTTTGTTTTCGCAGCCGCTTCCACCTCCCGCCCGAACATGGCGCCGCACGGCAGCATACATGCCCAGGACCGGAGGTGGACGCGGCGGTGACGGTACCGGGAGGATTCACGCTCCTGTGTTTACTGACAGAAGGAATTCTCTTCCTGTACACGTCACTTTACTACCCACCTCCTGCGTTTATAGCTGCGTTTTTGGTCTTAGAAACGCACCAAAACGCACCAAAACGCAGCTATTTGCGTTTCTCATTGCGTCTTTCAACATCCCATTGCACTCAATGGATGAAAAGCGCAGTGAAAAACGTGGGAATAATTGACATGCTGCGTTTTTGTGGCACCACAAAAACGCAGCTGAAAAAAAACGCTGTGTGCAGACAGCAAAAATGAAAACTCATAGACTTTGCTGGGGAAGCAAAGTCATGCAGTTTTCTGAGCAAAAATGCACCCGAAAACTGCGCAAAAACGCCGCGAAAAATGCACTGTGTGAACTTACCCTTAGAGTTAAGCATAAAGGGTTTTCTAAGTAAAAAGTTATGACTTCTAACCTTATCATATTCTGTATAGTATAATAACTTGACATTGCCAACTTTCCAGTAACGTATAACATGATTAGATGACAAAAGGCATAGCTGTAGAGTAGCATCACAAGGTATAGTAGAAACAGTAAAGATAGCAATCACGCACGTGCTTCGGTGTCTGAGAAAGGCCAAAGAACCCTCCGGCAAATAGGCAGACACAAGACACCCTGGAGACCAGCTATTATATTCTAACCAGCTATTATCACTGGTGTAAGTCGCAGAAAAAATGTAGTACTACATTGAATGACCATTTATGTAATAAATCGACCCATTGGGTTCCTCAGAGCAGAAACCTCTGATATTAGATCATTTCGTGCAACCCCGTTGCATGGTACAAATCAGTTCTCTTTGGCCATGAACAGAAGCTGCATGTGTATCTGAGCTTCTGAGTCACAAGCCTGATGTGACGCCATTACGTGATGCTTTCACAGTCTGCCCAATCATAAAAGAAATCTGGAATCTTGGAGAGTAAGGAAATTTACTCAGCTCCAATCCACGGCAGGGAAGCACTGAACTAAACCATGGTTGTGCAAAAGAATCCACTCATCTCAACTTAGTATCTCACCACTCTGACTCCTTAAGATGAATCCTTAGTAAAAAGCTGAACAATAAGTTGCTATATTTTTGATAATAAACGCGGGTAAAACACACAACTATGGGCTGCAGCCCCCTGCAGTGTTCTTTATCTTGGCTGGTTATCAAAAAAGAAGGCAATCCCAATCCATTTTTAATATTAGTTAAACAAATAATTTCAGAAAAGCAGTGAGGTCTGCCCTTATTTTTTATAACGAGTTAAGGTAAAGCAGACAGCTGAGGGCTGATATTACCAGGGTGAAAAGAGCCAAGATTATTGGCCCCTCCAAGGTCTCTGCTTTTCCTTAGCTGGTTATCAAAAATAGAGAAGATCCCACACCAGTGTTCACAATTCTTTAAAAGAATAATTTTAAAAAACAAAGGTAAAACACACAATTATGGGCTGAAACCCCCAGCAGTGTTCTTTACTTTGGCTGGTTATCAAGAAAAGAAGGGCATCCTAATCCATTTTTAATATTATTCACAGTCCTGTAGTGAGTTCTCCAGAGTTCACAGCTGGTGGTTCCCATAATAACCTCTCTGTGATCCTCCAACTGTGACCGTAGGTGAACTCATTGCCAGACTGTCGGACTGCGTGACAGTGGCAGAGCAGTTCACAGCTGGCTGTTCTCACTGTACCAACTGTGACCACAGGTGAACTCGCTACCAGAGTGCTCTGCCTCTGAGGATTGTCGTGGAATGTCATTGTTGACTACATCGGACTTGCAAAGGTATTTTTGGGATTAATAAATGAGTGAAAGAGGGTGTCTGTAACTTTTATGTCAAATAAAGGATTTTTCTTTATTTGTGTTTATTTCTTTTGACTTATAGAGTTAGTAATGGGGGTATGTCATAGACATCTTTACATTTCTAACTTAGGACTTCATGGTAGCTGTCATCTTTGACAAATCACATATATCATCAACCCATATATTACCTAAATTGCCACCGCACCAGGGCAATCAAGAAAAGCTGGGTAAAGCACCAGAATTGGCACATCCAATGTGATACGTCACTTCTGGTGCAAATACGGGTTGGTATTTTTAGGCTGGGAGGGGCCAATAGCCATGGCTTTTCCCACCCTGATAATACGAGCCCCCAGCTGTCTGCTTTACCTTGGCTAGTTATTTTTGATAACCAGGCAGGGTAAACTTGACAGCTAATGGCTGCTATTATCAGGGTGGGAAAAGCCATGGAAATCCACCTCTTGCCAGGCTGATATTAGTCTGCAGCTGCTACTTAACCTTGGCTGGTTTTCAAAATAGGGTGGGAGCTCATGTAATTTTTTTATATTATTTATTTATTTTTATACCACAATATAGTAAACTGACTGCAACCAATCACAGATGCCAGTACAGAGGGCAAAGGCGTGAACAGCAGTCTTTACGAGGGAAGATGTGAATATTCATGTAGTTTAATATGCAAGACAGAAGAGACCGACTGCTGTGTTATCTTCTGGGAAACAAAGTATGTATAATTGTCCTGCTCTTACCCCTATTTTGCTTCCTTACTATGACCATTTTATAGTCATTTTACACCTGAAAAGTTTGGGTCTCCATTGACTTGTATGATGTCGAGCATCCAAGGTCAAGTTCAGGTCAAGTCCCGTGTCTCTCTCTACCAAACTTTTTTAAAAACTCTGTCTGAATTCAGCTGTCACGAGTGTGTCCCACTCTGGGGAGACCTCTGTCGAGTTTGGAACCAGAAAGTCACCACACCTTTTTATGTGTAGGTCTACAACTTGTATTTGAGTCAATCTTTTTTCCTTTAGTGCTGTAGAGGTTAAGGAATCTTTCCTATCTGGCTTTTCTTTGTAGCCTTAATCTCAGGTACAGCACTTTAGTGACCACTTCCCTTTGCTATAAAAAGTCACGTGTTTTACCAAATGATGCTAGTTATAACTTCTAATTCTATGCTGTCCACTTTGGAAAGAGCCTATCTCTGGATGAAACTGAGGAGTCATGACAATTGCAGCTATGGTATAGCTGTACTGGAGGATCTTGCAGTGTTTTTCTTTCTTGCCTATTTTTCCTCTGTCTGTCTCCCTTACCTTGTGTTATATTATTTCATTGGGGAAACTAGGGTTCTTAACGGCCTTCTCACTAGCCATGGTGAGTTCAGAGCAAATGAGGGCCTAGGCACGTGGCGTCAAAAGGGGAAGGACCCAAATAGGGACGTTAGGGAACATAGAGTACAGACTCAGGTGAGTGGCAGGAGGTGTCCCCTTTCCCCTCTCCCTATCAACAGGGCCTTCCTTTTATATCTTTCCCATTATTACCCTTGTGTTGTGCTGTACATCTTTGTGTATGCTTTGGCATGACACCGGCGAACCTGAACATCCATGGTGGCACTGATCTCTAGTCACTAGTTTGAATAGAGAAGCAGCCATGAAGAAGATTTTCCAAGAAAAATAAACAGCATCATCCAGCTCATTGATAGCTGTCTCTCAGCCTAGAAAATGACCAAACTGCATCATATGATTGCCATGACAGTTGGAGGAATACAAAATAAAGTCTGTCCAACCACTCCAAAGCCAAGAGTTGGACATCAAGGCAAAATGTCAAAATCAACAAGTAGGCTCATCATAAGATCTATCAGTTCTGGCATGGCAAACAGTGGAGGTGGCTCATATGCTCTGTTTTACTTTATTTTACCTGCTGAGGTTGTCATATGTACTAAAACTGAGCCCATATGGTGGATTCTTGAATTGCACATACTCATGGCCTCTCCTGTAATATGCTACCTAAGTCCATCCCTATATTCACTATTGACTCTGCGCCTCTCAGTCAAGGAAGTTTTTTGCAAGTGGTTCATAATATAAACCTGTGCATGGGGGCTTCAAATAGAGCTACTTTCATGTTATGTCTTGGAAGGTCTCACTACTTCTATCGTATTGGGTCTTCCATGGTTAATTATGCATAATCCAGTGGTGGACTGGCAGTTCAGAGAGAGTCAGATGGTGAGTTCTGGAGGAATGATTGCCTTAATATGGTTATCTCTTCTGCCTCCCCTAAAGCTGTACTCTAATGCTCACCTCTGGTGGCGAACAAAAGTGGACCCACTGGACAACCGGGGAACTCCCCCTAGTGGGAGGATGTCTTACATACCTTTAGCCATAGGCTGAGAGACATTTCTGGAAAATGGCACTCCAGCCCTTTAGTGTGCATGCACAGTCTATGCTCATTACCAGAAAGCATGTGTAGTGTGCACAGGCCTTGGGAGGAGGAGGAAGCAGAAAAGCATATGAATAGCCGCAGGCAGCAGGGGAGGATGCAAATGAGTTAGGGCAATTAGTAAGTCAGTGACCCTGCTGGGTAGAGGTCTGGAAGTGCAGGGATATAAATGTTATATATACCCAACTATTTGTCCAATTTTTTGTTAATGTATTCTCAGAAAAGGGGTGCCAAGGTGTGCTTCACACCATATAATTGCCTGGTTAAGTTGCTTCCCAGGGCAAAACTGCCCAAGACCAGGTTGCATAATCTTTCCAGTGCTGAAAGGCAAGCTGTGAAAGAATATATCTTGTACAGTCTTTGTAAGAGACATATCAGACCCTTCTCTTCTTCTGTGGTAGTAGGGTTCTTCTTTGTTAAGAAAAAAGATGGAGGTCTGTGTCTCTGTTTAGATTTTTGAGACTTGAATTAAATTACTATTTGTGACACTTATCTTATTACGCTCATTCCTGATTTATCAGGTTGTTAGGTTTAAATGGTTCTCAGGGGGCTTATAATCTGAATATAATCAGAGAAGAGAACGAGTGGAAAACAGCCTTTAACATGCCTGAAGAACATTATGAAAAGTTAGACATGTCTTTTGGTTTGATGCATGCCCTCACCATTTTTCAACAATTTGTTAATTACATTTTCCATCACCTGGTGGGTAGATTTGTTGTGGTGTATCTAGATGATATTTTAATTTACTATTCTGACCTCAAAATACATCAGGTATATGTCAGGCAATATTTGACATGATAATACACTGCATGCCAAACTGGAAAAGTGTGTATTTGCCATGCAGGAGGTGCAATTTTGGACTTCCTGGTGTCATCTGCTGGTTTCCGGATGGATCCAGATAAGGTCCATGCTGTTTTATAATGGGATCCTCCTGGAAATCTAAAAGTACACAACGATTTCTAGGCTTTGCTAATTATTATAGGAAGTTCATCTGGAACTTCTCGTCAATTGTCAAACCCCTCACAGATATGACTAAAACAGGTATAGACTTTTCGAGGTGGTCCGACCTCTCCCATTGGGAATTCTCTTCTTTAAAGAGAGACTTTGCTACGGCACCTGTACTTGTCCAAACCAATGTATCACAACCATTTATTGTTGAGGTTGATGCATCCGAGGTGGCATCCATGCTCCTTTTTCTCAAAGAAAATGAAGATATTTGCAATAGGGAACTGTTGGCCATTAAACTGGCATTTGAGGAATTGTGTCATTTTTTCATAGGGCAATTCACAATGTTACTGTGATTACCGATCATAAAAATCTTCTCTACGATGAATCTGCTAAGCGCCTTTATCGTAGACAAGCTAGGTGGTCCTTTTTTTACCAGGTTTAACTTGAGTTGCTGAAGGCTCAGAGGATGATTTTGCTTGTTGTTCTCTTTGATATGGCATGGAGTACTGGACAACCTGAGGGTTATGGGGGAGAGGTACAAATGCATGGCTGACAAAACACGTTCATCAGGTCCAGACCTGTGTGTGAATGATTAAGTATGGTTATCCACTAGAAGTATCAAATTGAAGGTTGGAAACTGGGTCTTTGGTTCATTATCTCGGCAAAGAAGAAGGGCTGACTAACGCAGATTTAGGCAAATTTGTGAGCATTATTTGAAAGAAAAATGCCTTTTGTGTACATAGAAACAGTCATGGATTTTAGAGTTCAGCTCATGAAAAATGGGAGCAAAATCAAGTGTTGCGTTTATAATTTTTTTTCAATTTTCATATACATATATATATATATATATATATATATATATATATATATATATATATATATATATTAGTCAAAAAATCTAAAAAACATATAGCCAGCTCACCATAAAGGAGTTCCTCTTAATGCAATGGTCGGTGTTCACCTTATGTTCTGCAGGGATCCAGGCAGGGAGTATGCCCAAAGGCTGAAGTCACACTTGCGATTAACTTGCACAAGTGCAATGCAAGAAAATCTCGCATTGCACTCGGACCAATGTTAAGCAATGAGGCAGCTGAGATCTGCTATTTTTTTTTTTTCAGTCCAAATCGGACTGAGAAAAAAATCGCAGCATGCTGCGTTTTGGTGAGATCTCACGTGAGTCTCTTTAATGTAAGTCTATGGGTGTGTGAAAAAAAACGGATGTCACGCAGACGGCACACGGACCATTCTAGTGACAGCCGTTTTTCTCAATAGATTTCTATCATGTAGCAGAGAACAATGTAAATACTCCTGTACACAACAGTACATGAGTAGCAGCTGCTGAGGGTAAAAACTGATTGCACACTGACAGCACACTGATGAAATGTGAGAAGAAATCGTCCTACTTTCTGGCATGAGAATCGGACCGATTTTACACTCGCAAGTGTGATTCCAGCCAAACAAATAGAAATGTAGGAGAATTGGGATTTCATTTATTTATATATATATATATATATATATATATATATACTGTATATGTATAAGAGAGAGAAAGAGAGACAATATATGATTCTATAGCTTAGACAGTATTTAACTGCATAAGATAATTATACCTCACATACTTACCACGTATTATCATCGTATATTTTATATCATATGATTCAGCACTGTTTTTTCCATCCCCTCTATGTATTCACTGTGTTTACTTCTACATTTTGTTTCCATTGAAATTGATTATTACGGCTGGCAGACTGACTTTCTGCAGTGTAGATGTTTCAAAGGAAATTGCATAGAACAATGTTTTAATTAAAAGTAATTGATTGTTTTAATTTAACAGGATATCCAAATGAAACCATGTGATTCCAAGAACAGCAAAACTGCAAACATCATTTGTTTTGTTATAGTGACTGATCTGTGGAATTTATTGATCTCACTTTTATGTCAGGATTTTATGAGCCACCAGTGTACTTTAAATTGTTCACATGTTCACAATTTGTCGTAAAGCATAAACCATGTAACTAATTGCTCATCTCTCTTGCAAACATTTCCATCTTTGCATAACCTTAGATTGACCTGGTCATGAATGTACAATGTGCACTTATCAAATAGGAAGTTTTCTGTAGACTCTAATTCCCCCATTACATCATCATCACTTTCATAGAATTTGGATATTTTAATTTGCTAAATGATAAACATCGTTTGGGAAAGCTTTACTGTGAAACCTTGGGCAGAGTCAACAGTCATTTTAACGGAGCTGTTTACTATTTGGACAGCTTTTTCTTAAATGCTGTAATCCACTGAGTAAAATGTAAAAACTTTATACTCACCTCCAGTACTGGCGCGATGTCCACGAGAGGTCTCCAGGCGCTAGTGACATTGTTATGTCACTTGAGAGCTGTAGCCAATCAATGGCTGGTAATGATTTCCATCACTCGTACTTCCCTTGGATAAAAGTGAGACATCCTGGGGATGTGAGAGCGCTGCAGTCCATTAGGCATTACTGATTGGCTGCAGTGGTCTCGTGACATAACAATGTCTGCAGAGACCTAAATGTGATATTGCGAGAAGTGTACTAGTGCAGGATGCAAGTGTAAGTTTTTTTTTAGTTTAAAAACCAGAAAAAAAACACCATACTGGACTTTACAGTGTCATCACTTGAACTGTCTGGCCATATGCAAAAGTAAGGTGATCATGCTACCAGCTGGAGTGTTCTCTTATGCTGTACTTTGGAGTGGGAACAATATGCTATTGAAGTTTCTCTGGAAATTTGGATGGACTCTCAACTGGAAATTAGTCACTGTTAGGAAGCAGACATAAAAACGGAATATTCAGACCCTACGGAGTCTTGCTCCAATATCATTCATATTCTTTTTTCTTTCTGGTATTATACATATATAGTCATATGTTATAATTACATTTATTATGATCTAGCTGCTTATTTTGATTTATATTTACTATCATTAATTCCCTTAAAGAGGACCAACCACCAGGATTTTCCTATTTAACACTAGAAGTCCCAGAAATTTCGAGCTCCCCCTGAAGTCCCGAAAGAGGGTCAAATGACCCTTAAGGTGGTGTCACACACAGCAACGATGTCGCTGCTACGTCACCATTTTCTGTGACGTTGCAGCGACGTCCCGTCGCTGTCGCTGTGTGTGACATCCAGCAACGAGCTGGCCCCTGCTGTGAGGTCGTTGCTGAATGTCCTGCTTCATTTTTTCGTCGGCGCTCTCCCACTGTGAAGCACACATCGCTGTGTGTGACAGCGAGAGAGCGACGAAATGAAGCGAGCAGGGAGCAGGAGCCGGCGTCTGGAAGCTGCGGAAAGCTGTAACCACTGTAAACATCGGGTAACCAAGGGAAGACCTTTCCCTGGTTACCCGATATTTACCTTCGTTACCAGCCTCTGCCGCTCTTGCTGCTAGTGCCGGCTCCTGCTCTGTGCACATGTAGCTGCAGTACGCATCGGGTTAATTAGCCCAATGTGTACTGTAGCTAGGAGAGCAAGGAGCCAGCGCTAAGCAGTGTGCGCGGCTCCCTGCTCTCTGCACATGTAGCGACGTTATGATCGCTGCTGCGTCGCTGTGTTTACAGCTAAGCAGCGATCATAACAGTGACTTGCAAGGTCGCTGTTATGTCACAGAAAATGGTGACGTAACAGCGATGTCGTTGTCGCTGTCGCTTAGTGTGAACCCAGCTTTAGTCCAAACTGAATAGAACTAGCTAGAAACTAAATGGCTAAACTCAATGGAAAACAACAACCTCCTGTGGTGCGACAGTAATAGCCTTAATTACAGAACAAAAGACGGTAGGATTATAGGATGTTAGCTAAAATCCTTCAGGTCATTCAACCCCTCCCTGGGTTCCAAAGATAGAATGTTAAATTACCCCTCTCTGGGACTTCTAGTGCTAAATTAAAGCCAGTGCTATCCTGGAGCTATCATGCTGATTCTATACATACCTTTAGTCGTGAGATCGGATGTATAGTTTCTGAAATATAAGCAAGTACATTTTGTGTGAAATGCAGTGTGATTTTATGAGAGGTGCAACGGAATATCTAATAGGTGGGTTTTGTTAGTTATTCCCACCCCTGTCTGCCTGCCTGTCCTCCCCCCCCTGTACTTCCTCCCTCTTTCCTACCCCTATTATAACAGAGACAGGGGAAAGGAGAACAGGCAGTAGACAGAGGAGGCAATAACTAACAAAACCCGACCCACTGATTAGATATTCCATTGCACATGTCATCAAATAACAGTGCATTTCACAAACTTTACTTTCCTGTATTTCAAAAAGTATACATCCGATCTCACGACTAAATGTATGTTTAGAATCAGCATGATAGCGCCAGTATAGCACTGGCTTTAGTGTTTACATGAACATCTGGTTGCTTGTCCTCTTTAAGGACCGAACCACTTTGTATACTAATGACCAAGCCTCATTTTTCAAATTTGCTCAGCGTCACTTTATAATAACTCTGACACACTTCAACATATCCAGAAGATATATGTGTCCAAAAAAACACATACACATAGGAGTATAAGTTTCCATAAAATTTCAATTTTTATTAAACATATAGAAAAAACACACAAGTGTATAAAATTGCAAAATTCATCAATGTCACAAGGTATGAGAAGGACCTCTACCTGAAAACCACCCCCCACAGACGTACTTCTATGTGCCCGGATTGTAAAACCTATCATGTATATGTAGTATAAAGGGCAGACAAGAAACGTGGATCCCAAGATCTCAGTTAAAACACATGAGGGGATGTACTGCCACTAACTTAATTGGAAAGGCTCCCGATTTGCCCAGGGCAAATGCCAAGTCATATTAAATCATTACAATCATCTGGGCAACATATTCAAAGCTTACCCATATTGTGGACAAAAACAGGAGCACCGGACAAAATACAGTGGGGGGAAAGACTACAGCTCCCAGTCCCGGACGCCTGTCGCTATTGCTTCCTCAGCGGGATGGAGGCAGGGGCGGAAGTGTTTTCGTTCCCCAATTATCCATGTTAAATACCCGTGCGTCCTCACTTATTCTCCAGGTGATGTGCATACGTCAGCGCGGCGCACGTGTGTCGCCCGGGGACCAGGGGGTACTCAGATCCGGGCCACAGAGTCACTTCTGCGGGTATCACGATGGCGTGACCCGGTCTGTGATCCCAGGCTCCACAGTAAAAGGGTATTTGGGTGTTGGGATATTGTCCGTGACGCCACCCACGGTTGTGGTGATGTGTAGCACCACCGCTGCTCAATACGGGGATCCCGGGGATGGTGAAGCGGAGCAGCTAGGTGTTGTGTTGCCCCTCCGTGGGTAGGGGTTGGTGATCCCGGGGCCCGGTGATGGAGTAAGCAGGGAGCAGGGCGCAGTGCTGCAGTGCGGTGCCCGAGGGCACGGGTGTACTCACAAGAAAGTCACACGGAGTCACTGGTAACTAGGAATTGCCGGTGTCCGCAGCCTTCGGTACGGGGGGTGTTAGAGTCCCACACACGGTGCAGCAGCCCTTGTTGTTCCTTCCCTGCAGCCAAGTGCCTTTCTCTCCTCTCTCTCTCTTCCTCTTTCTCCTCAGCCGGGAACGGGGAATCACTCCCCTGTAGTGATCCGGGTACCCAGGTACCAAGGGGCCACCGCCCTGCTCCGGCTACCTGTTCTGGCCCCTTCCTCACTACGGCCTGTCCCGGCCCTTTCAGAGACGCCTCGCTCCCCACCTGGGAGCTATAACTTCAAACCTCCGTCCTGTCTGCTCTCCACACACTGTCTGCTCCAGCCCCTCCCCTCTCCTCTGCTTTTCTCTTACACTGGGGCTGTGGCTTGTCTGGCTGCACCGGTGTGAGATCAGATTACCAAGGAGGATTAACTCTTTCTGTGACAACCTGGCTGTGCCAGGGCGTCACACACCCCCTTGGTAAAACACGGCCCGTCCTCGGGCCGTCTAGGCACCGACATTTATTAAAACTGGAAAAAGAATAAAACATTTTAAACATTTTCAATCTTCCCACAGCGGGATGCACATTGCTTCAACGTTGCAACAACAAATAACACTTTTAATAATGTTAACGTGACGGGTCCTTTAGTCACCCACCCAAACAACCTAGCCTTGGTGCTGCCCCTAAAACCCAGGCAGCACCCCTTGACCCCAGTCCAGAAACGGTTCCAGATTGGTCAACGGGACCAGTACTTCGCTGTCGTTGCGGCCGGGCGGACTGCCGGAGCCGTTGTCATCTCTGTCGCGGCCGGGCGGACTGCCGGGGCCGGTGGCAGGGTGGTGACAAAGGTGAGGCCTGGGGACCCCAGGTCTGGGTCCTCCCCCACAGACGCTGCGGGCTCTGCTACCGGTAACAGGGGTAACGGGTCGGTGCATCGCTGCGGCGGCCTCTTCCAGGAACCAAATGCTGGCAGAGTCCTGGCGTCCCTGCCTTTACAGTCCTAGTCACATAAACTGCAGGTCCTTCTTTCTGCTCCCCCTTGGTACTCGGGAGCAGTCCTTCTAGCAGCTTTTAAAGTTTCCCTTTCGCTTCCGGTCCTCCGGAGCTTCACTTCCGCCCGCGTTCTCAGGGGGCGGAGCCTCTTTTTCGCGCCCGCCGCTCGGAGAAGAAGGCGCCAAGCTGTTGTTTTTGGCGCCTAAAATGGCGGCTAAAATGGCGGACTTCTGGATTTTTCCTCAGCGGGACGCCGCTGACGGACGGGGCAAGGCGCACTTCCTCCAGGTGACTGGATGGGCTCGATCCTGTTCGTGACGCCAAATGTGTCGCCCGGGGACCAGGGGGTACTCAGATCCGGGCCATAGAGTCACTTCTGCGGGTATCACGATGGCGTGACCCGGTCTGTGATCCCAGGCTCCACAGTAAAAGGGGGGTATTTGGGTGTTGGGATATTGTCCGTGACGCCACCCACGGTTGTGGTGATGTGTAGCACCACCGCTGCTTAATACGGGGATCCCGGGGATGGTGAAGCGGAGCAGCTAGGTGTTGTGTTGCCCCTCCGTGGGTAGGGGTTGGTGATCCCGGGGCCCGGTGATGGAGTAAGCAGGGAGCAGGGCGCAGTGCTGCAGTGCGGTGCCCGAGGGCACGGGTGTACTCACAAGAAAGTCACACGGTGTCCGCAGCCTTCGGTACGGGGGGTGTTAGAGTCCCACACACGGTGCAGCAGCCCTTGTTGTTCCTTCCCTGCAGCCAAGTGCCTTTCTCTCCTCTCTCTCTCTTCCTCTTTCTCCTCAGCCGGGAACGGGGAATCACTCCCCTGTAGTGATCCGGGTACCCAGGTACCGAGGGGCCACCGCCCTGCTCCGGCTACCTGTTCTGGCCCCTTCCTCACTACGGCCTGTCCCGGCCCTTTCAGAGACGCCTCGCTCCCCACCTGGGAGCTATAACTTCAGACCTCCGTCCTGTCTGCTCTCCACACACTGTCTGCTCCAGCCCCTCCCCTCTGCTCTGCTTTTCTCTTACACTGGGGCTGTGGCTTGTCTGGCTGCACCGGTGTGAGATCAGATTACCAAGGAGGATTAACTCTTTCTGTGACAACCTGGCTGTGCCAGGGCGTCACACACGCGCGATGCGCAGTCCCTGGTAATCATGTGAAGCAAGCCACAGCACTCCAAACCAATTGTGCAGGCCCAGGGAGAAATCTCCCAGTGACGTCACCGGGCATGCGCATTAGGTAAACGGAGGCCGTGAGGTGTCTACACCCAGGGAAAACTGTCAAGGAGCGCGCGCTCAGACATACCCACATCACCAGGAGTTTTTTTGCGGAGGCCGGAAAACAACCCAAGCTGCATCACGAAGCAGTCTAAAGCCACCCAATATATCATATAATAAACAGCAGGTGAGAAACATAGGGAAGACATGAGTATTGCACAATGCAGCCCCATGCAAATTACAATACAAAAAACACATAAAATGAACAGACATGAAAACATCAGAATCATATATAGACTCAAACACAATAATAAACATTACAATTGTATGGGTACGGCCGCTCATGTAGGAGCCACGGGGGACACAGTTCCATCCCTCAAAATACCCCAAAATTCCCCCTACTTTGAAAAAGGGTTTTTTTTTACTCAAAAGTAATACATCTGAAAGATCATGTCTCTCATAATAATATTCTTAATGGATACAATTTATCAATATCAATACTAATTTCCTGATTGGGACACATAGGTCCCCATCACATATAATAATTAATCCACAAGCCATGGAACTGAGTCCTACGTAGACCCCAAATGCAGCCATCATATGCAATGTTTCTGTACAAAAATGTACAGGACAATTCTGATTATTAGGAAAAAAGAAGAAGGAGAGGGAAAGAAAGGACAAGGGGAAAAAAAAACCAAAAACAAAAAAAAAACCACAATATAAAATCACCACTTCAACATATCCCAGTGATTCTGAGATTGTTTTTTCGTAACATGTTCTATTCATGTTAATGGTAAATTTTTGCTCAATATTATTTGTATTTATGAAAATATCAAAAATTTAGCACAAACATTTAAAAATGCCACAATATTCAAACTTTTAATTTTTCTGCCCTTAAACCAGATAGTTATACCACACAAATAGTTAGTAAATAACATTTGCTATATGTCTACTTTACATCAGCACCAGAAATTAGAGTTGTTAACTTTATCAACAATTTCTCCTTTTTCCATCAATCTTTACAAAACCAATTAACCCTTCGGTGTTTCACAGGAACTAAAGCAATATAGATACAAAAAATAGGAATATTTTACATTTATGTAATGTAGCTATAGCCCTAAATTTTGTATTTTTACAAGGGTTTCAGGAGAAAATAGACCATACAATTTGTTTTGCAATTTCTCTGGAATTCATTTGTACCCCTTATTTGGTGGAACAATACGGTTTATGCACACGAGCACACCACAGAGTTCGGAAAGGAAGGAGCATGACTTGACTTTTATAAAGCAAAATTTTCGGGAATAGATAGCAGGCACAATGTCATCTTTGCACAGCCATTGATGTGCTTAAACAGTGGTGACCCCCACAAGTGACCACAATTTGCAAACTACACCCTTCAAGGAATTCATCTAGAGGTGTGATGCGCACTTTGAACCCCCAGGAGCTTCAAAGAATTTTATAACATTGAGCTGGGAAAATAATAAAATTTTACATTTTCTCACAAAAATGTTTCTATAATCCCAAATATTTACAAGGGTAACAGGAAAAAATGGACCCCAAATTTTTTTGAGCAAGTTGTCCTGAGTATGCTGATACCCCACATGTAAACTACTGCTTGGTTGCATGGCAGTGCTCCACATTTTACTTTTGAGTGCAAAATTGTCTGGAATAGATAGTGGACACCATGCTGTTTTGCAGAGCCCCGATGTTCCTAAACAGTGTAATACCGCCACAAGTGACCCCATTTTGAATACTCCACCTCTTAAGGAACCTATCTAGAGGTGTGGTGAGCACATTGAACACACAGGAGCTTTACAGATTTTTAAAACATTGGACCATGAAAACTAAAAATTAATGTTTTTTCCCCAAAAAGATTGTTTTAGTCACAAATTTTTAATTTTAAATAGAAAATAAGAGAAAGCGGACCACATCATTTGTTGTTCAATTTCTCCTGAGTACAGGGATTTCCTATATGTGGTCAGAAACTCTTGTTTTGGCATGCAACAGAGATTGGAAAGGAAGGGGCTCTATGTGATTTCTGGAGTGAAAAAATTGTCTAGAATAGATAGTAAAAGCTATGTCACTTTTGGAGAGCCTCCAAGGTCCCAAAGCAGCAGAACCCCTCTTCACCATATGACACCATTTTGGACACTGCACTCTTCAAGCAATTTATGTAGAGGTGTGGTGAGCATCTTGAACCCATTGATGTTTCATAGAATGTTACAACATTGTGCTGTAAAAATGAAATATTGCCTTTTTTAATAAAAAATATGCTGAAGGCCTAAATTTTTAATTTTCACAAGGATAACAAGAGAAAATGGACAACAAAATTGGTTACACAATTTCTCCTGAATATGGCAATACCCCATATGTGCTTATAAAACTACTGTTCAGGTACAGTACAAAGCTTTGAAGTGAAGGAGCGCTGTGTCAGAGTCCAGATTTGGTTGGAATGGTTTGTGGGTGGCATGTCACATTGGCAGAGCTCCAGAGGTGCCAAAACAGCAAAACTCCCTATAAATAACCTAATTTTACAAACCTCTTAATGATATCATCTAGTAGTGCAGTGAGCAATGAAGAAACAATAATTACATTTTTACCACTAACATGTAGTTTTAGCCCCTGATTTTACATTTTCACAAGGGGAGACAAATGAAAATGACCCCAAAATGGTCACTCAATTTTTTGAGAACATGACAATTCCCTATGTTTGACTGTACACTACCGTTTGCTACCCATTTGTTACCACACACCAACAATCGAGAGAGAAGGAGCGCCATTTAACTTTTGGAATGCAGAGTTTCCTAGAAGAGTTTGCTGACTCCACATACAGAGACTCTAAGTGCCCATAGAGCAGAAACCTCTCTCAAGTGACCCAAATTTCGAATTCCACTCCTCTGGGATTTCACCTATGGGTGTAGTGATGATTTGACTCCATAGGTGTTTTCCAGAAACAAGCTGAAATGTAGGGCCACGTTCATTGTAATGCCTATATATATATGGCTCCAAAAAATAAAGGGAACACTAAAATACCATTGTGCTGTTTAAGTGTTCCCTTTCTTTTTTTGAGCAGTATATTTTGCCCAGCTTGAGTTTCTGGACACCTGAATCCCTTAAAATCAGCAGGCTGTACTCACTACAGTAATGCTAAACATTTGGATACTAACTGTGGTTTAGCCACCCTGTGGGGCTCAGAAAGGAGGGGGCATTTTGATTTGGGAGCGCAGAGTTTGATGAATTTCTTTTGGAGGGAGCCAGAATGTGGTTCCAGAGCTTTTCTGCTACCAGTAACATGAAAACTCACTATATTTCTTTTAACAGAGGTTGAACCTGAGTGGGGACTTGGTTGTTATGCATTGAGTAGAAGCTTTTCTTGGTAGCATTTTGAGGTACAGAACATTTTGGATCAGTTCACATTTATCCCATGCTCTACACTGAGAACTTACATCTGGGTTTACATCTAAATCTACAAAATACGTAACTCAGATGAAACTCCCAATGGATCCATTCACTAATGAGGCAGCAGAGATACTGAAAAATAGAAAAAAATCAGCATTGGTAAAGATAAAACAAACATATTTATTGAAAATGCAAATCAATCCATATTAAAAAATCCATATAGGCAACTAAAGTCCTTGGCTTTTCTAATATGGATTGATTTGCATCTTGATTTGTTTTTTTTATTTTTTTGATTTGTTTGTTTTATTTTTACCAATGCTGATTTTTTTCTATTTTTCATTATGTTTGCCTGTGGTCATAGGTGATCAGCATGGCTTTACACTTAAGGAGCGGTAGTCATACATTATTGTGAGTAGTTCTTCTATTAGTGAGAAAATTAGATAAAACCTTTAGAAGCAGCTTTGTCTTCTTATACCATGTCTTCTTAACCATTTACAAGCAGCTAGGTCCACTTTGTGCATACTAACCATTTTGAAGTAGCAAATATTCTCCTCCAGTAAGGAAGACTGCATAATTTATAGTCATCTTATTACATAGCTGATATGCAACAATATTCTGTTTGACGAACAGTTCAGGCTCCTGGCAGTAGAGGTGAGGAACATTTTCACCTGATTTTATTTTCCTAATTTGCAGAACTTTGACATGCATTCGTTAATTAATGTACCATTCTTCCTACTTACTAAAAAAACAGCAAAACAGGGGAATTGATTTGTTTAGTCAGAAGCAATAGATTCTCTGTAGAGCTTGTACTGCCAGGTACATAAAAACAGCATAAGAACAACATATAGACAAATAAACCTTTGTAGTCATCTTTCCTGCTATTGTCTAGTATTTTGGAAAGGAGTCCTGGATATGAAGTTTAGTGGGTTCAAAGTATTAATTTGTTCTTTAAGTTCGTTATTTTTTCCAGCCACATTCTAACTAGACATTTTCAGAGGTTCAGTACCCAAAAAAAGTCTGTTGTTCGTCACTGCAAGTGAGCATGCAAATCTAAAACTCCCTAACAGGTGTAGGCAAAACCACCAAGAAAGGAAATAGTGACGGAAACTAAAATTTAAAAATAAAATATCATATTTTAATGAAATCACTATTAAAAACATAACGTACATGGAATAAAAAATACAACAGAGATATTCCCTAATGGCAGCAAAACCATTGAAAGTGACAGTGCATGTAGAACCATACTGTATATCCCACTTTATATCACAAACAAAGCTTGAATAAAGTGCATAAGATTATTAGTATACATGTAAATTCTAAAAAGGATTTTTATATAAATGTATAATAAATATAGGGGGTTTAAATTAAGTATAAAATGTGCAAGTGCAACATAGAATCCCCAATAAATGTGATGCTTTCGAGAAAAATCCTCCTGCAATCAGGTTAATGATACTGAAAAGAGCCAAGTGATATGAATATTAATTGATGTAATCAATTACCTTGTGGATACTTCACAGATGCAGTATGCTGCCAACCCCGACGCGCGTTTTGCCTGCTAACAACTTCTTCAGAGGACGAACTCAGAAGCAATAGATTATCTGTAGTAATAGAGTTTTTACTGCCAGGTACATAAAAACACAGGATAAGAACAATATATAGACAAATAAACCTTTGTATGTATCTTTCCTGCTATTGTCTAGTATTTTGGGAAGGAATCCTGTAAGTGCAGTTTACTGGGTTCAGTATGAATTTGTTCTTTATGTTCTTTATTTCTTCCCAGCCACATTCTAACTAGACATTTGCAGAGGTTTAGTCAGAATGTAGTCAGAAATATGCACATGGCTGCTGAGGATTAACAAGTCTGCAGAAGCATAAATTAACTGCAAGCTTTTACTGTGAAACATGAACAACCGTTTTGGGTTTTTTTCATGTTCTCTATGTGTGAGAGTATTCTGTACTTTTCCTTCCAGTAAAGTGATAGAACTTGAGACAGAATATTTTATGCTTACATTCAGCACCCTCTCTCACAGTTAAATGGTATATTTATTTTAACTAAAAAAGTGCCTGAGTAGTAACAGGCAGGTAGTTGCTACCTAATGCCTGTTGTGCCCAGTGCTGTTCTTCTCTGGCACAGAGCGGTCACAAGCATCTCTTGTCGGCAAAACAGTGGTTTTGTTAACAGAACAGAGGTTTCTTTTACAGATTTCTCTGTAGACAGGATGGGACATCCGACGTCATGCTGATTGATAGCTGTCCACCCGCTGCCTAACTGGAGGAGCTTGCTGTCATGATATCAGCAGTACCTCCTCATCTACAGAGCATAGAGGATGAGAAGCCACCATTCTGTTGACTCTACGTTAGCGGAAGCAGCTGAATCACCAGCAGGAGCAGTCTGTGACCACTTTATGTTAGCAAAGAATGGCACCAGGCACAACAGGCAGGTAGGTAGCAACTACCTGCCTGTTAATGCTTAGGCGCATTTTTATAAAGACATACTGGATATACCCTATAAGAAACAATAGAGAAGTTGTCTCACTTTGACAACCCCTTTTCAGATGAGTTTCATGAAGGAGAAAATACATATCTGAGATAAATATATTCTGGGGGCGTTATAAATACATCAAATATTATATTTCAGTTTCAGATTAAAAAAATAAATAATGGGAGATATTTATTAAGCTAAATGCACCTCTGTTATCATTTGTGCCAAAAAATGATTTTTTTCATGATTTGTGTCATAGTTATTTAAAAAAACTTGTAAAAACGTTACATAACTTGTCTGACAAGGGATCTGGCAGTTCTAAAAAAAGGAGTGGCCTAATATATATAACACAGTGTTTTCCTAAAAATGCAACAAAGTTTTGGCACAAATTTCTTGCACAGAGTTACAGTGCCTTGCGAAAGTATTCGCCCCCCTGACTTTTTCAACCTTTTCCCACATTTCAGGCTTCAAACATAACGATAAAAATTTTAATGTTATTGTGAAGAATCAACAACAAGTGGGACACAATTGTGAAGTTGAACGAAATGTATTGCTTATTTTAAACTTTTGTAAAAGAGAATAAACTGAAAAGTGTGGCGTGCAATATTATCCAGCCCCTTTACTTTCAGTGCAGCAAACTCACTCCAGAAGTTCATTGAGGATCTCTGAATGATCCAATGTTGTCCTAATTAACTGATGATGATAAATATAAGCCACCTGTGCGTAATCAAGTCTCCGTATAAATGTACCTGCTCTGTGATAGTCTCAGTGTTCTGTTTAAAGTGCAGCTAGCATCATGAAGACCAAGGAACACAACAGGCAGGTCCGTGATACTGTTGTGGAGAAGTTTAAAGCCAGATTTGGTTACAAAAAGATTTCCACAACTTTAAACATCCCAAGAAGCACTGTGCAAGCGATCATATTGAAATGGAAGGAGTATCTTACAACTACAAATCTACCAAGACCCGGCCGTCACTCAAAAATTTCATCTCAAACAAGGAGAAGACTGATCAGAGATGCAGCCAAGAGGCCCATGATCACTCTGTATGAACTGCAGAGATCTACAGCTGAGGTGGGAGAGTCTGTGCATAGGACAACAATCAGTCGTACACTGCACGAATCTGGCCTTTATGGAAGAATGGCAAGAAGAAAGCCATTTTTCAAAGATATCCATAAAAAGTGTCGCTTAAAGTTTGCCACATGCCACCTGCGAGGCACACGAAACATGTGGATGAAGGTGCTCTGGTAAGATGAAACCAAAATTGAACTTTTTGGGCACAATGCCAAATAATTTGTTTGGCATAAAAGCAACGCAGTTCATCAACCGGAACACACCATCCCCACTGTCAAACATGGTGGTGGCAGCATCATGGTTTGGGCCTGCTTTTCTTCAGCAGGGACAGGTAAGATGGTTAAAATTGATGGGAAGATGGATGGAGCCAAATACAGGACAATTCTTGAAGTAAACCTGTTGGAGTCTGCAAAAGACCTGAGACTGGGATGGAGATTTGTCTTCGAACAAGACGATGATCCCAAACATAAAGCAAAATCTACAATGGAATGGTTCACAAATAAGCGTATCCAGGTGTTAGAATGGCCAAGTCAAAGTCCAGACCTGACTCCAATCGAGAATCTGTGGAAAGAGCTGAAAACTGCTGTTCACAAACAGTCTCGAACCAACCTCACTCAGCTAGAGTTGTTTTGCAATGGAAGAATGGGCAACAATTTTAGTCTCTCGATGTGCAAAACTGATAGAGACATACCCCAAGCGACTTGCAGCTGTAATCAGAGCAAAAGGTGGCGCTACAAAGTATTAACTAACGCCCCACTTTTCAGTTTATTATTTTTTATAAAAATTTAAAATAAGCAATAAATATCATTCAACTTCATAATTGTGTCCCACTTGTTGTTGATTCTTCACCATAAAATTTAAATTTTTTTATCTTTATGTTTGAAGCCTGAAATGTGGTAAAAGGTTGAAAAATTCAAGGGGGCCAAATACTTTCGCAAGGCACTGTAGTTAACATGTGGTGTAAACTTAAAGGGGAAGTAAGTATGTTACATCAGAAAACTGACTTTAGCACTCGTCCAATGTATACGGTGTTGTGAGCAAGCCCTTAGTGTGATTAATCAGTGATATGGTGTAGCTGGCATATCTTCTGTTACATTTGAATTGCAGTTGCACATTTTTTTTTCTTCCTTCAAGGGAACCTGTGACCACTTTTTTGGCCTATAAGCTGCTCAGGGCAGATGAAAGTGTGCCTGCTCAGGACCTGAATGCCGGCGAGTGTGTATGACGTTGGATCCATCATGCACCGTGGCTAGAGAAGAAGGAGCACAAAGATGGACAAAAGAGGCGGCACCGGACAATGGAGATGCTCATTAGGCCCACCGCGTGACCATTAGGTAAGTATTATAAAGTGTCTTTTATGTTATACCCCCGGCCTGGGCTCTTATATACAGCATGTTAGAATGCTAAATATATAAGAGCCCGATGGTGGTGGCCGCAGCTTATAGGCCAAAAAGTGGTGACAGGTTCCCTTTCATAATGCACTAGAAAGCAGCAGTAAGACAACACAATATTTTTTACAGAAAAAAATGAAATCAGTAATAGACGGTTTGCTTGAGTCTCAACCAATTGTACTGAGTTTTTGCTTTTTTTATTTTTAGTTGATAGTTGAGAGTAATTAGTTTTTGAAAAGTGCAAAAGAAAATTCTGCAAAATCCAGACATGTAACTACGACTGTATCTCACATATTGTGAATTTTGCATTTAATTTATTTAACCTAATTTGACAAACGTAAATGCCACATTTTGCTTCCTGTAAGTGTACCTACCTAGCATTTCTTTTTTCATTCTTTTTGTATAAGGAAAAATAATTGGGGATTAAATGATTGTCAAAAGTTAATCATACTGCTCTTTAAATTGTATGGTACAAAAAAAGCGGCAATATTAATAGAATGAAGAGTCTAAAAGAAAAACAACATACCACGTCTAAGATTGCGTAAGTTGCTAGCAGCATTAGAAGCACCACTATCAATGGAATCAGTGGTCTAGCCAGTAGTTTTTCTTAAACGTAGGCCACAATTGGTTCCTTCACCTTCAGCAAGTGTACTAGTGGCAAAAAAGTGGAGGGCATTATGGCATATATGGTGCATTATTCATCTCAGTTACAACAGAATAACAATTTCTGATGACGCCACCAGTTTGAGTCAATGTTCTGTATGTTATATCACAAATGACTAAAAGTAATAACAGAGGTCTGCAAAGGTAAAATAGTTTGAAAAGTAAGAGGATATTTTTATATACTTTAGAGAGCTTAACTCAGTAACAATTTCTAAAAAAATCCATCAGGTACAGTTTTTTCACAAACATTGACTCCATAGGCCCAATGAGACACAGCTTTTTCCACAGTTCAAATTAAATGATGTAGTCAGGGAATTGGATCTTCCTAAACATTCTGCAGAACTTTTATGTTCTAGAGTAAATGAAAAGAGCCTACTAAGTTCTAGGTAACCTGTTATTCATGGTACAAAAGCAGAGAAAAGGAATTCCTTCCATACTTTTCAGAAGACAGGGCTCTAGTGTATTGCAGGGATATTCCTGGGCTGATGGGAAAATTAAACATTGAGTACAATGTGAGCGAGGGAAGATTATTGATTCATCCAAGTCTTGAAAACTGTGCTGCTGCACACTGGTAGCAAGCATGCTTCAGTCACGGTAGGACATTCTGTGCACTTCAGGGAAAATTATGGGAATTTAGACTTTATTCACAAGAAACTGTGCTACGAGGCTTAAGGATGGTCAATATATGGTGATCTGAAAGCTCTCTTTTTGCTCCTTGGGTAGCAAGGAGGATACTTGAGTTTTTTTTATGTGAATTGGACAGCTGGCATAGGAATCTGTCATGCACAGAGTAGGAGATGTCCATATGTACCACGTGACACATGCATTCAGACCAACGGGCGTCAGCTGCGCTACAAAACACCACAAACAAAGATGATACACTGGCCACACTTTAACAAATGTGGGCCCT
Source organism: Anomaloglossus baeobatrachus (assembly GCF_048569485.1). Classification (NCBI taxonomy): domain Eukaryota; kingdom Metazoa; phylum Chordata; class Amphibia; order Anura; family Aromobatidae; genus Anomaloglossus; species Anomaloglossus baeobatrachus. Next base: position 74,476,623 of record NC_134355.1, on the reverse strand, counting down.
ATGGCTAGGGGAGATAGGTGAGGGGACACCTCCTGAACTCACCTCAAGCTGTAACCTGAGCTCCCAAGCATCCCCATATGGGGTGTTTCAAAAGGAAAATGGCCGGCGGGAGACATTTGTCCCACTGCTGCGCTAATGAACACAGAGGGAAAAGAAAGACAGACTGGGGGATAAACAGAAGGATACAAACACCAAACTTCCCAGCAATAGACAGACTCCAAAGTAGTAGATGGATGAGCACAGGAATATTCCTCAGCAGTTTCTTCCACCACGATGAATTTTAACAACAGCAAGGACTGCTGGGAAAGCTCCACTATTTAAACCTAAGTGGATATGGGCTCAAAGCAGCTACAGTTGACCTGCACTGCTATGAACTGCTGAAATTACTGAAATTAACTCATGAAAAGCCAAATGAAAGGAAGTTTTGTTTAAATTAGAAATCTAGATGGAGATTGGAGGCTCCAGTTCTAAGGCTGTCACTAGTCTCAAAACAGCAGGGAGACAACTATGACAGAATCATCACTGGAGTCAAAAATGTTAAGCAACAAGAACATCTTTGCAACTTGGACTCAATTCCATAGTTGCAGATAGTTTGGTTGATACTATTAAGGGTCTCTTTCCACAACTCCACATTAAGCTTGGACTGATGAAGCATTTTGTGAAAGCTCTACTGAAAGAAGGAGGGACTTTTATGTGCCAGTGTACCAAGTTTCAGGGACTGTCCGAAGCAAAACTGAAGGAAGGCATTTTTGTGGGTCTGGATATTCGAAAACTCATGAAGGAAAATGTGCTTGAAATAAAAAAGAAAGCTGCTGAAAAAACAACTTGGGATTCTTTTACAGAAGTTGTGAATACATTCCTAGGTAATAAAAAATATCCAAAATTTATGTCAATCTTGGAGAACATGCTGAAATATTATAAAGCCTTGGATTGTCTGATGAATTTGCATTTTTTACATTCCCATTTGGACTACTTTCCTGAAAACTTTGGTGCTGTTAGAGAAAAATAAAGAGAAAGATTTCATCAGGACATCAAGGAGATGGAACAACGATACCAAGGTAAATGGAATGTGGACATGATGGGGGACGACTGCTGGATGCTTTACAGAGAAAAGGTATCAAGAGAAGCTTTAAAGACAAAAGGAAAAAGCACAAGAATTAATTTCCAATAAAGTTGCAGAATGAGTGTTCAATACATTTTTAGACATAATAGTGTGTACATCTTTGGCTACAACAAAGATTTTCCTTGTTGTCGCTAGTATGTAATTTGACGTGAGTTTTGTTCAAAATCCATACATGATGGTTAAAAATACAACAGTTTTGGTTTTTGGGTTTTTTTTTAATCAGGGCATAAGAAAAAATGAGAATAAGCCATTGGATTTGATAACATTTAATAAACCCAAATTTTGCATACCTGTGTAATTTTTTTAACTATCCTTGAATTAAAAAACAAAAACATGAAAAGTCTTTTAGTGTGCTGTGTCATTAAATTGGCTATTGGTTACTTTTGCTTACCATCTGATTTTATGGTGAGGTGTCTCTGTTAAACTGCTTGAAAGGGTTGGATACAGTCCTAGGAGATCCCAGACCATTACAGACATCCTTAAAGAGCAATTGGAGGCTTTGCCAGATTGAAATTAATGGCAAACTGATTAGCTGTGTATCAAATTTTTTTTGAAAAATTTTATGAGCCTTATTTCTCTCTCCTCTCTCTTCTCTCTCCTCTCTCTTCTCTCTTCTCTCTCTCCTCTCTCTCTTCTCTCCTCTTCCCTCTCCTCTCTCCTCTCTCTCCTCCCTCCCTTCTCTCTTCTCTCTCTCTTCTCTCTCTCTCTTCTCTCTCTCTCTTTTCTATCTCTCTTCTCTCTCTTCTCTCTCTCCTCTCTCTCCTCTCTCTCTTCTCTCTCTCCTCTCTCTCTTCTCTCTCTCCTCTCTCTTTTCTCTCTTCTCTCTCTCCTCTCTCTCCTCTCTCTCTCTCTCATCTTCTCTCTCTTCTCTCTCCCTCTCTCTCTTCTCTTCTCTCTCTTTTCTCTCTCTTTTCTTTCCCTCCTCTCTCTCTTCTCTCTCCTCTTTCTCTTCTCTCCTCTTCTCTCTCTCTTCTCTCTCTTCTCTCTCTCCTCTTTCTACTCAATCTCTCTTCTCTCTCTCTCCCTCTCTCTCTTCTCTCTCTCTCTCCCTCTCTCTCTTCTCTCGCTTCCTCTCTCTCATCTCTTTTCTCTCATCTCTTTTCTCTCTTCTCTTTTCTCTCTCTTTTCTCTCTCTTTTCTCTCTCTCAGACCTGGCAATGATCAACTGATGTGGTCACCTGATGGAATCAGCTGACACTATAAGTCGAGCGGTGAGGCCGGCTTTTTACCGCCCAGCTGGCTAAACTATCAGCTGATGCTGTCGGACAGGAGTCTGCACTGAAATGTGTAGTTTGTTGTTTTTCTTTTGCACTGATGCATCAGCTGATTGTATAAAAGCCGTTTATACAATCAGCTGCTGTGTCATGGGATTCAGGCCCTTGAACCTGACACATCATCTGATCGCTTTACCTTCCAGCAAACCGATCAGATGATAATGGATCCGGATTGGATGGCGCGGGACCCTTGACTCAGGATTACTGCGGAGGGGGGTTCTTTATTTCAATAAAGATGGAGTCCCTAAGTGTGTTGTGTTTTATTTCTAATAAAAATATTTTTATGTGTGTTGTGTTTTTTTTTATCTGTACTAGAAATTCATGGTGGCCATGTCTAATATTGGCATGACACCATGAATTTCGGGGGCTTAGTGCCAGTTGATAATATACAGCTAGCCCTAACCCCATTATTACCCAGCAAGCCACCTGTCACCAGGGCAGCTGGAAGAGTTGGATACACCGCCAGAAGATGGCGCTTCTATGAAAGCGCCATTTTCTGGAGTGGTTGCGGACTGCAATTCACAGCAGGGGTGCCCAGAAAGCTTGTGCACCCTGAGCTGCGGATTCTAATCCCCAGCTGCATAGTTGTACTTGGCTGGACACAAAAATTGGGCGAAGCCCACGTCTTTTTTTTTTTTTTTTAATTCATGAAATTCATGAAATAATTAAAAAAAAAAAAAGGGCTTCCCTATATTTTTGGTTCCCGGCTGGGTACAAATAGACAGCTGGGGGTTGGGAGAAGCCCGTACCTGCCTGCTGTACCTGGCTAGCATACAAAAACATGGCGAAGCCCACATAATTTTTGGGGGGGGGCAAAAACTCCTGCATACAGTCCTGGATGGAGTATGCTGAGTCTTGTAGTTCTGCAGCTGCTGTCTGTCTGTATGGAGGAGAGCAGACAGCAGCTGCAGAACTACAAGGCACAGTATGCTCCATTCACTAGTGTATACAGGAGAGCAGACAACAGCTGCAGAACTACAAGGCTCAGCATACTCCATCCAGGACTGTATGCAGGAGTTTTTTGCCCACCAAAAAAATGACGTGAGCTTCACCATATTTTTGTATGCTAGCCAGGTACAGCAGGCAGGTACGGCTGCCCAAAACCCGGCTGGGAACTAAAAAAATAGGGAAGCCCTTTTTTAATTATTTCATGAATTTCATGAAATAATTAAAAAAAAAATCGACATGAGCTTCACCCCATTTTTGTGTCCAGCCAGGTACAACTATTCAGCTGGGGATTGGAATCTGCAGCACAGGTTGGCCCGAGCTTTCTGGGACCCTCTGCTGCGAATTGCAGTCCGCAGCCGCCCCAGAAAATGGCGCTTTCATAGAAGCGCCATCATCTGGTGCTGTATCCAACTCTTCCAGCAGCCCTGAAGCCGAGTGGCTTGCTGGGTAATAATGAGTTAATACTGGCTTTGTTTTACTAGCTAGTATTAAGCCAGAGATTCTTAATGTCAGGCAAGTTTGACCCGGCCATTAAGAATCTCCAATAAAGGGTTAAAAAAAAAAGACACCACACAGAGAAAAAATACTTTAATAGAAATAAATACACAGACACACTTAGGGACTCCATGTTTATTACTCCCTCGCATCCCTCCACGATCCATGGTCTTTTGTCTTCTTTTTCCTTCAACCCATGCAGCTCTGCTACATCAGACAGCACAGCATGGGAGGAAGACACTGCTGCTTCCCATGCAGTCTATTCACTCAGTGAGTGAGCAGAAGCTGCGTGCTGTAAGCAGTGATGTCACCACTGACAGGCGGGTTGCTATAGCAACAGTGATCTCCGTTATTCACCGGCTGTGGCATCCAGTCCTTGCACGTGGCTGACTCTGTAAAAAGCGCCCATATGCAAGAACGGGGAAGCCGACCGTGTGCCAAAGCATCTCGCCGGTACACAGAGATACACAAACGAGCACCGCGTACCGGAGAGATGCACTGACAGGACCTAGCATGATGTCTAGCCATGTTACCAGTCTGTAGCCAATGAGATAATAGGCACGTGACTGGTCACATGCTATTTTGACAACACAATAGGTCCTATCATCAGTGCTGGTTACCAGTAGGACGCAGCGATTATCGGTAGGAAAAGCGGCGGGAGACAGAGTGCAGGACGCATCGCAGGGACCTGTAAGTGTTATGGCAATGTTTATTAACTGTATGTGTACATGTATAATGTGTTTTTATGTGTTTGTGTTTGCCTCCCATTGTTTTCAATGGGGTTCGAGTGGTTCGTCGAATGGTTCGTCGAACGTTCGTCGAACGGAACCTCCGTTCGGCAAACCGAACTGAACTCGAACTCTAGGGGGGTGGCTCATCTCTAGATATCAGTTAAATATATGAATACACAGAATAGTGAAGTAAAAAGACATAAACAAAGTCCCACTCAGCAAAGTACATGTAAACATTATAATGTCAGCTTACCCATGATAGATGAGAAAAGTCCACCTATAGACCCAAGCAACCCAACGCGTGTTTCGCCTGGTGGCTTTCTCAAGGGCACATATATTTTAAATTTTTTACTGGCTTTACTAATCTTCTTAGGGTGCTTGAAACAGTGATTGTCCGATCACTTGTGTAATAGAAATCAGTGCATCAGTCATCTCACAGCCAAGAAAATTACCAAACTGAATCATGTGAGTACAGTAGGAAGAATAAGAAATGAAGTCCATCTATCCATTCAAAGGCCAAGAGGTGGACATCCAGGCAAAGTATCAGCTCAACACAGGCCTATCAGTTCTAATGATCCATACATGGCAGTGGAGGCAGCTCATATGCTTCATAATAGTGAGATCACAGATAGTATCACATGCAGGTACTGTGTAATACACATTACAAATCTGGGATGGTGACCAGGAAAAAGATGAAGAAGCCACAACTTCCATATCATCATAAGAAGCGTTGGTTTGAGTTTGCAAAGAAGTACGAATAGTGTACAGCATAAGATTGGAAACAGGTGATTTGGAGCAATGAGATGAAAGGCAATAGACTAGGCTCAGATGGGTGCAAATGAGAGTGGACGAAACAAGGGACTAGGTATGTAAAGTAAGTGCGGGCATTTCAACGTATTGAGCTCATACTTAAAGGGGTGGTTTACCCCTTCTCATTACTGGCCACATTGATATTATGTTGAGAAAGAAGGTTTCTCTCAGTAACTGAGCTGTGGGAAGTGAAACACCGCCTAAAGCCCAGTCACTCAGGAAGACTGCGGCCGGCCTCAGTTGACGTGACATCACCAGACATCAGAGGTCACAGAGCCCGGGGGTCACGCGAAGGGGGTTAGTAGACCGCAATAGCACCCTCACAGACACTATGGGCAACACAAGGTACAGTTAGGTCCAGAAATATTTGGACAGTGACACAAGTTTTGTTATTTTAGCTGTTTACAAAAACATGTTCAGAAATACAATTATATTTATAATATGGGCTGAAAGTGCACACTCCCAGCTGCAATATGAGAGTTTTCACATCCAAATCGGAGAAAGCCTCCTCTTTTTCAAGGGACCAAAAGTAATTGGACAAGGGACTCTAAGGGCTGCAATTAACTCTGAAGACGTCTCCCTCGTTAACCTGTAATCAATGAAGTAGTTAAAAGGTCTGGGGTTGATTACAGGTGTGTGGTTTTGCATTTGGAAGTTGTTGCTGTGACCAGACAACATGCGGTCTAAGGAACTCTCAATTGAGGTGAAGCAGAACATCCTGAGGCTGAAAAAAAAGAAAAAATCCATCAGAGAGATAGTAGACATGCTTGGAGTAGCAAAATCAACAGTCGGGTACATTCTGAGGAAAAAGGAATTGACTGGTGAGCTTGGGAACTCAAAAAGGCCTGGGCATCCATGGATGACAACAGTGGTGGATGATCGCCGCATACTTTCTTTGGTGAAGAAGAACCCGTTCACAACATCAACTGAAGTTCAGAACACTCTCAGTGAAGTAGGTGTATCTGTCTCTAAGTCAACAGTAAAGAGAAGACTCCATGAAAGTAAATACAAAGGGTTCACATCTAGATGCAAACCATTCATCAATTCCAAAAATAGACAGGCCAGACTTAAATTTGCTGAAAAACACCTCATGAAGCCAGCTCAGTTCTGGAAAAGTATTCTATGGACAGATGAGACAAAGATCAACCTGTACCAGAATGATGGGAAGAAAACAGTTTGGAGAAGAAAGGGAACGGCACATGATCCAAGGCACACCACATCCTCTGTAAAACATGGTGGAGGCAACGTGATGGCATGGGCATGCATGGCTTTCAATGGCACTGGGTCACTTGTGTTTATTGATGACATAACAGCAGACAAGAGTAGCCGGATGAATTCTGAAGTGTACCGGGATATACTTTCAGCCCAGATTCAGCCAAATGCCGCAAAGTTGATCGGACGGCGCTTCATAGTACAGATGGACAATGACCCCAAGCATACAGCCAAAGCTACCCAGGAGTTCATGAGTGCAAAAAAGTGGAACATTCTGCAATGGCCAAGTCAATCACCAGATCATAACCCAATTGAGCATGCATTTCACTTGCTCAAATCCAGACTTAAGACGGAAAGACCCACAAACAAGCAAGACCTGAAGGCTGCGGCTGTAAAGGCCTGGCAAAGCATTAGGAAGGAGGAAACCCAGCGTTTGGTGATGTCCATGGGTTCCAGACTTAAGGCAGTGATTGCCTCCAAAGGATTCGCAACAAAATATTGAAACTAAAATTTTTTTTTCGGTTTGGTTGATTTGTCCAATTACTTTTGACCTCCTAAAATGTGGAGTGTTTGTAAAGAAATGTGTACAATTCCTACAATTTCTATCAGATATTTTTGTTCAAACCTTCAAATTAAACGTTACAATCTGCACTTGAATTCTGTTGTAGAGGTTTCATTTCAAATCCAATGTGGTGGCATGCAGAGCCCAACTCGCGAAAATTGTGTCACTGTCCAAATATTTCTGGACCTAACTGTATTTGAGAGAAACTTTGTTTCTCGGCATATTGATGTGGCCAGTAATGAAAAGGGGTGAACCACCTCTTTAACAATGGATCAATCGAGATGCTTTGAAAACTTTATTTTTAACTTTTTCCTACTTTGTACCTAATAAAAATGGCTGTTCATCCTGTGATTTTCATTATTTAATAACTTTTAATTCTTGTTGTTGCAATTTTAATATTAATAAGAGTATATAGGATATTATAGGATAAACTGTGCTTCAAAAACAGTACACAAAAATACTCTAAAAAAACAACAAGAATCCACATAGCAAAACTGGCTACATTCTTAAGCGATAGCACCCGCCCCCGTCGATTGCGCTTCACGGGCAAATCGCTGCCCGTGGTGAACAATATCGCTAGGTCGCGTCACACCAACTTACCTTCCTAACGACGTCACTGTTTCCGGCAAACAACCTCTTTCTGAAGGGAGCGGTTCGTGCAGCGTCACAGCGACGTCACACAGCGGGCCACCAATAGAAGCGGAGGGGCGGAGAGCAGCCGCATGAACGTCACTCCCACCTCGTTGCCGGAGGACGCAGGAACGCTGTTGTTCGTCATTCCCGGGCTGTCACATGAAGCGATGTGTGCTGCTTCAGTAATGAAGAACAACCTGCGTCCCAAACGACCAACGATATTTTGAAAATGAACGACGTGTCAACAATCAACGATTTGGTGAGTATTTGGGATAGTTAGCGGTCGCTCGTAGGTGTCATACGCAACAACGTCGCTAACGAGGCCGGATGTGCGTCACGAAATAGCAATGTCGTTGCGTGTAACGGGGCCTTTAAGGGGTTAATAAGAGATTTAAAAAAAAAAGTTAAAACAGGGAAAGTTCAAGAGTTCAGACTGTCTATTAATATATGGTATGTATATAAATACTATGTGTTGGTATTACACAGCCTCTATTTATTTTACTTTCAGAAAATTCTCCTACAGTTGAAATGCCTGAATAACTATTAATTCAAATCAATGGCAAAAAAAGAACACAATGCGTGACAGACTTTTTTTTTTAATCAGGTATGGGTAAGAACCAGATTATCTGTCTGTAGGTGATAGATTGCAGCAATAATAAATTTGCTTTAAGACACCAGATCAATTTTTAATTAAGACAAGAATTATTGTTGCAGAAAGATAAAATGACCCATGAGAAGATGCCTTAATTTTCCACCAATCAAATTATAGCTTTTCTAAGTAAGATGTAATGAGATCTAAGGAATAACCAGGTTTCACATTCAACCTAATTGCCCATGTTCCTTGTCATGTACCAGTGCTGCACTAGTAAGGGGACTTTGAATTTACCCAGAAGAAAATGTAATTAGTTTTTCCATAAGCCTGTACATGAAACAAAAGCAATGGCGTTTGTCGTTTCCATCTATCAAGACTGTCTCAGAGGTATGTGTTCTTACCGGCCTCGTGAAATAGTGTTTGGTGAAAGAACTGATTTTAACAGTGCAGGAAAATTGGATCCTACTGAACCCAATTCTAGATTTACAAAAACCACAGTGACAGTGTCAATTAATTGCAGCCTATTACAGAATACAGAATTATATTTCAGAATATTATATTACAGTACTTTATTATAGTGTAATCATTATTTTACTTCTATGTATATGTCATTTTTTTATAAAAAATGTTGAGCATTATTTTTTACAATACCAACAGTAATATATTATAGTAAATGTCCTCTATGTCAGCAAATAAAGGAATTTTTTGTAATATATTATTATAGAAAAATGTCCCTTTCTCCACTTATGAGCCACTTCTTCTCCTTCCTGCTCCCTGCACTGATCATTCATTCTGCCTACTGGTAAGATCTATCTTGAAAGATGTCAGATTGTGGAAGGATTAGGTTAAAGGGATAGTCCCATCTCAAAGATCTCATCCCAATATGTAGTAGGTGTAAAAATAAGGCAATGCTTCTTTTCTGCACATAAAACAGCATGTTTTAGCAGGAAAAACGCAGCAGAAAAAAGGCACATTTTTTAGTGCATTTGCACCTTTTTTTTATATGCATTTTATCTTGCTTCTTTTTGTGCTTTTTCTTTAGTCATGGCAATCACGGGGGTTCAGGCGCTGTAAACCTCGCTATCGTCTCGAGATCTCAAGCTTATGTTACAGCCAGGACCCGGCTCTCACTGACTGGAGCGGTGCCCATGCTGCTCCCGGCAGTTTAACCCCCTAAATGTTGCGATCAGTGTGATCGCAGCATTCATGAGGCAGGAAGAGGAATCACTTACTTCTTTCTGGCGGATGAGTCCCTGTAATACAATCACAGGCACCCAATCACTGCCATGATAACCCTGGGTCATCACCAAGACGACCCCGGGTTACTGAGCTACTGAGAGCCTCACAGGCAATGCTATATGCATGGTGTTAGGTGAAGTGCTGCGCTATAATCCACTGTAGTGATAAAGCATTGCAGGGGATTATTGAAACGCAGGGAAAAAAACGCAGAAACAATTGGCATGCTGCTTCTTTTTTCTGCAACAAAATCTGCAAAGAACAAAAGAAGCAGCGTGTGCACAGCAAGTCACGATTTTCATAGACTTTGCTGGGATGCTTTTTGATGATTTGCTTATTGATTAAAATAAGCAAGGAAAACCGCGCGAAAAAACACAAAAAAAGTGTGCACAAAGCCTAATATTGACAAATACCTTTAATTAGAAATGTAGTATAGTTTCCTGATTCACTGTCGCTTACCTTGTGTTCAGGGCATTGCAGGACCTTAGGTATCCATGGTTATGACCACTAGCAACTAATTAACTGTGACTATATGCAGGGTCGTAACTATGGATACCTAAGGTCCTGCTATGCCCTGAACATTAGATAAGCGACCTAGCTAATTAGGAGAACTTTAATACATTTCTAATAGGAGGTATTTGCTAATAATATTATTATTACATCTACTACATATTAGGATAGGATTTTAGAGATGGGAATAACTCTTTAAATGCTATCCGTACTGCTTTACTGGTTGCACTGCAGCCAGATAGAGGAGTAGGACCTTGTCTTCTCTCAATGTCATATACAGTGTATAAGAGACAACAAGGACAGTTGACAATTTAACATGCACTTTTCAGGAGAAAACTGGTAAAAAATACAGTAAAGACCAAACGTTTGGACACACCTTCTCATTCAAAGAGTTTTCTTTATTTTCATGACTCTCAAAATTGTAGATTCACATTGAAGGCATCAAAACTATGAATTAATACATGAGGAATAAAATACTTAACAAAAAAATGTGAAACAACTGAAAATATGACTTATATTCTAGGTTCTTCAAAGTAGCTACCTTTTGCTTTGATTACTGCTTTGCACATTCTTGGCATTCTTTTGATGAGCTTCAAGAGGTAGACACAGGTAATGGTTTTCACTTCACAGGTGTGCCCTGTGAGGTTTAATAAGTGGGATCTCTTGCCTTATAAATGGGGTTGGGACCATCAGGTGTGTTGTGCACAAGTCTGGTGGATACACAGCTGATAGTCCTACTGAATAGACCACTAGAATTTGCATTATGGCAAGAAAAAAACAGCTAAGTAAAGATACAGTGCTGGCCAAAAGTATTGGCACCCCTGCAATTCTGTCAGATAATACTCAGTTTTTTCTTAAAAATGATTGCAATCACAAATTCTTTGGTATTATTATATTCAATTAATTTGTCTTCAATGAAAAAAAATTAAAAAAATTGTCATAAAGCCAAATTGGATATTATTCCACACCAAAAATAAAAAAGGGGGTGGACAAAAGTATTGGCACTGTTTGAAAAATCATGTGATGCTTCTCTAATTTGTGTAATTAACAGCACCTGTAACTTACCTGTGGCACCTAACAGGTGCTGGCAATAACTAAATCACACTAGCAGCCAGGTGACATGGATTAAAGTTGACTCAACCTCTGTCCTGTGTCCTTGTGTGTACCACATTGAGCATGGAGAAAAGAAAGAAGACCAAAGACCTGTCTGAGGACTTGAGAATTTAAAATTGTGAGGAAGCATGAGCAATCTCAAGGCTACAAGTCCATCTCCAAAGACCTGAAAGTTCCTGTGTCCACGGTGCGCAGTGTCATCAAGAAGTTTAAAGCCCATGGCACTGTGGCTAACCTCCCTAGATATGGAAGGAAAAGAAAAATTGACGAGAGATTTCAACGCAAGATTGTGCGGATGGTGGATAAAGAACTTCGACTAACATCCAAACAAGTTCAAGCTGCCCTGCAGTCCGAGGGTACAACAGTGTCAACCCGTACTCTCCGTCGGCATCTGAATGAAAAGGGACTGTATGGTAGGATACCCAGGAAGATCCCACTTCTTACCCCGAGACATAAAAAAGCCAGGCTGGAGTTTGCCAAAATTTACCTGAGAAAGCCTAAAATGTTTTGGAAGAATGTTCTCTAGTCAGATGAGACAAAAGTAGAGCTTTTTGGGAAAAGCCATCAACATAGAGTTTACAAGGAAAAAAAGGAGGCATTCAAAGAAAAGAACACGGTCCCTACAGTCAAACATGGCAGAGGTTCCCTGATGTTTTAGGGTTGCTTTGCTGCCTCTGGAACTGGACTGCTTGACCGTGTGCATGGCATTATGAAATCTGAAGACTACCAACAAATTTTGCAGCATAATGTAGGGCCCAGTGTGAGAAAGCTGGGTCTCCCTCAGAGGTCATGGGTCTTCCAGCAGGACAATGACCCAAAACAATCTTCAAAAAGCACTAGAAAATGGTTTGAGAGAAAGCACTGGAGACATGGACATGAGTCCAGACCTGAATCCCATAGAGAACCTGTGGAGAGATCTCAAAATGGCAGTTTGGAGAAGGCACCCTTCAAATCTCAGGGACCTAGAGCAGTTTGCCAAAGAAGAATGGTCTAAAATTCCAGGAGAGCATTGTAATAAACTCATTGATGGTTACCGGAAGCGGTTGTTTGCAGTTATTTTGGCTAAAGATTGTGCAACCAAGTATTAGGCTAAGGGTGCCAATACTTCTGTCTGGCCCATTTTTGGAGTTTTGTGTGAAATGATCAATGATTTGATTTTTGTTTCATTCTCTTTTGTGTTTTTTCATTGCAAGCAAAATAAATGAAGATGATAATACCAAAGAATTTGTGATTGCAATAATTTTCAAGAATAAACTGAGTATTATCTGACAGAATTGCAGGGGTGTCAATACTTTTGGCCAGCACTGTAAATGAGTGGCTATCATTACTTTTAGAAATTAAGGTCAGTCAGTCCGGAAAATTGGGAAAACTTTGAAAGTGTCCCCAAGTGCAGTGGCAAAAATCATCAAATGCTACAAAGAAACTGGCTTACATGAGGATCACCCCAGGAAAGGAAGACCAAGAGTCACCACTGCTGCAGAGGATAAGTTTATCCAAGTCACCAGGATCAGAAATCACAGGTTAGCAGCAGCTCACATTAGAGACCAGGTCAATGCCACACAGAGTTATAGCAGCAGACACATCTCTAGAACAACTTTTAAGAGGAGACTTTGTGCAGCAGGCCTTCATGGTAAAATAGCTTCTAGGAAACCACTGCCAAGGACAGGCAACAAGCAGAATAGACTAGTTTGGGCTAAAGAACACAAGGAATGGACATTAGACCAGTGGAAATCTGTGCTTTGGTCTGATGAGTCCAAATTTGAGATCTTTGGATCCAGCCACTGTGTCTTTGTGTGACGCAGAAAGGTGAACGGATGGACTCTACATGCCTGGTTCCCACCGTGAAGCATGGAGGAGGAGATATGATGGTGTGGCGGTGCTTTGCTGGTGACACTGTTGGGGATTTATTCAAAATTTGAAGGCATACTGAACTAGCATTGCTACCACAGCATCTTGCAGCGGCATACTATTCCATCTGGTTTGCGTTTAGTTGGACCATCATTTATTTTTCAACAGGACAGTGACCCCAATCACACCTCCAGGCTGTGTAAGGGCTATTTGACTAAGAAGGAGAGTGATGGGGTGCTACGCCAGATGACCTAGCCTCCACAGTCAACAGACCTGAACCCAATCGAGATGGTTTGGGGTGAGCTGGACATCAGAGTGAAGGCAAAAGGGCCAACAAGTGCTAAGCATCTCTGGGAACTCCTTCAAGACTGTTGGAAGACCATTTCCGGTGACTACCTCTTGAAGCTCATCAAGAGAATGCCAAGTGTGTGCAAAGCAGTAATCAAAGCGAAACTTGGCTACTTTGAAGAACCTAGAATATAAGACATATTATCAGTTGTTTCACACTTTTTTGTTAAGTATTTCATTCCACGTGTGTTAATTCATAGATTTGATGCCTTCAATGTGAATCTACAATTTTCAGAGTCATGAAAATAAAGAAAACTCTTTGAATGATAAGGTGTGTCCAAACTTTTGGTCTGTACTGTATATGTGTCTGATGATGGCAAGATAAAGTGCTGCTCATCATGGACACACAACATCTTATTCTAAAAACAAGGTTTTCAACAGTCATTTAACAACAGTCATCTGCAAACACGTTCTGGAGAACTGTCCTGTGCATATCTGGTCTAGCTTGTGCTTTTCTACAACTTCTAAACCCCCTTCACCTTCATCATAAAGACAATGACTCAGCATAAAAGTGTGCTTGCAATGTTTATATTTGTGGTATTTGTTTTTTATAGCTGTTATGTTTGTAAGATATATGTATATATAAACATGTATATTTTTGTGTAAATGTACCTTATATTTTCAGGCTGAGGAGCATCGGGACTGCAAGATAACTGTGAATGATCAAGGTTAAAAAAAAGCAACAGTGAAAATTGCATTGGGTGTTTGGTAGGTGAGATCTTCTGTAAATTATTTTTATTATTTGTAGGTTATAAATTAATTGGTGCTTTTTTGTATGGACACATACAGTTAAAACCAGAAGTTTACATACACTATCTAAAAAGACACATCTGCAGGTTTTTCTCACTATCTGACATGAAATCAGAACAAAGCTTTCCCATTTTAGGTCAGGTAGGAAAATAGACAATCACCTGAAGCATACTGCCAAACTGATTACAAAGTGGCTTAAGGATAACAAAGTCAATGTGTTGAAGTGGCCATCACAATGCCCTGATCCCAATTCTATTGAAAATGTATGGGCAAAGCTGAAAAGGCTGGTGTGAGTAAGGCGACCTACAAACATGGCTCAGTTACACCAGTTTTGTCTGGAGGAATGGGCCCAAATTCCTACCAACTATTGAGAAGCTTGTGGAAGGAGATCCAAAGGTTTCACCCAAGTCATACAGTATCCAAATACTAATGAAATAGAGGGAAACTTTTGACTTTGCAGAAAGTAATATAAATGCCTTAAAACATTGTCTCTCTCATTATTCTGGCATTTGGGAAATATAAATAACTGACCTAAAACAGGGAAGGTTTATTCTAATTTCATGGCAGATAGTGAGAAAAACCTGCAGCTGTGTCTTTTTAGATAGTATATGTAAACTTCTGTGTTTAACTGCATGTATATATTCAAGCTTACATACTATTGAATACATATTGCTATATTCTGTTATTTTGTTATATTATTTATAGCATATCTATGTAATCTATATGTTTTTACTTTTGGGATTCATTTCCCACTGCTGTTTACCCACCAATTTTTAGCCTTTGTTTGGACTGTTGCAACTAGTTGTATTTCATTGTTTTTAATATTTATACACAATAAAGTTCAGATATTTTTAGTAATCTGGATTACTCATGTCCTGGCACATATCTTCCTCTTTTGGTTTTATTTCTTGTCTCTGTGCCCTATGTTTATTTCTATATTTTATTATTTTCTAGGATTACAATCTCAGTTGCTTTTACTTCTGTTTTAGCACATCGGAGTCTCTGCAAATAATGTCCGTAAAATCTGCACTCCAAAAGTTACATGGCGAACTTTCCTTTGTAAGCCTTACTGTGTGCCTGACCAGTGATATATGACCTAACATAAGGTATTGCTATTTTCAGGAAAATTGGGTAACAAATCATGAAGCATATTTTCATCTACAGCTCTTTGTGAAAATAAAAAATTTGGGGCTTTAACAACATTTAAAGAAAAAAATGAAGTTTTAAAAGGGTTAACTTCCTAAATACTTTTACGGGTATTCTTGTGATTTGTGGTATGGTTTCTAATATTTTAGCTCCTCAAAGGAACTTCAATATAGAATTGGAGCCTTAAAATCAATTTCTAAAATTTTCATCGAAATTTGAAAAATTGCTATAAAAATTTATAAGCCGTCTAATGTCACAAAAAATAAATGCACATATGATAAATGATGCCAACGTAAAGTAGATATATGGTAAATATTAAATATTACCTGTCACCTGATTTATGATGTCCAAATTGAGGGTAACATGAATCAGAGCCTGACTGCACATTTGTAGCCAGATATATTTTTCTCTAAAATGCTCCATTAGCGACAGACCTGTCACTCATCTATAGAGCAATTAGGATATGTTTTTAATATATTCTCTCAGAAATACTGGAGAATTTCAGAAAAAATAAACCTGGCTGTAAACATGCACACTGGCTCTGGTTCGGTTTGTAGTTTGGGCAGCATGGAGCAGATGACAGTTTTCCTTTAACTATTTTGTATAGGGTGAATGTCTTCCCTATTTGTCAGTACTTGCTAGCTGTATTTTGACTTTAAGAATGTTCACATGGCCATTAATTTTAATGTATTATTTTTTTTAAGAATAAATGTAAAATAAAGAAATATCTCTCTAAAAAATTAGACCTAACTTTATAATTTCTAGGACACCAGACCAATCCCCTCAACAGGGCTCCATGTGCCACGTCTCAACAAACAGATGGAATTTGTCAGTAGACTTTTTCCACCTCATCTGAAAGCAGTATGATGTAAGCAAAGAGACCCTGAATTCAATGATGTATCACTTAGATTACTGGGTGCAGTTGTTCTGACACAATCCTAATTTTTAGCTTTAGTCATGTAGCAAAGCCCAGAGGTCTGTCCTTACCCACACTAGCCCCTCAAAAGAGATGGTACATTGATAGTGCAGTGTCAATCAGAGGAGGTCCCATGTTGGACTGACAAATCAAAAAAAATCAAATCTTTATATAGCGCTAACATATTCCACAGCGCTTTACATACATCAGGAACACTGTCCCCATTGGGGCTCACAATCTAAAGTCTCTATCTGTATGTCTTTGGAGTGTGAGAGGAAACCCACGAAAACACGGGGAGAACATACAAACTCGTTGCAGATGGTGTCCTTGGTGGGATTTGAAGCCAGGACCCCAGTGCTGCAAGACTGCAGTGCTAACCACTGAGCCACCGTGCCGCCAGCATGTGAAACTGTAGTTGGAGCAATGATAAGGGTCCTGCTTCTTAAAGAAACATAGCAAATAAACAACAGATAAGTAGTGAATGGCTAATCCAAACTGTAAAGTTCAGAGTCCATACCTAGTGCCTAGTATCAGTGTATGGACACTGAACAAGGACTTTTCAGGGAAGTCGATGTTACTGTTCAGGTTCAGCCACCTGGATAATGATAGAAATTAAAAAAAGAAAAAAGAAAGAAAATAAATAATGAAGCAGGACCATTACCACGGCTGTAACACTACTTCTGGGTCCGATCATTAACGCTCATACAAATTCACTCCTTCCCCCACCCACAGTCAGTCTCAGTGTCTGTAATTGGTTGCAGTCAGACTGAGCTCCCACTCTGCATGACAGCATCTCTGTGAAATCAAACAGGCTGTCTGCGTGCCTATAGTGGTAAAAAAATAAATTAATTAATTTTAAAAAATAGCGTATTGGTATTTTTTAATTTCAAATAAAGGATTTTTTTGGTTTTTGTGTTTATTTCCTTTCATTTACAGGATTAGTAACAGGGGGTCTCATAGACTCCTACCCATTACTAATGTAGGGCTTGGTGGCAGCTTTGAGCTGTCATGAACCCCTTATATTGCCCAGATTACCACCAGGGCAATCGATATGAGCTGGGTAAAGTGCCAGAATAGTCACATCTAATGGATGCAACAATTCTGGGTGGCTGCAGACTAATATTTTTAGCTTGGGGGGCCCAATATCTATGAGAATCCCCAGCCTAAGAATACCCACTCACAGCTATCTGCTTTATCATGGTTGGCTATCAAAATTGGGGGGAATGCACACCATTTTTTAAAAAATATTTATTTAAATAATTAAAAAAGTCCGCATAGGGTTCCTCTTATTTTGATACATTGCCAAGATAAGCACATGGTTGGGGGCTGGAGCCTGTAGCCGTCTGCTTTATCTGCACTGGGTATCACTATATGGGGGACCATACAATATTTTTTTAAATTTACTTATTTATTTTTACACAACTATTGGGATACAGACAGTGTGTGTAATTCCAAGCAATCACAGATGCTGTCACACAGGGTGGGGGCGCAATCTGAATGCAACCAATCACAGATGCCAGAACTGACGATGGGTGGGGGAAGCAGTGAATATGTAAGTAATGAGCGGATCTGAAAGCAGTGTGACAGCTGCGTGGGAGACTCGGTAAGTATAACTTTCCTGCTTTGCTGTTTCTCTAGAACTTTCTACTAGCATTTTACAGCACAATATTTGGGTCCAAATAGACTTATATGGGGATTGGGCAGATGTTTGGGTTCAAGTCCAGTCCTGAATCAGATTTTTTTTCTAAGTCCAGCCTGACCCACTAATCCAAACATCTGCGGGTTTGCCCCTCTCTACAGAATAGACCTTCACAAGACAGGCATCACTGAATTTTTTGTGTCAACCCTTGCAGCATACTGGTTTTAGCTTACACAAACTTGTGACAGATTCCCTTTATGCATGCGCTCAACTCATTGTCTATCAGAATTGTATATTAACTTCAGGCTACAGGTTCTACACCCCTGCTTAAAATATTGAACCTGTAGTAATCATCCAATGCACTTGGTTTTATAGTGGTGTTAACAATGTCTAGATGAATATTTAGATATAGAGCTAGGGCAGAAAAAAATAATCTCTACCTGAAGTGAAGAAAAGCCTACCTAAACCTCTAAAACTAATTGTAAATGATACGCATTTGTAGACGTAGTAGGTCTCATTTTATTAGTGCATCTTAAGCCGGGGTCAGATGAGCATATAGCATCAGGTCTGATATACTAATGACACTTGGCTCAAACTCTGCTGCGAACGTGATCCTGGAGCCATTATACTTTGATCCGATTGCCTTCCATGTGAGAATCGGAGCACAGGTGAGGAGAAGATGGAGAGATTAATTTCTCCATCTTCTCCATCGTTTGTCTCCTTGTATGTCTGTCTGCACTCTGATGTCATCTAAGTGCAATCTGATGTTTCACACGCAGCCAAGCCATGGTCCTATAGACAAATTGCAGATCTGCGTTTCCTCATTGACTAACATTGGTCCATTACACTCATCCAATTAAAGGCCAATGTGAGCAAACCCTTAATTAGTGCTGGATGGTAGTCATTGACAATGTTATTAGGAAATATTTGCAGTGCCAAATTATTTTGATGATGGCTATAGAAATCAAAAGAATCTTTGGGGTTTTTTTTTCAACAATAGTAAATTATCCTTCAATATATGACTTCTTAGAAATTGGTACAAAATTTACAAAACAATTATATGCCAATGGAGTGTAATTAATTGTATTATAAAACCAAATTATCAAAGATTTTAATGAACATATTACTCTCTTCCTGAAAAAAAAGTAAGTTTCCTAAAAAGTTTACATAAAAAAATAATTAAAAGCAAGATGAGCAAGCATTACAGAAAGATATAAGTTCTCCTAGAGTCATATTTTCATTAATAACTATGTGCAATTAGAGCATCCATTAAAAGTAAGTAAAGCTAATTTAACAGGAAATTTCCAACTGTGTTATATTATATTCCTGGTAATTTAATTCTTCTGATCTTAATGGATGCCTTCAAAAGGCCATGTTATTAACAAAAAATGAGGCAATAAAACCTAGAGCCACACTTAGCTGAAACTCCGGATTTTTAAATTATACCATTTGTTGTATTTCGATAACGTAGGATTTTGATAAATGAAATAATCAATGTGATTTCACAGTGCAAGAAAAACAAATCATTTAAGTTGCATATAACAATGTGTATTTTGATCCTTATATACTGTACAATTGTTAAACATTTCATTAACTATTTTTTATTTGTTTTCAGTGAATTCTGAAAAATTACGTGCCTCATAATTTTTAATCGCATACAGTTTATTTACAGTTTACAGTTTATTTACAATGGGGAAAATTGCTAATATATATATATATATATATATATATACAGTATGTGAACATATATATGTATGTATGTATATATATATATGTGTATATATATATATATATATATATATATATATATATATATAGTACTAGCTGTACTACCCGACTTCGCTCTGGTTAATAACTGCTGTTAACAAAATAGAATGTATTAACAAAAATGTATTCTGCACACAAAAACCACAAAACAAATAGATATAAATGTAATTATTAAATTGTTTATTTAAATTGGCCAAGTAATGTGAAGTAATCTTCTACTCCTTATTCGAGAGCCTTTTGATAGACGACATTCTTAGTTCTTCCTTCAGGTGCAAAGACGAACAGATTTTTGGCTGTTCCAACTCTTAAACAGGCCACATAAAGTTGACCATGAGAAAAGCATGGAGAATGTGTATAGGATTGATTGGTAAATTGATTGGTAAATTGGAACGCGCGATTTGCCCCCAACACTTTTTGTTTCCCTTTTTCCCCATTATGTAGATAGGGGCAAAATTGATTGGTAAATTGGAACGCGTGGGGTTAAAATTTGGCCTCACAACATAGCCTATGACGCTTTCAGGGTCCAGACGTGTGAGTGTGCAAAATTTTGTGGCTGTAGCTGCGACGGTGCAGATGCCAATCCCGGACATACATACACACACCCGAATTAATAACTGTTGTTAACAAAATAGAATGTATTAACATTCCTGGGATAGAATGTATAAATAGAATGTATTAATGCCCGGGATAGTAACTGTCTCTCTGTTTCTTTCCCATTCTCTGTCTGTCTCCCCCTCTGTATATATCTCTCTGTCTCTCTCTCTCTATCTCTTTGTCTGTCTGTCTCTTTCCCTGTCTGTCTCTGACTGTCTCTGTCTCTTTCTCCGTCTGTCTCAATCTCTTTCTCTGTCTGTCTCTTTCCCTGTCTGTCTATCTCTGTCACTTTCCCTGTCTGTCTCTTTCCCTCTCTGTCTCTTTCCCTGTCTGCCTCTTTCCCTCTTTCCCTCTGTCTCTTTCCCTGTGTTTGTCTTTGTCTGTCTATTTACCTGTCTTTGTCTGTCTCTTACCCTGTCTCTTTCCCTGTCTGTCTGTTTCCCTGTGTCTGTCTCTGTCTCTTTGTCTATGTCTGTCTCTTAACCTGTCTCTCTCTTTCCCTCTCTTTCCCTGTCTGTCTCTTTCCCTGTCAGTCTGTCTCTTTGTCTGTGTCTGTCTCTTTGTGTCTGTCTCTTACCCTGTCTGTGTCTGCCTCTTTCCCTGTCTGTGTCTGTCTCTTTCCCTGGCTGCATTGTGACAGGCGAACATTTCATATAAGGGCGTGGCTGCGAATTCTTCTGAAGTTCTGGCTACACTGTGGCTCCCAGCTCCATTCGCTTTAATGGAGGCAGGTTTTTTGGCGAATAACTGTAAAGCTCGGGGTTAAAATTTCCCCTCAAAACATAGCCTATGACGCTCTCGGGGTCCAGACGTGTGAGTGTGCAAAATTTTGTGGCTGTAGCTGCGACAGTGCAGATGCCAATCCTGGACATACATACACATACACACATTCAGCTTTATATATTAGATATTTTATTTATTTATTTTTTTTTTTCATCCTTGTAACACCAGCTAATCACACTTTGCACTCTTTCATGCACTTCAAAGCCCTGTCTCTTCAGAGCCCATCTTTGAATTTCAGATTTCACTCTGTTTCTTTCTAGCCTCTGCTCTGCTATCAACTCCTGATACGTCACCACAGAATCACGTGACCAGTTAGAACCTAGAACATTCAGGAGGCTGAACTGTGATCTCCTGCAATTTAATCGTGTGACATTAGCTGTACAATTAAACTCATCAGCAATAATATTTGACCTTCATTCATGTGCAGCAAGTGTGTGTGTACATCCCACGCTATAGTATTGTACAGAAACTTATATTCACAGAGATGGTGCCCCCCTCCATCCAACCCCCAACTCATAGAGAACTTAAATCCATTTAATTCACAGGAGTTTATCATGTGGTCACATGACCTAACGGAAGAGAACAATACCATAAATGTTAATTAGAAAGTAAGAAAGATTAGCTGACTCACTGTTGCGAGGTTTTGGAATCAAAATGGAATCTAATATATAAAGCTGAATGTGTGTATGTATGTATGTATGTATGTGTACCCCACGTCACCTCTTGCCCATCTTTCCCTGGACCAGGAAATAGATGGGAGGAGCGGAGCAGCACACCACGGTGACGT
Source organism: Anomaloglossus baeobatrachus (assembly GCF_048569485.1). Taxonomy (NCBI): domain Eukaryota; kingdom Metazoa; phylum Chordata; class Amphibia; order Anura; family Aromobatidae; genus Anomaloglossus; species Anomaloglossus baeobatrachus. The sequence continues at coordinate 74,454,806 of NC_134355.1, read as the reverse complement.
GGGTTCATCTGGCCAGCGCTTGCGCAGAACGGTGGAGGCAGAGGGGAAAGCGCGGGCACGAGATTATGGGTGGGTACTTGCTGATGACAATCACAGCGCCGCCCATAATCTCGCCTGCGCAACACGTCACCAGCGGTCACACTGAGCACAGTGCTCAGTACCGCGAGAGTGGCACGACGCATGCGCGAGACCTCGGGAACACTGGGCAGCGTTATGAGGTATGAAATGGAGTGTTGGGGACGATGTAAAATGGCAGGAGGGACAGTAACGGACACCAGACAGCCCGCCCCCATGGCCAATTTACAAGATTTGCATACCAAAAGGTACAACTTTATAAAGTATTTAATTTGGTCTAAAAGGGGGCACAAAAACAATAGGAACCTTGCTAGAATGCAGCCCAGGAGTTGCAGTAGGGGAAATGTTTAGGTTTAGTGCAAAATTTCTGCTGACAGGTTCCCTTTAACAACAGTTATTAACCCGGGCGAAGCCGGGTAGTACAGCTAGTAAATGATAAACCTGGAGGGCTACTTATGCTTTAAAATGAAGAAAAAACAAAAAGCCAGCACCAAATGTGCACTTCAGCACTAAACATTCCAAACTGTACTTATTATAAAAAAAATTTGAGATTTTTGGCAAAAAATTGCAATTTCTTGAGCTGCCTCGCCACATCACGGCAAATCTCATTTGAGGCAGTCCTACACTAAAATATTTTTATAAAATGTGCCATACGGCCTCACATATGAATAGTAGAACTGCTCTTAGCAGCACTCACCTGGTCTATTTCAATCCCGTACCCATGACTGAGTCATGGCTGTGGGCGGGACAGGTCCAAGCAAATGCTGCATGAAGTAAATAGCCTGTGGACAAAGCCTGATGACTTAATGTGAACAGTCACCAACCGCCAAAATCTAGACAGATGGAATACATCCCAAATTGGGGTGCATAGCAAGGTGGAGGTCAACCACCGACCAATTCAATGAAAAAAAAACAAAAAGCCAGCACCAAATGTGCACTTCAGCACTAAACATTCCAAACTGTACTTATTATAAAAAAATTTTGAGATTTTTGGCAAAAAATTGCAATTTCTTGAGCTGCCTCGCCACGTCACGGCAAATCTCATTTGAGGCAGTCCTACGCTAAAATATTTTTATAAAATGTGCCATACGGCCTCACATATGAATAGTAGAACTGCTCTTAGCAGCACTCACCTGGTCTATTTCAATCCCGTACCCATGACTGAGTCATGGCTGTGGGCGGGACAGGTCCAAGCAAATGCTGCATGAAGTAAATAGCCTGTGGACAAAGCCGTGGTAGCATGGTTACCAGCGTACACCGGCTCCCGGTACACATGTGCAGAAGAGAGAAGACAGAAGAAAGAAGACCCCTGATCATACTCACCAGAATCCGACCGGGAGCAGGTGAGCGCATCAAGGTCCTGCAGCGGCGGAACACACACACACACACTCACACACATAAGAACAGACACACACGCACAAACACACACACACACACACATCAGATCACACTCACTCTCACACATCACTCTCACACACACACACCTCACACACACATCAGATCGCATCCACACACTCACAACATCCAATATATCGCTTGCTTCTCGGCGGCGATACTGTGCGTGCAGTGACCTTCCAGGACCTGCCGGAGGATCACATGGCCGGAAGCATGTGGTATCTCCGGATGTTGTGAGTGGGTGAGCGCGTATGTGCAATATCGTCAATGTGTGTGTGCGTGTATGCGATCGTGTGTGTGCGTGTATGCAATCGGGTGTGTGCATGTATGCGATCGGGTGTGTGCGTGTATGCGATCGGGTGTGTGCGTGTATGCGATCGGGTGTGTGCGTGTCGGTAGAAGGCAGAGGAGCACGGCGTGCAGCACAGCTGCTGGGACCGCCCACCGGAGGGCACAGGCAGAAGTGGGGTGTGAGTGTATGCGATCAGATGTGTGCATGTTTACTGTCTGATGTGTGACTGTGCAGCACGATGGGGGGTGCGCAGCATGGGGGATGGAGCACGATGGGGAGTGCGCAGCATGGGGGATGGAGCACGATTAGGGGTGCGTAGCATGGGGGATGGAGCACGATTGGGGGTGCGCAGCATGGGGGATGGAGCACGATGGGGAGTGCGCAGCATGGGGGATAGAGCACGATGGGGAGTGCGCAGCATGGGGGATGGAGCACGATGGGGGGTGCGCAGTATTGGGGATGGAGCACAATGGGGGGTGCGCAGCATGGGGGATTGAGCACGATGGAGGGTGCACAGCATGGGGGGTGCGCAGCATGGGGGATGGAGCACGATGGGGGGTGCACAGCATGGGGGATGGAGCACGAAGGGAAGTGCACAGCATGGGGGATGGAGCACAATGGGGGGTGCGCAGCATGGGGGATGGAGCACGATGGGGGGTGCACAGCATGGGGGATGGAGCACGATGGGGAGTGCGCAGCATGGGGGATGGAGCACGATGGAGAGTGCGCAGCATGGGGGATGGAGCACGATGGGGGGTGCGCAGCATGGGGGATGGAGCACGATGGGGGGTGCGCAGCATGGGGGGTGCGCAGCATGGGGGATGGAGCACGATGGGGGGTGCGCAGCATTGGGGATGGAGCACGATGGGGAGTGCACAGCATGGGGGATGGAGCACGATGGAGAGTGCGCAGCATGGGGGATGGAGCACGATGGGGGGTGCGCAGCATGGGGGATGGAGCACGATGGGGGGTGCGCAGCATGGGGGATGGAGCACGATGGGGAGTGCGCAGCATGGGGGATGGAGCACGATGGGGAGTGCGCAGCATGGGGGATGGAGCACGATGGGGGGGTGTGCAGCATGGGGGATGGAGCACGATGGGGGGTACGCAGCATGGGGGATGGAGCACGATGGAGGGTGCGCAGCATGGGGGATGGAGCACGATGGGGGTGCACAGCATGGGGGATGGAGCACGATGGGGGGTGCGCAGCATGGGGGATGGAGCATGATGGGGGGTGCGCAGCATGGGGGATGGAGCATGATGAGGGTGCGCAGCATGGGGGATGGAGCACGATGGGGGGTGCGCAGCATGGGGGATGGAGCACGATGGGGGGTGCGCAGCATGAGGGATGGAGCACGATGGGGATGCGCAGCATGGGGGATGGAGCACGATGTGGATGCGCAGCATGGGGGATGGAGCACGATGGGGGTGCGAATCATGGGGGATGGAGCACGATGGGGGTGCACACCTCCCCCCAAAACACACACACACTGCCACACGCGCACTGCACAACACACCACACACACACTGGGAACAACAAACACCGCCCTACACAGACACACACAGACAACGCCACACACACACAACACCCAACACACAAACACCGCAGCATACACAAATATACGCACATACCGCGCAACACACACACATTGCACAAAACATACCTCCCCCCAAAACACACACGCACCCCACACCCACACAAACCGCACAACACACACAGCACCGCACACAGACAACACTGCAGACACACAGCGCTCCACAAACAACGCAACACACACAGCGCTCCACACAAACAACACCACTCTCACACACCCCAACCCAGACAACACCCAGAACATTTACAGCCCCTACACAAACACTGGCAACTACACACAACAACATCTATATATATAACAAAAATCATACATTAACTACACAATAAATTCTAGAATACCCGATGCATTAGAATCAGGCCACCTTCTAGTGTAGTAATAATCTCCTTCTGATTGCATTGAAACTACAACATAAAGCCTAATAAGTGACACATTGCTGCAATATACTGTAGATCCTGTGCCCTATATTTTGCTGTCCTCAGAATAATTAGTAAAAACCTGCTTAAAGATTTTCTTTTAAGACATGGTCCGTTTCTGCCTATCATATGCCCTTGTCCAAATCAGGAATTTACTTTAAGAACAAAGGATTTTCCGGGTCTATGTTCAGACACTATTTAGCAAAATTTGATTTGCATTACCTTCACGTCTTCATCATCGATGAAGTATATTTATGAGATACGAGAGCCACCTGCGGCTCCTAATCAGTAAAATGCTGCTGTCAATTAAAAACAGCGCCATTTAACACACACTGAAATGAAGCAAGTCACTGGTCAATGGCACTCTCATCACAAGATTGTGGGGTGCCAATGGTTTGTCATGACAGCTGGGGGTCAGAAAATGATTTTTGTGCCTGTCATCTTGATCCTCCTGTGAATGCTAGCTGTGAGCCGGCATTCATAGGAGATCATGATTTTTACTATACATTGCAGTGCTTTTGTGCTGCTCTTTATAGGTACAAGTGATTGGATAATCACAGCTTCATGACCCATAAGGGACCTAGTAAATACAGTAAAAAGTAAACAAAAGAAACGTTTTAAAACATTAAAAAAATTAAAAAAACAGAAAAGTTCCAATTACCTCCCTTTTGTCCCATTAAAAATAAAAATAAAATATATATTACAATACTGTTCTCTGTTTCCCAAAATTTAAATAACTAATAATTGATTAGATTTTCTTTATGTCTCTTTTGAGTTCTGTTCAAAAATATGTAATAACTGCATGTTTCATGTACTAAAAATCATAATTTACAAAGATCGACTCGCTTCAAATCAAATTTGTGTCAAATTTTATAGAATTCACAGATTCCAACTAATTTAAACAATTTGTGGTACAAATTGTGAGAACCGGCTAAAATAAATGTCCATTTCTATTCTTCATATTGAAGAAAAGTATACTAGTCAAGAAAGTCTGACATGACCTCAGACGCATGGGTTTCTCCATGTCTTGTGGATATGAAATCACATGGTATACCACAGCCAATCATAAAAGCCTATATAAATGATAAATGTCCAGGTAGAGAATGCAGCAGCCATTATAGAGTTTATTTAAGACTTCAGATGTCAGATCTAACAACTGAGTTATGTAGATAAGGAGAGAAAAGAAGAAGCTCAATGCAAAAAGAGGGACGGCTGCTTGGAGCGGCCAAAGCACTGTTTGGCTAAATACTTAGGTTAGAGAGGAAGACAGTCAAATTCTAAAGTATAGAAGTCCTCCATTGCACTTATTGGACTAACTTACTTCACTGGGCTACTAAACAAGGAGAAATTCTCCAGCGATGAAAACAGGCGAAGAAGTATAAAATCCAATTTTTTAGAAATCCATTTAAAATAAGTACAAATAAATGGCTATAACACCACGTGATCGGACCTACGCCTTTCGGCGCGAAGCCTTAGTCATGCTTATTGTTTACTAGAAATAGGCCCAATGCTATCACATCAGGAGTGTGGTGAAATGAACATCTGTCTATGCTTAGTGGTGTTGACAGGAGCAGTGGACATGTGTCACTCGGTTTGCATTTTCCAATATATCTGTTGTATGTGATCCGTCTGTATTTGTGTATTGTATGTGTTGCGTCATTTGACCTCTTTCCCCCCTGTGCACTGCCTCTTTCTTGTTGTGTGCTGTATATTGGTATCTGGTGTTGTGTTTCTTGAGCTGTGTTCACTATGTGGTGTCTTCTCTCTGTACTGTGTGTGTGTTTTCACTATATGGTCTCTTGTAAGCTGTTGTGACTATAATTCGAGATGTTACATTGTTTTCTACTGTTTGTGTGTGATTATCCATTCCCAAAGTGGCCAAAAAAGACAAAGGAAATGAAAGGATACAATTTATTGACATGTCAAAAATAATGGCAAAGTTTCTTTCTTTTACATAACAGTAACAGAAAGACAATAAATAGAAATGTTATTATATTCTATGTCTATGTATTAGGTATATTGATGTAAATATATTATTTATGTATGTACAGGTAAGCTATGTATATCTATATCTATAATGTCTCCTCGATCTATATATGTCTATATATCTATTATCTATGTTTATCATATTAAGAAATTATATACCGTATCTACTGTATTTTTCGGACTATAAAACGCACTTTTTTTCCCCCAAATGTTGGGGGAAAGTTGGGGGAGAGTCTTATGGTTTGAATATAGGGCTGCGGCTGGGAATGAGGGTGCTGCAGTGGAGCGGGCCATCGGGGGCACGAGCAGGCTGTAGCAGCGCCTGCCGTGATTACATGGGCCTGATCATTACATATACACGACCATCATCCCGCCCATCATCCCTCAGCGCTGAAGCCAGCGCTGACAGGTGGGTGGGATGATGGGCTGGGGGTGTGCGCATAATTAACAGCCGGCCGTAATCACCCCTGGCAACTACAGCCTGGAGTGATCATGTGCAGCCGCTTATTCACTGCCCCCCGCACATCATTATCAGTGCGGGGGGCAGTGAATAAGTACAGTACACTCATCGGCCACTTCCGTGCAGCATCGCCCTGTCCTCCTGTCTGCCGGTCAGTTGATCTGTGTAGAGAGCGATGAGCACAGCGATGACATCATCGCTGTGCGCGCTGCTAGTCTCCATGCAAGTCAGCTGACAGGCAGACAGGAGGACGATCGATGCAGCAGGAAAGTGACCGGTGACGTCTCCACACAGATCAGCGGAGCTGCTGCCGCCACAGACAGGGGGAGGAGCAATGCTGCATGGAGCGAGGAAAAGTGAGTATAAACGTTTATTGTTTTTTGTGTGATACAGGATACATGCCATATAACAGGATGGAGGTATATAGCAGCATGGGGCCATATAGCAGGATGGGGGTATATAGCAGGATGGGGCCATATAGCAAGATGGGGTATATAGCAGCATGGGGCCATATAGCAGGATGGGGGTATATAGCAGGATGGGGCCATATAGCAGAATGGGGGTATATAGCAGGATGGGGCCATATAGCTGGATGGGGGTATATAGCAGGATGGCAGTATATAGCAGGATGGGGGTATATGGCAGGATGAGGGCATATTCCAGGATTGCAGTATATAGCAGGATGGATGGGGGTATATGGCAGGATGGATGGGGTATATACCAGGATGGTAGTATATAGCAGGATGGGTGTATATAGCAGGATGAGGGCATATACCAGGATGGGGTACCTTAGCAGAGAATTTGGGGACATTATCCCCATAACAGTGTCAGCAGCAGATCCTCGCCCCATAACAATGTGTCATGACCACATTTTTTGCTTAAAATTTTATTTTACTCCTCTAAAACCAGGGTGCGTCTTATGGTCCGGTGCATCTTATAGTCCAAAAAATACGGTATGTATTTAGATGTGTGACAGAGGGCGGGGAGGCCTCTGGAGTGACTTTAGTTAACCTTAGTCTTGACAGCAGGCTAACTCGGGAAATTCTATAACATGGACAAGTTGGTATGTGTAGTTCTCTCCTGTAGTTATATAACATGGACATAGTGGGAGTTGTAGTTCCTTCCTGTAATTCTATAACATGGACATGCTAGGAGGTGTTGTTCGTTCCTGTAATTATAGAACATAGACTTGCTGGAAGTTGTAGTTCCTGCTGTAATTCTATAACATGGGCATGCTGGGAGGTATAGTTCCCTCCTGTAATTATAGAACATGAACATGCAGGAAGGTGTAGTTCCCTTTTGTAGTTATATAACATGGACATGCTGGGAGGTGCAGTTCCTTCCTGTAGTTATATAACATGGACATGCTGGGAGTTGTACTGTACTTCCCTGCTGTAATTCTATAACATGGACATAGTGGGAGTTATAGTTCCCTCCTGTAATTCTATAACATGGACATCCTGGGAGTTGTAGTTCTCTCCCGTAGTTATATAACATGGACACGCTGGGAGTTGTAGTTCCATTCTGTAATTCTATAACATGGACATGCTGGGAGGTATAGTTCGATACTGTAATTATAGAATATAGACTTGCTGGGAGTTGTAGTTCCTGCTGTAATTCTATAACATGGGCATGCTGGGAGTTGTAGTTCCCTCCTATAATTATAGAACATGAACATGCTGGAAGGTGTAGTTCCCTTTTGTAGTTATATAACATAGACATGCTGGGAGGTGTAGTTCCCTCCTGTAATTATATAACATGGACATGCTGGGAGGTGTAGTTCCCTCCTGTAGTTATATAACATGGACATGCTGGGAGGTATAGTTCCCTCCTGTAGTTACATAGCATGGACATGCTGGGAGGTGCAGTTCCTTTCTGTAGTTATATAACATGGACATGCTGGGATGTGTAATTCCTTCCTGTAGTTATATACCATGGACATGCTGGGAGGTGCAGTTCCTTCCTGTAGTTATATAACATGGACATGCTGGGAGTTGTAGTTCCCTTCTGTAGTTATATAACATGGACATGCTCGGAGGTGTAGTTCCCTCCTGTAGTTATATAGCATGGACATGCTGGGAGGTGTAGTTCCATCCTGTAGTTATATAACATCGACGTGCTGGGAGGTATAGTTCCTGTCATCTGTGTACATGTGTGTGTATATGGCTGTGCGCAGTGTGTACGTGTCCTCTATGTATATGTGTGTGTATGTATGGCTGTACGCTATGTGAACATGTCGTCTGTGTATATGTGTGTATATATGGCTGCACGCTGTGTGCATGTCTTGTTTGTGTATATGTGTGTGTATATATGGCTGTACGCTGTGTGCACGTGTTGTCTGTGTATATATGGCTGTACGCTATGTGCACGTGTTATATGTGTATATGTGTGTGTGTATATGGCTGTACACTGTGTGCAAATGTCGTCTGTGTGTATATGGCTGTACGCTGTGTGTACGTGTCATCTGTCTACATGTGTGTGTATATGGCTGTATGCTGTATGTACATGTCATCAGTGTACATGTCTGTGTATATGGCTGGACGCTGTGTGTATGTGTCGTCAGTGTATATGTGTGTGTATATACGGCTGTACATTGTGTTTACGTGTCGACTGTGTATATGTGTGTATATATGGCTGTACGTTGTATGTGCGTGTCATCAGTGTATATTTGTGTGTGTATATGGCTGTACACTATGTGTATGTGTGGTCTCTGTACATGTATGTGTATATGGCTGTATGCTGTGTGTATGTGGCGTCTGTGTATATGTATGTATATATGGCTGTACGCTGTGTGTATGTGGTGTCTGTGTATATGTGTGTGTATATGGCTGTACACTATGTGTAGGTGGCATCTGTTTATATGTGTGTGTATATGGCTGTATGCTGTGTGTACGTGTCGTCTGTGTATCTGTGTGTATATATGGCTGTACGTTGTATGTACGTGTCATCAGTGTATATTTGTGTGTATATATGGCTGTACGCTATGTGTAAGTGTGGTCTCTGTCTCTCTACTGACATATTACCTCACACATAAACTTCTTATACTAAGAATATCCTTCATTGCCTATAGCAACCAATCACAGCTCCTATTAATGACCTGTAGCTCGCAGCTCCATTGACTTTAATGGAGGCAGTTTTTTTGGGCGAATAACTGTAAAGTTTACTTTAGCGGACACACACATACATACATAGACACATACACTCAGCTTTATATATTAGATGATTGTCTAGAAAACTTAATAAATGCAAAGAAAATAGAAATAAATTATGAAGACAGAAATATCATGCAAGATACCAGTGCTTGAGACTCCATTAACGAAAGCTGTTGCATCTTTTGCGAAATCATGCATAATTGTTCTTTGAATGCAAAATAAGGAAAAAATTAAAAAATATACAGTATATGTGTTTAAAAGCATAATTCCAAGCAGATGATAAAAACACAAAAACTGACCGGTGAACTGCTGCAAGAAAAAAATCAACGGCTAAATATAGGAATTTTATGTAGAAAGTATATAAAACAATCATAAAATATTAAAATAACCTTCAAAATATATTGTTTGGGGAAAGCTTTCAGAAGCTGAAAAAAATAACATTATAACGTCACTGTGCTTAGAGATGAATAAGCAACATTCACCTAAAATTCATTTTATAGCATTTTTTTCAATAAACGTAACTTTATTTTAAGCCTTATTTTAAATTTATGACCGAAAAACATATATTTACAATCAACTGGTGAGATTCTGTCTGTATATAAGGAACATGCAGAAGTCCAGCTCCGGGAACAACATTGGGCTTTTTAAAAATGATGTCATGCACAATAAATCTGATGATGAGACATTACTGTTGTAAAAATAAGCATAAAACTGTAACTGGTGCATTTAAATATAGAAGATTTAAGTAAAAATGTTACAGCAAAGGGTTAGCAGCCAAATTTCAACATAAATAGACTTGAGTCATTTTCTTTTCTTATCAATCAGCTTCGAAATTATTATAGCTTTTTGTTTTTTTGTTTTTTTTTTCAATAGTCACCACCATTTACCTTTTACACTATTTTAACATTATAGGAAAATCTTAATAATGCAAAGTTGATTTTTGCCCACCAACATACAGTTTCAATTAAAATTATTCAAACCCCCTTGAAAATTAGGTTTATTAGCAAAATTTACAAATTTCCTACTCTTTGCATGACTCCTGGAAATCTAACTAACTGGCCTTACCTTGCCCGTCGGACCACCACCCCACCCATTTCCCAGGTTCTTACCTAAAATAAACACAAAGACTGCATGACGTTGGATATCAAAGGCCACCACAGCCCCATTTATTAAATAACAACAAACAAAACATCAAACAATCAATACCCATATCCATGAATAGAACCCGAAAAGAGGAGGGGTAAATGAAGGTTGCCAAAAACCGCTCGATAGTAAGAACAGCTCCACCACCTGCCCTCATCTACTCTACAGCAGCTCAAAGGGCACATAGCCGATTGTTGCCCAACCAATGTCCCACTGAGACTCAACTCAGCAAAGACCCATGTTAAACCAAACAATTGCACAGCCAAGTGTAACCTGTTTGTGCACTGGGTTCCCCCCTCGCTTTTTTGTGCAAACCCCCACCTTCAAATACACCCCTCCTTTCCCCCCACTTCTGCAACAGAGACTACTCACATCCTTTTCTCCGCATCGGCTGACCAAAATTATAACAGGGTGGGTGGGCGGTAACGATTCTGGTTTCCTTCCAGGTAGAAATGACCCATCCACCCCATGGCTCTGACCTATATACTGCACTACAAACACCACCGCCTAACAAACCACAAGGCCCCAAATCCCAACTGCCCATATGGCTCCACCCTACACTTTTCCCATAAAAAAGTGCACACTGAATTAACTCCTTAACTACGACCTAATATCCCTTCTGAGTCATGTTGCCCTCCTGTGAGCCCCTTCGTTGCAGCAGTCCGGGCTGTTCCTAGAAACCAATGACACGAGATCAATTTTAATAGCTTGAAACAACTGATATAACAAGTGGTTTCTCCAAGTTAGTGACAAAAAGCTATTAATGTCTACTGGAAGCTAAGAATTAATCATACACTTCATGACAAGTGTCTTTAGTACTTAGTAAAACTTTTCGCTGTCCTGATTGTCTGCAAACATGATGCATAGCCCCACACCAGCTTCTGGCAGTATTTCTGAGGAAACCTAGCCCATTTCAGATGGGAATAGACCTCCAATTCCCTAATATCCTTGACTCATCCAGAGAGTGATTTAAAACATTTTGGAAACATAGTTTCCAAGTTCAAAGTTATTTAATCACTGTCTGCACCAAATAAATATGGTAGAAAGAGGAAACTGTCACTGGCTACCACCAGATTCCTAAAGCAGGTCATCAAGATCCCTGCAGAGACTGCAAAAGACTTGCAGCAAGATTTGTTGGAAGCAGGTAATAGGGATTCAGTTTGCACATTAAGGAACTTACGAAATGCTAAAGTTCTCCACAAATTTGCTGATCCAAAAGCACAATAAAAGACATCTCCAAAATTCTCTAAACTATATAAACAAACCGGAGAAAGGATTTTGTTCTGTTGAGCAATTAAACAAAACTAGAGCTTATGGGGCTCATGGATGACTGGTATGTCTGTGTCCCACAGTGTTTGGCATGGTGGTATTTCGCAGAACTGTTTACAACACAGACGCTGACACTCTACACTGTGGTTTCTTTTCGGGTTTTGAGTTGCCCAGGCATGCTCTGGCGTTGACCAGCTGTGTGCTCATTAGTGATCGAGCTGGCATAGGTTAATTTCTTCTAGCCTGCTGGTTACCTTTAGGATCACATGTTATGAGAAACCTATCACAGCTTCTCCCCGCCTTTTTAAGATGGTGGAAACTGACTCCTTTGCCAACTATAGATTTTAGCGATACTGTGCTGTTGTGATCCATTTGCTGGTGAACTTCTGAGAGCTGTTTGGTGTTGTCATGAACCAAACTGGGTGGGGTCATGCAGACGTCCCTCCACTTGGTCATGGACCTTTCAATTTGTGATGAAACCGCACCCCGACATCTCTAATACGTCTGGGCTACGCAATACGACTAGAGATAAGCGAACCGGTCCTGGTTCGGCTCGAGTTCGGTTCACCGAACGGAGGTCTCGTTCGAGTTCGGTTCGTCGAACATTAGACGAAATGAACTCGAACCGCATAGGAAACAATGGCAGGCAATCACAAACACATAAAAACACCTAGAAAACACCCTCAAAGGTGTCCAAAAGGTGACAAACAACTCACAACACAACACAAACACATGGGAAAGTGACAAGGACATATACTCATGCGAAAACAAAAGAGCTGGACAAGGAAAAAGAGGAGGAGACACAGATATAGGCATGGCATGCCCTTCTAAAATCATGTAAAACACCACAAGGTGACTCCAAGCGGAGTTCTCCCTTTTTTCCAAAAATTGGGCCACACACACACACACCCACCCCTTCAGTGGCAGCATTTGTGCCTCAGTTGTACACTTCACAGCTAGATTTGCATCAAGCACATTCAAAAATACGCCATAATTAACCGTCCTCAGGATTGCACCGGGGTAGGTAGCAAAGTCTTTCCTGATCCCAGCTCTGTTCATCTTGGATCATTTTTAAAAAACACAGCAAGCAAGGGTTACTCCAAGTGGAGTCTCCCTTTTTTTCCAAAAATTGTGCCCCACACACACCCACCCATTCAGTGGCAGCACTTGTGCCCTAGTTGTACACTTCACAGCTAGATTTGCATCAAGCACATTCAAAAATACGCCATACTTAACCGTCCCCAGGATGACATTGGGGTAGGTAGCAAAGTCTTTCCTGATCCCAGCTCTGTTCATCTTGGATCATTTTTAAAAAACACAGCAAGCAAGGGTTACTCCAAGCGGAGTCTCCCTTTTTTTCAAAAATTGTGCCCCACACACACCCACCCATTCAGTGGCAGCACTTGTGCCCTAGTTGCAAACAGGATGTTTTGATTTGCATCAAGCAGATTCCAAATCCACAAGCATTTACTCTCCCCAGGATGACACAGGGGTAGTAAATTCCTTGTGGATCCATGACTTGTTCATTTTGATGAACGTTAGTCTGTCCACATTGTCACTGGACAGACGCGTGGGCTTATCTGTCAGCACACACCCAGCAGCACTGAAGACACATTCAGAGACAACGCTGGCAGCTGGACACGACAAAATCTCCAAGGCGTAACTGGAGAGCTCTGGCCATTTTTCAAGATTTGAGGCCCAAAATGAGCAAGGCTCCATTTGCAAAGTCATGGCATCGATGTTCATTTGGAGATACTCCTGTATCATCCTCTCCAGCCGTTGACTATCTGTCAGACTTTTTGTCTCTGGTGGCCTTGCAAAGGACGGTCTAAAAAAATTATGAAAAGATTCGTAATTATTATGGGGGACTTTAACTATCCTGATATTTATTGGGGAACAGAAACTTGCAGTTCCAGCAAAGGAAATAGATTTTTGATAACAATGAAAGATAATTACCTTTCACAAATGGTACAGGACCCCACAAGAGGGGGAGCACTACTAGACCTTGTACTAACCAATAGGCCAGACCGCATATCAAATATACAAGTTGGGGGTTGCTTGGGGAATAGTGATCACAAAATAATAAGTTTTCATGTATTCTTTAGTAAGATGTCTAGTAGAGGGGCTACAAGGACACTAAACTTCAGGAAAGCAAATTTTAAACGGTTGAGAGATGATCTTAGTGCAATAAACTGGGATGATGTACTAAGTAATAAAAGTACACAAAGCAAATGGGAGACTTTTATGAGCATCCTGAATAGGGCTTGTGCAGAAAATATACCCTATGGGAACAAACATGCTAGAAATAGGAGGAAACCCCTATGGCTAAATAGAGCTGTAAGGGAAGCAATAAAAGAAAAACAGAAAGCCTTAAAAGAATTAAAGAGGGTAGGTAGTGATGAGGCATTATATAATTATAGAAAATTAAATAAAATATGTAAAAAGCAAATTAAGTTAGCTAAGTTTGAGACAGAGAGACTCATTGCAAGAGAAAGTAAAAATAATCCTAAAATATTCTTTTACTACATAAACAGTAAAAAACTGAAAAGCGATAGTGTTGGCCCCCTTAAAAATAGTCTTGGTGAAATGGTGGAAGGGGATGAGGGTAAAGCCAACCTGCTGAATGACTTTTTTTCTACGGTTTTTATACAAGAAAATGCCATGGCAGATGACATGACCAGTGATACCATAAATTCACCCTTGAATATTACCTGCTTAACCCAGCAGGAAGTACGCCGCCGCCTCGAAATCACTAAGGTTGACAAATCTCCGGGCCCGGATGGCATACACCCCAGAGTACTACAGGAATTGAGTTCTGTGATAGATAGACCATTATTTTTAATCTTCTCAGATTCCTTAATAACAGGGTCGGTACCGCAGGACTGGCGCATAGCAAATGTGGTGCCAATATTCAAAAAGGGGACAAAAACTGAGCCGGGAAATTATAGGCCGGTAAGTTTAACCTCTACGGTTGGTAAAATCCTTGAGGGTTTCTTGAGAGATGCTATACTGGAGTATCTCAAGAAAAATAACCTTATGACAGAGTATCAACATGGGTTTATGAGGGATCGATCCTGTCAAACTAATTTGATCAGCTTCTATGAAGAGGTAAGTTCAAGCCTGGACCAGGGAAATGCAGTGGATGTTGTGTATATGGACTTTTCAAAAGCTTTTGATACGGTGCCACACAAAAGGTTGGTACATAAAATGAGAATAATGGGGATAGGGGAAAATATGTGTAAATGGGTTAAAAACTGGCTCAGTGATAGGAAACAAAGGGTGGTTATTAATGGTACGTACTCGGACTGGGTCTCAGTTCATAGTGGGGTACCACAGGGGTCAGTATTGGGCCCGCTTCTTTTCAACATATTTATAAATGACCTTGTTGGGGGCATGCGGAGTAGAATTTCAATATTTGCAGATGATACTAAACTCTGCAGGGTAATCAATACAGAGGAGGATAATTTTATATTACAGGGAGATTTATGTAAATTGGAGGATTGGGATGAGAAGTGGCAATTGAAGTTTAATGTAGATAAATGTAAGGTACATTGGGTAGAGGAAATAACATTTATGATTATGTACTTAATTGTAGAACACTGGGTAAAACAGACACAGAAAAAGACTTGGGTGTATGGGTGGATGGTAAACTTCACTTTAGTGGACAGTGTCAGGCAGCTGCTGCCAGGGCTAATAAAATAATGGGATGTATTAAAAGAGGTATAAGTGTTCATGAAAAAAATATAGTTCTACCTCTGTACAAGTCACTAGTGCGACCGCACTTAGAATACTGTGTACAATTCTGGTCACCGATATATAAGAAGGACATAGCTGAACTGGAGAGGGTGCAGAGAAGAGCGACCAAGATTATTAGAGGAATGGGTGGGCTGCAATACCAAGACAGGTTATTAAACTTGGGGTTATTTAGTTTGGAAAAATGAAGGCTTAGGGGGGATCTAATCACAATGTATAAATATATGAGGGGACAGTATAGAGACCTTTCCAAAGATCTTTTTACACCTAGGCCTGCGACTGGAACACGGGGGCATCTGCTACGTCTTGAGGAAAGAAGGTTTAATCATAATCACAGACGAGGATTCTTTACTGTACGAGCAGTGAGACTATGGAACTCTCTGCCGCATGATGTTGTAATGAGTGATTCACTACTAACATTTAAGCAGAGCCTGGATGCCTTTTTTGAAAAATTTAATATTACCAGTTATGTATATTAGATTTTATGACAGGGTATTGATCCAGGGAACTAGTCTGATTGCCGGATGTGGAGTCAGGAAGGAAATTTTTTCCCCATTGGAACTTGTTTGCCACATTGGGGTTTTTTTTGCCTTCCTCTGGATCAACATGTTAGGCTACGGGTTGAACTAGATGGACTTAGAGTCTCCCTTCAACCTTAAAAACTATGATACTATGATTCCATAAAATTGCTGTTACCAGCACCAGATACGGTGCTACTGGTATGGGTAGACTGTTGAAGATGACGAGACCGTCCCATGTTTGTCAAGTTACAACTGGGAGATTCACTCCCTGCACCTGCACGGTTGTTTGGGGGAAAATCCGAGCTAAGATCGAGTAACAGCTTCTGCTGATACTCCTGAAAACGTGCGTCCATTTCTATGGCTGGAATTATGTCACAAAATTTGGACTTGTACCGGGGATCTAATAGTGTGGCAAGCCAGTAGTCATCATCACTTCTAATTTTGACAATACGAGGGTCATGTTGGAGGTAGTGCAGCAAGAAGGCGCTCATGTGTCTTGCGCAGCCATGCGGACCAAGTCCACGCTGTGCTTGTGGCATAGAGGTGCTAACCGTTCTTTCTTCCTCTGACATCTCACCCAACCTCTTTCAACTGAAATTTGACCAAGGTTTCCCTCATCCGCTGAGTCTTCCATGTCCATGGACAGTTCGACCTTCATTTCTTCATGTTCTCCTGCACCTTCCTCAACATTTCTCCTGCTACCATGCGCCCATGTTGATCCCTGTCCCCCATGGTCCCATGTGTGTCACCTTGCCCAGGCGAAGGGCCGCACCCAGGTTTGCAGCATTGTCGCACACGGCCTTACCAGGCTGCAGGTTGAGTGGAGACAACCATTTATTAAACTCGGACCGCAGAGCTGACCACAACTCCTCAGCTGTGTGACTCCTATTCCCAAGACATGTCAAGCTAAAGACCGCCTGATGCCGTTGCGCTCTGCTGCCAGCATAGTAATGAGGGGTGCGTGCTTCCTTCTGCGCAGTGAGAACACTGGTGGCCTGACCAGGCAGGCTTGGGGCGGAGGTGGAGGACACAGATGAGGTGGAGGAGGCAGAAGCAGTGGCGGAACTTGGACAGACAGAGGATTGACACACAAGTCGTGGGGACGGCAAGACTTGGGCAGCAGACCGTTCACCATCTATCACCATAGTTACCCAGTGCCCAGTCAGCGACATGTAACGTCCCTGTCCATGCTTACTGGTCTAAGTATCGGTGGTGAAATGCACCCGTTCACACACAGAGTTTCTCAAGGAAGCGGTGATGTTGTGTGCGACATGCTGGTGTAGCGCGGGCACACCTTTCTTAGAGAAGTAGTGGCGACTGGGCATCTGGTACTGGGGCACAGCGACAGACATAAGGTCTCTAAAATCCTGTGTGTCCACCAGGCGGAAAGGCAGCATTTCGGTAGCCAAGAGCTTACAGAGGGATAAAGTCAACCTCTTAGCTTTGTCATGGGTCGCAGGAAATGGCCTTTTATTTGTCCACATCTGAGGGACAGAGATCTGGCTGCTGTGTGTAGACTGTGTTGAGTAGGGTGTCCCTGGAAAAATGCAGGTTTGTGAGGAAAGTGCAGGCGGAGACATGATGTTGCCTTCATCCAACGTTGGTGCTATCGATGTCTGAGAGAGCTGTACACACGCACTTGTTTCCCCTTCCAAACCAACTGATGACCTACCAAGGAAACTGCCTGTTGCGGTTACAGTGGTGGAAGTTGTGCGTGGAAAACCAGGTGTGACAGCTGTCCCCACAGTAGTAGAAGATGAAGAGCGCGCGGATGCACTGGAA
Source organism: Anomaloglossus baeobatrachus (assembly GCF_048569485.1). Lineage (NCBI taxonomy): Eukaryota > Metazoa > Chordata > Amphibia > Anura > Aromobatidae > Anomaloglossus > Anomaloglossus baeobatrachus. Next base: position 74,436,970 of record NC_134355.1, on the reverse strand, counting down.
GGGGCAGGCGGTGGATGGTTCGCTCCGCTAGGCCGCATTGCAGCACGGTGAGCTTCCCACTGGGACATATGATATTTATTCATGTGACGATTCATGGAAGAAGTTGTCAAACTGCTAAGGTTTTGCCCTCTACTAACAGAATCACAACAAATTTTACAGATCACATAATTTGGCCGATCTTTTGCTATGTCAAAAAAGGACCAGGCTAGGCAAGGCTTAGAGGGCATGCGACCTGCTGAGCCCCCCCGACTAGTGCTCAGAGGCAGAGTGGTGGCTGAGGATGCAGTTGTAGACGTGCTACCAGTGCTCCGACTCTGTCCAGGAAGGCGCAAGGTAACTTCGTCATCGGTTGCATCCTCCTCCACCGCCTCTGTTGACCTCCTCGAGTGCCTGACTGTGGGTTGACAGTAGGTGGGATCTAGAACTTCCTCATCAATTGTTGTGTTTGCACTCCCCTGTCCCCTCACCCTCAGACCGAGCCTCTTCTTGCCCTGACCGAATATTTAAGTTGTCATCCCAATCCGGTATCTGCGCCTCATCGTGATCAGTATGTTCCTCATTGTCTATAACAACCGGTGTTACAGTTTGTGAAAAAGGGTCAACATTATGCTCAGAAACTTGGTCCTCACGGCCTGAATCAGAGTCACAAAGGTTCTGGGCATCACTGCAGACCATTTCCTGGTCTGTACTCACTGTAGCTTGGGAGCAGACCTCTGATTCCCAGGCTATAGTGTGACTGAACAGCTCTGCAGACTCACCCATCTCAGTTCCACCATACTGTGCAGGGCGGATGGAGACTTCAGAGCTGGGAGAAAGCAAGTTTGATTGGGATGACAACTCAGAGGACTGGTGTTTTTTGGATGCGGTAGTTGAGGTGGCGGAGAGGGCACTTGTTGGACTACTTGAGATCCATTCATGAATTTTCCTTTTTTGGCTGTAAAAAAGGGAGCACATCGGATTGTCCACGGTAAGTAGTAGACATCTTACTTTCGCTGGAAGATGGTCTATCTTCAGCAGATGTTAATGGAGCTTTGCCACCTTCCCCATGGACAAACCCTTTTTTCCCTTTTCCAAGACGCCTCTTCACCTTTCCACCAGCATCAGTCATTTTGCCACTCATGTTGATTGCGACAAGATTGTGCACTTAAAATGTGGTAGTAAAAATTGAGAGGTGGTGTAGATTGCAGCGGTGGTCTAGCTTTATTAACAGCAGAATAATCAACAATAATTATCCCTGACAATGCAACTACGGCCCTTAAACTGGAAGCATAAATTGCTAGTATAATAGCTTAGTAACAATGAGCTTGAGTGTGCAATGCAGGCAGACGTGCTGCAAATATCTTTGCACTAGTGGGACAATACAGAAGTCCAACAGCCACGTTTAGGATGCCACTAAGTTCACTCAGTGTTTGCTAGTATAATGGCTTAGAAACAATGAGTTTGAGTGTGCAATGCAGGCAGACGTGCTGCAAATATCTTTGCACTAGTGGGACTATACAGAAGTCCAACAGCCACGTTTACGATGCCACTAAGTTCACTCAGTGTTTGCTAGTATAAAGGCTTAGTAACAATGAGTTTGAGTGTGCAATGCAGGCAGACGTGCTGCAAATATCTTTGCACTAGTGGGACAATACAGAAGTCCAACAGCCACTTTTAGGATGCCGCTAAGTTCACTCAGTGTTTGCTAGTATAATGGCTTAGTAACAATGAGTTTGAGTGTGCAATGCAGGCAGACGTGCTGCAAATATCTTTGCACTAGTGGGACAATACAGAAGTCCAACAGCCACGTTTAGGATGCCACTAAGTTCACTCAGTGTTTGCTAGTTTAATGGCTTAGTAGCAATGAGTTTGAGTGTGCAATGCAGGCAGACGTGCTGCAAATATCTTTGCACTAGTGTGACAATACAGAAGTCCAACAGCCACGTTTAGGATGCCACTAAGTTCGCTCAGTGTTTGCTAGTATAATGGCTTAGTAACAATGAGTTTGAGTGTGCAATGCAGGCAGACGTGCTGCAAATATCTTTGCACTAGTCGGACAATACAGAAGTCCAACAGCCACGTTTAGGATGCCACTAAGTTCACTCAGTGTTTGCTAGTATAATGGCTTAGAAACAATGAGTTTGAGTGTGCAATGCAGGCAGACGTGCTGCAAATATCTTTGCACTAGTGGGACTATACAGAAGTCCAACAGCCACGTTTACGATGCCACTAAGTTCACTCAGTGTTTGCTAGTATAAAGGCTTAGTAACAATGAGTTTGAGTGTGCAATGCAGGCAGACGTGCTGCAAATATCTTTGCACTAGTGGGACAATACAGAAGTCCAACAGCCACGTTTAGGATGCCACTAAGTTCACTCAGTGTTTGCTAGTATAAAGGCTTAGTAACAATGAGTTTGAGTGTGCAATGCAGGCAGACGTGCTGCAAATATCTTTGCACTAGTGGGACAATACAGAAGTCCAACAGCCACGTTTAGGATGCCGCTAAGTTCACTCAGTGTTTGCTAGTATAATGGCTTAGTAACAATGAGTTTGAGTGTGCAATGCAGGCAGACGTGCTGAAAATATCTTTGCACTAGTGGGACAATACAGAAGTCCAACAGCCACGTTTAGGATGCCACTAAGTTCACTCAGTGTTTGCTAGTTTAATGGCTTAGTAACAATGAGTTTCAGTGTGCAATGCAGGCAGACGAGCTGCAAATATCTTTGCACTAGTTGGACAATACAGAAGTCCAACAGCCACGTTTAGGATGCCACTAAGTTCACTCAGTGTTTGCTAGTATAATGGCTTAGTAACAATGAGTTTGAGTGTGCAAAGGGCAGGAGGGTACAGTGGCAGGGTTGTGGGTCTCTGGGTAGAGGAAAGGAAGCCTGCCTTTCTATCCCTCCTAATGGGGAAATGCAGCGAGGAAATCCCTGACCTTAGCTACACAGACGCTGTCATCTTGTGTAGCTGTTAAACTCTGTTTTCATGGACCTGACTGTCACCTATGGCTCTGACCCTGCCGGTATTAGCCCTTAAAAGGACTGATAGAAACTTCTATCCCTATTCTGTATAGCGCTGTGTATAGAGCGTACACAGCAGTATCGGAGATAGGAGCTGCGCCAGCGGTGACTGACACCAAGGTGTTAGGGCCAGGTGGACGGGCAGACCCAGGAGGTGGATCCACTATGCTGAACACCTCACCGAGGACAAGGTGCCCGGTAGCCGGAGCACTAGCAGGACAGTCCGTTTAGAGGAGTGGAGTAAAGAAGTCCCTGGGACCACGGGGTCTCTGATGGTAGTCCGGGTGACGGAGCTCAGGTTCGGAGGCCGAGATGTCGTCAGGCAGAGTCCGGAACCAATGGAGCGAGAAGACGGGTCACCACAGGGATCGGAGATGGTAGGAGCTGATGGGATGGCAGGCCGTCACCGTTCGGGGTTCGGGTATCGTCAGGACCGGATGGCGAGGCAGGAGCGGCTCTACGAGAGAGATAGGTGAGTATATCACAGACACAAGGAGACCTGACTCCTAGCTTAGAAAACACGAAGAACAGGCCCCGCCCACTTGGAAAGGATCCCCCTATATACCCAGTACCTGATCCTTCAATATCCTGTTGGAGGACACTGGCCCTTTAAGAAAGGGTCAATGACCGCGCGCGCCCTAATGCGCATGCGAGAGGCCCGGGTGCCAGAAGCCAGGGCAGGGAGCGGTGAACAGGAGGCAGGGGAGCCGGCCTGGAGCAGAGCTGCCGACGGGCGCCGGGAGCGGGGACCGAGCCGCCTGGGGACCGCAGGTGATGGGGGCTGGAGGCTGTGGAGCGGGGGACGCCTGACAGAGGAGCCGGGGAGCGAGGCAGGGAAGCCGGGGAGCGTGGCAGGTGAGCCGGGGAGCGAGGCAGGGGAGCCGGGAAGCAAGGCAGGGGACCCGGGGAGCGTGACAGTACCCCCCCATGCCCCCCTCCCCGCAACCGGGACAGGAAGGCACGTATCAGAGGAGTACCCACATTCTCCCGGGGATCCCAGGACCTATCCTCAGGACCATACCCTGCCCAGTCCACCAGGAAGAACTGTTGGCCTCGTACGGTTTTCATGGCCACGATATCCCTTACCGCATAGATGTCATCATCAGCAATAGGAGGAGGAGAAGAACTGGCAGCAGCGGAGAAGGGACCAAGGACAACCGGCTTGAGCAGGGAGACGTGGAAGGAGTTGGGTATCCTCATCGTGGCCGGGAGCTGCAGCTTGTATTAGACCTCATTTATTTTGCTGAGGACTTTAAACAGCCCGATGTAGCGAGGACCCAGCTTGTATGCTTCAATCGGACGTACTTGGAAGCAAGCCAGACCAGATCTCCTGGAGAGAAACACGGGGGATCCAGACGCCTCTTGTCTGCGTGTCTCTTCATCCGCAGGGAAGCACGTCCAAGGGACGTCTTGACAGAGTCCCAAATCGTAGAAAAGTCACGGACTACAGCATCAGCAGCAGGGACATCCGAGGAAGAGGATAAAGGCAACGGGACGGAAGGCTGAAGACCGTAAACGACATGGAAGGGAGAGCTGGAGGAGGACTCACTGACGTGGTGGTTATGGGAGAATTCAGCCCAAGGAAGAAGCGTGGACCAGTCGTCGTGATGGGCGTTAACGTAGTGACGTAAGAAGGAGGTCAAGATCTGATTGACTCGTTCCACTTGGCCGTTCGACTGAGGATGGTAGGCTGAAGAAAAGTCCAGAGTCACTCCCAGATGTTTGCAGAGGGCCCTCCAGAAGCGGGAAGGTAAACTGAGTTCCTCTGTCGGACACAAATTGAGATGGAAAGCCATGCAACCGGAAGATGTGCTGTATGTAAGCGTCAGCGAGTTCCTGGGCAGAGGGCAGTCCAGCCATAGGGACGAAATGAGCTATTTTGGAGAACCGATCCACCACGACCCATATGACTGTGTGTCCGGAGGACAGGGGCAAGTCCGTAATAAAGTCCATCGCAATGTGTTGCCACGGAACGGAGGGTATAGGCAGAGGCAGAAGACGACCATATGGCAGGTGTTTGGGCGTCTTGTTCCTGGCACAAGAGGAGCAGGCTGAGACAAAAGAAGCGACGTCCGTGCGAAGGGATGGCCACCAGTAGTGACGTACAATTGTACTCCATGTTTTCTTCTGACCAGCATGGCCGGCTATTTTCGAGGCATGGCCCCAGTGCAACACTTTTTGCCTGTCAGTCTCAGAGACATAGGTCTTCCCAGGCGGTATCTGGGCCAGGGTGACAGGAGCCACCGGAATGATCTTACTAGGACAGATGATGGACTGGGATGTCTCCTCCTCCTGCTCCATGGGCATGAATGACCTGGACAAAGCATCTGCTCGTACATTTTTGTCCGCGGGTCGAAAATGGAGCTGAAAATCGAACCTGGCAAAGAACAAGGACCACCTGGCCTGCCGTGGGTTCAGTCGCTGAGCGGACCGCAGGTATTCCAGGTTCTTGTGGTCCGTGTAAATGATCACGGGGTACACTGCTCCCTCCAGAAGGTAGCGCCATTCCTCCAGAGCCAGTTTGACTGCCAATAGTTCTCGGTCACCGATGGTGTAGTTGCGTTCAGGCGCTGAGAAGCTCTTGGAGAAGAAACCGCAAGTAACCATCTTCCCGGAGGAGGACTTCTGCATGAGCACTGCTCCGGCTCCCGAGGAGGAGGCATCCACCTCCAAGGTAAACTGTCGGTTTAACTCAGGACGGTGGAGCACAGGGGAAGAAGCAAATGCCTGTTTCAGGGAGCCAAACGCGGCATCGGCCGCAGGTGACCAGTCCTTAGGATTATCTCCCTTCTTGGTCAAGGCGGAGAGAGGTGCAGTCAGAGCAGAGAAGTGAGGGATGAACTGACGATAATAGTTTGCGAATCCCAGAAAGTGTTGGATTGCCTTCAGTCCGGAAGGAGGGGGCCAGTTGAGAATGGAAGAGACCTTCTCCGGGTCCATCTGCAGGCCGGTATCGGAGATTACGTAACCCAAGAAGGGAAGAGAAGACTGCTCGAATACACACTTCTCGTACTTGGCGTACAGGCGATTCTCTCTCAGTGTTTGTAGTACCAGCTGCACGCTCTCTCTGTGGGTCTGGAGGTCCGGAGAGAAGACCAGGATATCGTCAAGATACACCACCACACAGACGTAGAGAAGGTCCCGGAACACGTCGTTCACCAATTCCTGAAACACTGCTGGTGCGTTACAGAGGCCGAAGGGCATCACACAGTATTCATAGTGTCCATCGCGAGTATTGAATGCGGTCTTCCATTCGTCCCCAGAGCGGATGCGGACCAGGTTGTAGGCACCCCGAAGATCCAACTTGGTAAACACATGAGCTCCTCTAAGCCGATCAAACAATTCGGGGATGAGCGGCAGGGGGTATTTATTTTTCACGGTGATTTGGTTCAATCCCCGGTAGTCAATGCATGGGCGTAGATCGCCCTCTTTCTTCTTAACGAAGAAGAAGCCTGCTCCCGCAGGAGAGGAGGACCTCCGAATTAATCCCCTTGCCAGGTTCTCCGTGATGTAGGCAGACATGGCCCTTGTTTCAGCAGGAGACAGCGGATATATCCGTCCTCGAGGTGGTGTAGTTCCTGGGAGTAGGTTGATGGCACAGTCATAAGGACGATGTGGCGGAAGTACCTCTGATTCCTTTTTATCAAAGACGTCCGCGAAGGACCAATAGGCCGAGGGCAGTCCCGGTAGGGACTCCGGAACCGGAGGTCGTCGGATGGGCTGTACAGTCTTCAGACAATTCTCGTGGCAAGAGGAGCCCCATCGGGTGATTTCACCAGTACCCCAGCTGACTGTAGGTTCGTGTGTCCGTAACCAGGGGAGTCCCAGCAGGATTCGATGGGACATGTGTGGGAGGACGTAGAGAGCGATGTTCTCGGTGTGCAGGGCACCGATACGTAGTTCCACCGGCTTGGTGATCCACGAGATTGTGTCAGAGAGGGGTCTCCCATCTACAGAGGCAATCACGAGGGGTTTGTCGAGTGGAGTAACAGGCACCTGGTACTTGTCCACCGTGGCCTGCTGGATGAAATTGCCTGCTGCCCCGGAATCGAGGTACGCCTCGGCCGTGAACCGCGTCTCTCCCGTTGTCACTTGAACAGTCCACGTAACCGGGTCTGAGAGAGTCCCAGCACCTAGGGTGGCCTCTCCTACCAACCCTAGGCTTTGGAGTTTCCCGGCCTCTCTGGACAGGAGCATAGAAGGTGTGTGCCCTCTCCGCAGTAGAAGCAGAGGCCCTTGGCGAGCCGTTCTGCTCGGCGTTGTTCGGACTGCCGCAAACGGTCAATCTGCATGGGCTCGTGGACAGAGACACCAGACGACGCTGACTGAAGTACGGCAGGCTTCTGCGGAGGAGAGGAATGCCGTATCGGACGTCTCTCACGGGACACCTCTTTGGATCGTTCCTGGAATCTGAGGTCCACGCGGGTGGCTAGTGCGATCAGGGCATCCAGGGTGGAAGAAACATCGCGGCCGGCCAGCTCGTCCTTAATACGGCTGGAGAGTCCTTCCCAGAAGGCGGCGGTGAGGGCTTCATTGTTCCACCCCAATTCTGAGGCCAAAGTGCGGAAGCGGATGGCATACTGCCCTACCGTCGTAGTCCCCTGACGTAGCCTGAGGAGTGATGAGGCGGATGCAGCGGCACGTCCAGGTTCGTCAAAGGTGTTTCTGAATGCCTGCAGGAAGTCCTGGATGTTGGTAGTCACAGGGTCCTCCTTTTCCCACAAGGGGTTCATCCAGGCCAGTGCCTCACCCTCTAGATGGGACATCACAAACGCCACCTTGGCTTGGTCGGAGGCAAACAAGTGCGGAAGCAGCTTGAAATGAAGGGAGCACTAGTTTAGGAATCCCCTGCAGGTCTTGGGATCTCCGGCGTACCGGGGTGGTGAGGCCAAACGAAGTCTGGAAGCATCCGAGGAGGCTGCCACGGGAGCTGTGGCCGCGGATTGTACAGTGGAAACCTGAGATGCCAAGGATGTGGCCGACGCTTGTAGCGTGTTCAGGCGGGTATCCACAGAAGACATGAAGTTCAGCATGCGGGTCTGGGTCTCGCGCTGGCGTGTGAGTTCCTGCTGCAAGGCCGCTAGTGCTTCGGCAGGATCCATGGCCTGTTCTTCCTGTTACGGCCAGGTGGACGGGCAGACCCAGGAGGTGGATCCACTGGGCTGAACACCTCACCGAGGACAAGGTGCCCGGTAGCCGGAGCACTAGCAGGACAGTCCGTTTAGAGGAGTGGAGTAAAGAAGTCCCTGGGACCACGGGGTCTCTGATGGTAGTCCGGGTGACGGAGCTCAGGTTCGGAGGCCGAGATGTCGTCAGGCAGAGTCCGGAACCAATGGAGCGAGAAGACGGGTCACCACAGGGATCGGAGATGGTATGAGCTGACGGGATGGCAGGCCGTCACCGTTCGGGGTTCGGGTATCGTCAGGACCGGATGGCAAGGCAGGAGCGGCTCTACGAGAGAGATAGGTGAGTATATCACAGACACAAGGAGACCTGACTCCTAGCTTAGAAAACACGAAGAACAGGCCCCGCCCACTTGGAAAGGATCCCCCTATATACCCAGTACCTGATCCTTCAATATCCTGTTGGAGGACACTGGCCCTTTAAGAAAGGGTCAATGACCGCGCGCGCGCCCTAATGCGCATGCGCGAGGCCCGGGTGCCAGAAGCCAGGGCAGGGAGCGGTGAACAGGAGGCAGGGGAGCCGGCCTGGAGCAGAGCTGCCGACGGGCGCCGGGAGCGGGGACCGAGCCGCCTGGGGACCGCAGGTGATGGGGGCTGGAGGCTGTGGAGCGGGGGACGCCTGACAGAGGAGCCGGGGAGCGAGGCAGGGAAGCCGGGGAGCGTGGCAGGTGAGCCGGGGAGCGAGGCAGGGGAGCCGGGAAGCAAGGCAGGGGACCCGGGGAGCGTGACACAAGGACACAGAAGGCAGATAATGGTGTGCTGGAGGAAAATGTCTGTTTTTATAATGCAGGGACATGTGACATGGACATCCTATCACACATGCCGTTGCTTCTCTGGCTAAAAGTCCACTTAGCTGTGTGTGTGTCTGGGATTGGCTGACATGCTGGCCCGCCCCACTACACGCGCGCTCTTAGGGAAGGAAGACAAGGAAAAAAAAAAAAAAAATGGCGATCGCCATTATCCATACAGCAGTGAATGCGCTGTTCCCGCACACTATACACTGAAATTTCATAATAGTGTGAGTCACAGAGTGACACTATTACAGCGGAAAGCCAGCTAGTAATTAGCTGGTATTTTTGCTGCTAGAACCGTTCTCGAACGTATCTAGAACTATCGAGCTTTAGCAAAAAGCTCGAGTTCTAGTTCTATCTAGAACAGCCCCAAAAATCACTCGAGCCGCGATCTGGAGGACCTCGAACCGCGAACCGCGCTCAACTCTAAATATGACCTTGTCACTTCCACCAATACGTGATGTTCTGCACCTCAAAGGGATTCATAAGGTCCACTTGGTGCAATGTAACACTAATAACTTCTGTCCTCGGAGGCACAGAGAGGCACGGGGTGGGAGACAGAGCAGGCAGCGCAAACTCCTGTGCGGCATCCAGCTCTCTCACAACCCCGACCACCCGTCAGGACCGTTCTACTAGCCGCAATGGAAGAAGATTCTTCCAAGTTCAGTACAAGCGCCTGACAGATTACGACTTCATGACATCACAACATGAGCCATGACCTTGTGTGCGCATGTGCAAAACCATCCAACACATCAACAGAACTGATAGTTCCAACCTAGTGTGAAAGGCCTGGGGATTTCAAAGAAAGCTGAAACATCACAGTTCAAGGATTTTACCTGCCTTTAATAGTTCAAAAAAATGGCCGCCAACGGTTGCCATTCTGCTAAATCTGCATGAAAACGAATTACAAAATAAGTGCATTTTGGCAAATGTGTAATTTTTTTTAAATGTGAGTATAATGCAATTCCACTTGTTCCACTTCCGCTGGTGAGACCTTACCAACGACGCAGTAACGATCAGCGACCTGTATAACGATGAGCGACCTGTATAGGAGGTTGTTGATAGGTGTCAAACACAGCAATGCGTCCTACCCAGCAGGATATCGGCTTTGAAGAAAATGAACCAGAACAGTGTGTAACGATTAGCGATTTCACAGCAGGGGCCAGGTCGCTGCTTAGTGTCACACATAACGAGATCGCTGGTGAGGTCACTGGTACGTCACAAAACCTGTGACTCAGCAGCGATCTCGCTAGCGCTCTCGTTATGTGAGAACTAGTACCCCTAACTTTAGTGCTTGATAACACAAGATCACTGTTAAACAAAAGGTTTCTGATGGAAATGATGACTGGTCCCATTTGCTTCCCCTTTGTGTTTTATTACTATGAACAATAAATATTTTGCGTTTTTTCAATAATGAAAATGGACGTAAACTCTAATTACATGTTCATTTTTTCCCTTCAGATAAAAATTAATTCAATCAGGATAACAATCCGGCGTATAATATTATAATATTTAAACAGTCTCTGTTGTTCCTCGGGTTCTAAATAATTTGCACTATTGTCCCTTGGTTTTCCCGCATCTATCCCCGCTCCACTCCAGAGTACTGATAACTCATAGAAGGCGTCACATCTGTACTATAGTCAAATGTGAAGACTTTTTAACTGTAATTGAGGTTTATATGAAGGCAAATAAATGCAAGCAATGTAAAAGCGTACTCTGGTGACTACCAGCTTCTTCCAAACACTAACTTCATAGAGCAGATTCATCGCGGAGTCTCTCTGGAAATTAATTTTCAATAAACATGCTGTAGAAAGTCTCTCTTTTGTCATATGTTATTCCCACAGAAGAAACATGAATATTCTGTTTCATATGTTTACTGTCATAAGTGCCAACTTCATTTATTTAATATTAATCTCCATCTTATTGTTCTCAATCTCTCAGGTACCTGTCAATAAAACATTTGTTTCTCAATTTTATTGTACTCATGTATAAAAGATGTCTATTTTAGACAGTTGTTTTTTTTTTTAATAAATTGAAATTTCACTTTTACTTTTCCATTAGTTTGTCAAATATTTACACTATTAAAAATATCAATAAAAAAATAAATATTAAATAAAATCAGAGTAATTATTGTAAATTAATATCTATTGATAAAAAAGTAGCAAAAAAGTAAATTTGTTACATTATACAAGTGCTTCTCAATAAATTAGAATATCATCAAAAAGTTAATTTATTTTAGTAATTCAATACAAAAAGGGAAACGCATATATTATATAGAATCATTGCACACAGAGGGATATATTCCTATATATGATATAGTCATTATACAGAGTGATCTATGTCAAGTGTTTATTTCTGTTAATGTTGATGATTATGGCTTACAGCCAATGAAAACCCAAAAGTCATTCTCTCAGAAAATTAAAATAAACCCTTTAATTTTCAATGGGTCAAATTTTTAAAACTTCTAATTTGCATTTTTTATTTATTTTACTAGTCCTCTTAGGGGACTATAAGGATCAGCAGTCTGATTGCCGATTAATTTCTTTTGATCAGAGCTGCACAGCTCTGATCAGCAGAAATGCTGCTCTCCTGTTACAGCGGCTGCTCTGCTGGCTGTAGAAAGAACTACATCATGATCGCGACAGGAGTCATCATATGACCCAACCATTGCAACCATCGGCTCCCCGTGATCGCGTGACAAAGGCTCTGGTGGTGGTGGGGAAAGGCGAATTCTCTGCCACGGCCATTTAAATTGTGCTTTCACAATTTGACAGTGCAATCTAAGGGGTAAACAAGCACGAATGGATCGCGGATCCACCCATGTCTGATAGCGGCACATGTCTGCTGTTACAATTCATAAGACATGTTGGCAGGGATTGCCGCTGGCTCACCGTAGCAGCTGGTGGTGATTACTCCTTCATGATTTAGGATGTACCAGCATGTCTTCAATCATGAAGGGGTTAAAGTAATATTAAAGGGAGTCTGTCACTAGTTTTTTGCTACTCCATCAGAGAGCAGTACAATGCAGGGGAAGAGGCCCTGATTCCAGTGATGTCACTTAATGAGGTGCTTGCTGTCATTGTGATAAAATCAATTCTCAGTTCACAGTGTACACAGAAAGCTGCCAGTCAGTGGAGGAGGCAGAGTTATATAGACCTCATGAACGTGGAGGACTACTGGGCAGCAGTTTTACTAGTTCTCTAATCATAATCTCCTGCTAATCAACAGTGATTTCATGAAAATTACCTAAGCAGCCCTGTAAATGAAACACTGCTGGAATCAGGATCTTTAAATGTATTTAAAAAAATCGAAATACAAAAATGAACCAAAATAAAGAATTTCCTATAGTCTGGCAAATTTTAATTTAACTTGCAAATGCCACATGCACAAAATAAAAGATGGCATTCTTATGTCTACAAGATCCAAAATTCAGCTTCTCAGGCGGCTCAGGCTGATCAACTAACCTTTTACTTTAGCCCCTTTCACACCCTATGACATACTATAACAATTTACATATATATGAGGGGACAGTAAAGAGATCTGTAAAATAATCTTTTACACTTAGGCTTGGTTACAATAGGGCATCCTCTACCTCTAGGGAAATGATGCTTTATTCAAAATCACAGATGCAGATTCTTTACTGTAAGAGCAGTGAGGCTATGGAACTCTCTGCCACATGATGTAATAATGGCTGATTTATGACTAAAATTTAAGAACAGCCTGGATTCCGTTCTTCAAAAGAGAAAATAGAAAACATCCGCTGAGAGATCAGCTCCCAGCCACCAAGCATTGTGAATCCCATTCCTCCCCACATCCCATCCAGCTCACTTTCCACATTTGACCCAGTCACAGAGGAGGAAGTCTCCAGGCTCCTATCCTCTTCTCGTCCTACCACTTGCCCTACTGATCCCTTCCCCTCACCTCTACTCCAGTCCCTCTCTCCGGTTGTCACCACTCACCTAACTAAAATCTTCAATCTCTCTTTCTCTTCTGGTATCTTCCCTTCCTCCATCAAACACTCTATCATTACTCCATTACAGTAGAACCTTGCTTAACGAGAACAATCCGTTCTGGGAGTGCGCTTGTTAACCAAGTTACTCATTCAGCAAAGCAAAATTTCCCATAGGAAATCATTGCAATGCAGACGATTCGTTCCACAACTTGTTAAATGTCCCATCCTGGTCCCCTATTCTTTCATTCCACACATGCACAAATGCACACAAACACGTAAAAACACACACAAACTTACACAAACACACACAAACACACACAAACACACAAGCACGCATGCATACGCACATATTATATGCTCACCTTACCTTCCATTCCATCACCGGTCTCCTGGGACTTGCTGTTCTCTGGTACGGGCTGTGTATTGGGTTACCATAACGACGAGGGAGGAACTTCCGCTCCCAGCGCGCTGACGTCAAAGGCAGAGCAGCTTGCCTCTGATTGGCCAGCATGCTGCCTTTGAGTAGCGGTGACAGGAAGTTCCTGCTTCGTCGCTATGGATGCCGATGCATAGCCTGGAGTGAAGCGGAACGGCGAACTACAGGACCCAGGAGGCCGGTGATGAAACGGAAGGTACACATATTATATGCTCACCCTACTTTTCATTCCACCGCCGGCCTCATGGTACTTGTAGTTCGCCGCGAGGACGTCGCGATGTACCCGGGTACTACGGGAACTACAAGAACCATGAGACCGGCGGTGGAACGGAAGGTAAGGTGAGCATAATACTGTATGTGTGTGCGTGCGTGTGTGTTTCTGTGTGTTTGTGCGTACATGTGTGTGTTTGTGTGGACTGCAAGTGCGGTTCAAAGCGCGGTGGATGTACGTAACCGGAAGTGTGTGTGGTGAGAATTTTGCTCGTACAGCAAAGCTTTCTCGTAAACCGGGTTACAAATTTACAGAAAGCTTTGCTTGTTAAGCGAAATTCTCGTTAAGTGGGTTACTCGTTAAGCGAGGTACCACTGCATTAAAAAAAAACCTTCCCTTGATCCGTCCTGCACAAGTAACTACAGACCAGTCTCCAATCTCCCCTTCATCTCCAAACTCTTGGAGCACCTGGTCTACTCTCGTCTCACCCGCTACCTTTCCACTCACTCTCTTCTATATCCTTTACAGGCTGGCTTTTGCCCTTTACACTCAACAGAAACTGCCCTTGTCAAAGTGACCAATGACCTTTTGACAGCAAAATGTAACGGTGACCACTCTCTGCTTATCCTTCTTGACCTTTCTGTTGCCTTCGACAATGTTGACCACCATCTCCTTCTCTCTATGCTCCATTCTATCAGCCTAAAGGATACTGTTCTTTCCTAGTTCTCTTCCTATCTTTCTGACCATTCATTCAGTGTATCATTTGCTGGCTCCACATCTTCTCCTCTTCCTCTCACTGTTGGGGTCCCTCAAGGTTCAGTCCTTGGCCCTCTTCTTTTCTCTCTCTACACTGCTCCAATTGGTATGACCATCAGCAGATTTGGCTTTCAGTACCATCTTTATGCTGATGACACACAGCTATACACCTCATCCCCTGAGCTCACCCCCACTGTACTACAGAACACCAGTGACTGCCTGACTGCAGTTTGCAATATCATGTCTGCTCTCTTTCTGAAACTTAACCTTTCAAAAACTGAACTTCTTTTTCCTCCATCTTCCAACCTTCCTAAACCTGCCAGCTCCCTCTCTGTGTGTGGCACAACGATAAGTCCTAGGCAGCAGGCTAGCTATCTGGGTGTTATACTTGACACTGAACTGTCCTTCACCTCCCACATACAATCTCTTGCCCGCTCCTGACGCTTGCACCTCAAGAACATCTCTAGAATCCGCCCCTTTCTCACAATGGAAATGGCAAAAACCCTCACTGTGGCCCTGATCCACTCTCACCTTGACTACTGTAACTCTCTATTAACTGGTCTCCCCCTAACTAGACTCTCTCCTCTACAGTCCAACCTTAATGCAGCAGCCAGGGTCACCTATCTGGCTAACCGCTACTCGGATGCCTCTGCTCTGTGCCAGTCATTGCACTGGCTGCCCATATATCATAGGCTCCAATTCAAATTGCTTGTTCTCACCCACAAAGCTCTCCACAGTGAGGCACCCCCCTACATCTCCACCCTCCTCTCTGTCTATCACCCTACCTGTTCTCTACGCTCTGCAAACAAATTTCGACTAACATCCACACTAATTCGAACCTCCCACACCCGGATCCAAGACTTCTTCCGAGCTGCAGCAACCCTCTGGAACGCTCTACCCCAAGAAGTTAGGACAAATCACAACTTAGCTTCAGACACACCCTAAAGACACATCTTTTTAGGGCGGCCTATCACACTCCCTAATTAGCTTCAATTCATATAGTCCCTCTACAACTTCTCACAACATAACTCCACATCAAACTCCATGGCACCCAAATGCATCTCAAGGTTCTGGCTAACTGGTCCAGGAAGCCATTATCTATCCCCCATTTCAGTGAGATGGCTGGATTGTCATTGTAAATAAGCACTTGTACCTTGCCCCCCCCATAACTCATTGTAGATTATAAGCTCTCATGAGCAGGGTTGTCTTTTTTTCCCCTCTAAATATTGTATTTTCTATAACTGTTACTTGTTTGTATATGATCCTCCTGAATTGTAAAGCTCTGCGGAATATGTTGGCGCTATAGAAATAAAGATTATTCTTATTATATTATACTAGCTGTACTACCCAGCTTTGCCCGGGTAAATAACAAAATAGAATGTATTAACAAAAATGTATTCTGCACACAAAAACCACAAAACAAATAGATATAAATGTAATTATAATGTCTGTCTCCCACTCTGTATATATCTCTCTGTGTCTCTCTCTATCTCTTTGTCTGTCTGTCTCTTTCCCTGTCTGTCTCTGACTGTCTCTGTCTCATCTCCATCTGTCTCAATCTCTTTCCCTGTCTGTCTATCTATCTCTGTCACTTTCCCTGTATGTCTCTTTCCCTGTCTGTCTCTTTCCCTCTCTTTCCCTCTCTTTCCCTGTCTGTCTCTTTCCCTCTCATTTCCTGTCTGTCTCTTTCCCTCTCTTTTCCTCTCTTACCCTGTCTGTCTCTTTCCCTCTCATTTCCTGTCTGTCTCTTTCCCTCTCTTTTCCTCTCTTACCCTGTCTGTCTCTTTCCCTCTCTTTCCCTGTCTGTCTATTTCCCTGTGTCTGTCTTTGTCTGTGTTTGTCTCTTTACCTGTCTGTGTCTGTCTCTTAACCTGTCTCTCTCTTTCCCTGTCAGTCTGTCTCTTTGTCTGTACTAAGAAAGGAGAACTCCGGCACACTGAATGGTTTCCCAAGGAAAAAAAAGTTACACTGGTTCATGTATTTCTTAATCTGTTTTTCTTTATTGAAAAAGGTGAAAAGGTGCTGTACATGAATAGAGAGTCCGCCAGGACGTTTCGGCCTTAGGCCTTCATCAGGTCAACAATCTGACCATATCAAGCAAAGATCCGGAAATGAGGAAAAATGTGAGTAGCCGATTAGTATATATATGCAAGGTCCAGCATGTAATCAGGCCCTGTAGAAAGATGAGGACACTGAGATAGTCTCATGGAAGGACTATGTGGACTAAGCGGACTATTATAATTATCCTATATAGGTGAAGAAAAGTCGACTTGTTGTTATAGGTCTGGATCCGTATAGCGTCAGATTTGGGTGATCAGTGAGACCAACACATTAAATGTACTGCTGTTTCTAGTAGCAGAATATGTCAATAGAGGGGCTTCTAATCCACACAAACACTAAGTAGGGAGCATGCGTATGCTGGTGGCAGTAATATGTCGGTTACTGCAGGGGGCTGGATCAGGTCCTGCTATAGGTTAATGTGTCTGGCAAATTGGAGAAATTCCGGTGGAGGTTGGCAATAGTCCACATAGACACTAGGTAAGGCGCAAGCTTATGCTGGTAGCAGTAATATGTCGGTTACTGCAGGAGGCTGGATGAGGTCCTGTTATAGGCTAATGTATCTAGGAAATTGGAGAAACTCCAGTGTGGGCTGGCCTCCATGTGCGGTGGTGGCTGTGCGCGCTGCGCGTCCTGTGCCTGCCACCACCGCACATGGAGGCCAGCCCACACTGGAGTTTCTCCAATTTCCTTGATACATTAGCCTATAACAGGACCTCATCCAGCCTCCTGCAGTAACCGACATATTACAAATGTACTGCTACTAGAAACAGCAGTACATGTAATGTGTTGGTCTCACTGATCACCCAAATCTGACGCTATACGGATCCAGACCTATAACAACAAGTCGACTTTTCTTCACTTATATAGGATAATTATAATAGTCCGCTTAGTCCACATAGTCCTTCCATGAGACTATCTCAGTGTCCCCGTCTTTCTACAGGGCCTGATTACATGCTGGACCTTGCATATATATACGAATCGGCTACTCACATTTTTCCTCATTTCCGGATCTTTGCTTGATATGGTCAGATTGTCCGAGCTGATGAAGGCCTAAGGCCGAAACGTCCTGGCGGACTCTCTATTCATGTACAGCACCTTTTCACCTTTTTCAATAAAGAAAAACAGATTAAGAAATACATGAACCAGTGTAACTTTTTTTTTCTTGGGAAACCATTCAGTGTGCCGGAGTTCTCCTTTCTCAGTACTGTCTTTATTACTCCAGAGCACCTACTCCAGGTGACGCTAGGTCTTATCTCTTTTTGTCTCTTTGTCTGTGTCTGTCTCTTACCCTGTCTATGTCTGTTTCTTACCCTGCCTGTGTCTGCCTCTTTCCCTGTCTGTGTCTGTCTCTTTCCCTGGCTGCATTATGACATGCCAACATTGCATTTAAGGGCGTGGCTGCGCATTCTTCTGAAGTTCTGGCTGCACTGTCGCTCCCAGCTCCATTTGCTTTAATGGAGGCAGTTTTTTTGGTGAATAACTGTAAAGCATGGGGTTAAAATTTCCCCTCAAAACATAGCCTACGACGCTCTCGGGGTCCAGAAGTGTGAGTGTGCAAAATTTTGTGGCTGTAGCTGCGACAGTGAAGATGCCAACCCCGGACATACACACACACACACACACACACACACACACACACACACATACACACACACATTCAGCTTTATATATTAGATAATATTACTGATCATGTGTACTATATTCTGTGATTGGGTGCTGATCCAGGGAACTAGTCTGATTGCTGTTTGTTGAGTAGGTATTTTTCCCTAATATGGAGCTTAGTGTCTGCCCCATAGGGTTTTTCCCTTCCTCTGGATCAACATATAGTGGAACCTTGGATTCCGAGCATAATTCATTCCGGGAGTGCGCTCTTACACCAAGTTACTCCTATATCAAAGCAAATTTTCCCATAGGAAATAACTGAAATGCAGACAATTCGTTCAACATCCCAAAAATATTTACTGTATTTATATAAACTTATTACAGTAATACAAAATAATGTCCTGTATTCATATAAAATTACAGTACACTAATACAAAATACCGTACAGTACAGTAAAAACCATTTAAAACAAATTAAACTGCATGTTAGTTTACAATAGAATTGTTGGTGTACGAGAGGTACAGTATAAGCAATGTGCTGCACTGATTAGCAGAAAGAAAGTAGAATACTGTATCCACAAATGCAAATTGATAGATATGCTATATAGTATATACTGTACTGTACAATGAAACAAGAAGGTCCAGCATCCAAGTCCGCATATAATAAAACTTCGATTTATTTAGAAATTCATGTTAAAAAACAAAACTTCATAGAAAACCAATCATGGTATATATGTACAGAAGACGTGTTTCGGACGTCCAGCGTCCTTAGTTATCTATCACAATAAGTGCAGAGCAAGTTTAAAAAGTGCACTTGTGCTAGATGACTAAGGACGCTAGACGTCCGAAACGCGTCTTCTGTACCTATATACCATGATTGGTTTTCTATGGAGTTTTGTTTTTTAACATGAATTTCGAAATAAATCAAAGTTTTATTATATGCGGACTTGGATGCTGAACCTTCTTGTTTTATTTGTAACTGGATTTGCCTCCCTCTCCGTGCACCATCCCAAGGATTTTCTCCATGTGTGGTGAGCTGGATTATCTTTTGCTGTTTCTACTTGTGCTGTTCAATGGTATACTGTATACAGAAGTTACCTCCAGAGCGGGTCAGAGCGCGGTGAAATGACAGAACCGGAAGTGTGCACGGTGAGTATTTGCTCTTATTGCAAAGCATTGCTCTTAAACCAAGTTAGAAATATTTAAAAACCTTTGCTTGTCTTGCAAAACGCTCTCAAACCAAGTTACTCTTAATCCAAGGTTCCACTGTATTAGGCAATAGGTTGAATTCGATGGATTTAAGTCTACCTTAAACTTTAAAGCTATGCAAAACAATTAAAATGTAATGAAAAGGTAAAAAAGAACCACAATTTTGCCTTTGGTACAGCTTTGGCTTTGAGGGATATACACCTCTAATCCCCACCTCTTCTCTGCTTTCGGAGTGATGAAGTGATGAAGAAGACACTCAGAGGCCACATATCTCCACCACAATCTTCTGAGTAATTTATGTATCTTCCACACCTCTCTACTACACTTCTCTTCCTCTAATATCACCTGAGCAATATGTCTACCCTCTCTGATTGTCACTGGACAGTAGACAGTATAGTACACTTCAATTAACTATTAAAGGGAATTTGTCAGCAGGTTTTTGCTACCTCATCTGAGAACAACATAATTTAGGCAAATCGATTCTGAATCCAATAATATATCACTTAGATTACTGGGTGCAGCCATTCTGACACAATCAGAATTTTTAGTTTTAGCCACCTAGCAGAGCTCGGAGAGCTGTCCTGCCTACACCAGGCTCTCAATAGAGTTTGCACATTGACAGTGAGGTGTCAATCAGACTGCCCTGCGAGTGACAGTGTTGTCCAGCAATGATAATCACTAGGTGATAAAGCCTTTGGTTTAAGTAAACAACAGCACACATGTAATGTACTTATCACAGAGGAGTGAGGAACTAATCACTAAGAGATGCAGTAAACAGACAATTCGGTAGGTGGCACTAGGGATATTAGAGCCTGAGGGAAATCAAGCAGGTCGGGGTCAGAACCAAGAGGATGCGAAGAGACAATGGGAGCAGACAGGAGAGAGGTCGTGAAACAAACCGGGGTTCAGGTAACCAGGAGAGTACGTACAAACACAAAGGACAGGCAAAGAGTAGTCAGAAGCGAAGCTGAAGTCTGGAACCAGACGGGAATGGAAAAGTTAAGGGGAGCAGGCAGAGACAAGCCAGGAGGTCAGTCCGGGGTCGAATACCAAGATCAATCGTTGGAACCAGGAGCCGAGCACTTACTGCATCTTAATTAGAGAATATGACTTGTGCCGTTCTGGGCACAAACACTCCCAGATAAAGCAGAGCAATTGCCCAGAAGGGGCGTGTGTTAATAAGCCCCTCCCACCACCAGCGAACAACCAAGTGCAGGGAATGACCCATCACAGGGCAAAGAATAACTAGACGGCTGTACGCAGGAGGATACAACAGAAGGACCCGTCACAAGAGCCGCACCACAAGTCAGGCTGTGACAACACAGCCTGATAAGAGAGGCATAGTTGATTTTTGTTTTTTAACCCCTACAGTTTTTTAAACCCTACATCATGCTGTCCTCAGATACCATAACAAAAATCTGCTGATAGATTCCATTTAATTGTGGCTTAAAACCACTAGACAAAAAAGTTCAATAATTGCCCTTTATTAACAGGAATGATGGAAAGGTGAGGCTACAGGAGATAATCATTTTGACAAAGATATATCAACTATATTTTTCATTCATTTCATTTATTTAAGGTAATCACAATATATTTAACACTTCAAAGGTTGGGTATTGTCTCTTCATTGGCAATCAAAAACATTTATTAACATCCTCAGTCTACAATTTCATAATTTTGATTACAATTGATAAATATTTGTAACATTGTTGAAATAGTTCTGGAAATAATAAAAAAAAAATCTGAATCTATTTTTATAAAAGTCTAGATGACAAAAAAAAAATTGCTTTTATTCTCAAGTTTTTATTCTCTGAACTTCTTTTTAGGTTGAGGACATCTCCATTGTCATCAGATTTTAAGGATATTTTTCATCCTGCGACTTTTCTGTCTTGGAGCTTTCTCCAGAGTTCATTTGTTATGGCATCTATTGCAGCAGACAAGATATCTTTTCCTTCTTAATGGTCTCTATTCTCACTTTGCCCTTTGTCGTGTGCATGTCGGTCCTGTGAGAATGAGGCAGAGCTTTGAGCGAAAGGTTATCCCATCAATCAAAAACACTGCTGCTCCATCCTTAATGTGCTCTAGAAAATGTTAAGTGACCTAACTGCGTGGTGAACTGCTCATACCGCAGACACTAACATTACATTAATTAGGTAATATTCATTAAACTGCGATATCTATTTGTGATTGTTAATGACATTTCAGCTAAATGTGAAGCCATCAACTAGCTCAGCCAGATGTGTTCAGATCTGTATTAGAGCGATTACTTTAACGGATTAGATCCATATGCTGCAAATTTTAGATGATAGTAATAAAACCAATGTATTTATAGGCTATCAATAAAATATTTGCTTTTTGTGAGCATTTACTACTGTGTAGCCCAGATAATCAATATATAAATTCCAGATTCCTACTACTAGCATAAGATTATGTCTACGAAATGTCATTAGATTTAGTATAACACATGTGGTTTTAAATAGAAATTTAAATATTAAGCTTATATTAGTGGAGTTATTTTTTTTTTCATTTATACATTTATAGAAATACATTAGGCTTTAGGGTGGTTTACTGACAATGATTCAACCCCTTGAAATTGCTTAGAAACCACCTGCGTGGAATGACTGAGAATTACTGAATCTTGCTGTCATTGGAAAATAATGCTGGGTTATCCAATGCTGTGTGACCGATGACCCACTATGGTGGCCATCAATTGACTTCTATCCAGGTGTGGGGGACACAAGCAATCAACAGCAAGTAATTATATTAGATTTTTTTACGTATATTTCCAAGCAACTTTTAAAGTCTGGAATACACCATAAAAGGGGTTGCACATGCATCTAACACAGACGACTAGAGACAAGCGGATCGAACCATGCAGTATTGAGTTCTAGTCACACTTTCTGAAATTCCCGGTAAGGACAGAGTCAAACTGGTGTATGATTCGGACGAGTGCAATGCGAGAAAATCTTGAATTGCATTCGGTCCCATGTAAGAAAATGGTGCAGCTCAGATCTGCAAGTTTTTCCTCAGTCCTAATCGGACTGAGGGAAAAAAAATCACAGGATACTGTGATTGTCTGCGAGGCTCGGATCACTCGCACCCAAACAAGTCTATGGGTGCGAGTGAAACAACGGACTGCACTCTAATAACATCCAAGTGCAGAGTAATATACACACAGGCTGACAATGGAAGAGATGGAGGGATCACTCTCTCCCTCTCCTCCGCAGCTGTGTTCTGATAGCAAGATCGGATCACAGTTGCATGACACTCAGCTCATGATCACAGAAGTTATATAGAAACTTTCCGGCACACTTATTGAGAATCCACAAAAGGAGATTGCTTTCAAAATTCTTTTATTCTTGTATTATTTTTGTGAGGGCATAAAAAACAAAATTTACAAGTCCAACGCTATGACCACAATCATTGGTCTTTTTCAAGGACTATTGAGTCTCGGTGGACTATAGGATCGCATAATCGCTAATGGTGATATGTGTCGCCCGGGGACCAGGGGGTACTCAGATCCGGGCCACGGGGTCACTCCTGTGGGTATCACGGTAGCGTGACCCGATCTCTGATCCCAGGCTCCACAGTAAAAGGGGATTTGGTAAGGGAGATTGTTTATTGTCCGTGACGCCACCCACGGTTGTGGTGATTGTGTGGACACCACCGCTGCTCTGTATGGGGATCCCGGGAGCGGTGACAGGGAGCAGCTTTGTTGTTATTTCTCCCCTCCGTGGGTAGGGGGTTGGTTGTCCCGGGGCCCGGTGATGGGGTAGGGGTGGATGGCAGGCCGGGTGCGGGGCCTGGTGAGGTGCAGGGTCGCAGGGCACGGTGGTACTCACTCAGCCAGAAATCACGACAAAGTCCTTGGTAAAACACTCGGCTGGATGGACAGGTGCCCACAGACGGCTGCGGTTGTTGTTTTTCCCCTGACCCAGTTTGGTGGTGTAAGTCCTTTCCTGCACCCTCTGTACCCTCGATTCAGTACCGGTGGGCCACCGCCCAGCCCCGGCTACCTACGGTTCCACCAACTGTCTCCCCGGCTCCCTGCAGACGGCCACTACCGTCTGCATGACTCTCTGCTGCACGAGGGCCCTAGGCTCCAAGCCTCAGGCCAGCTAACTCCTGGGTGGGCGTCTCCATCTCCTGACTCCACCCACCTGGTGTGTCTGTCTGAGCCCGAGGCAGAAAGCAGGTCTCTTTGGGGATGTCTGCTGTGAACTGCTGGGGGTGGGGGTGTGTGTGTGTTGTTACCTGTGGCCCCTGGCTTGTCCAGGACGCCACATTCCCCCTTAGCAAAATGCAGACCGTCCGCGGGCTGCCCGTCCATCACCGGTTTTATTTTTCTTTTAACTGCAAAAAGAATAAAACGTTTTAAACATTTTCACACATGCATTTTCAATCTTCCCACAACGGGATGCACATTACTTTAACGTTGCAACAACAATAAACACTTTTAATAATGGCAACGGAACGGGTCCTTTAGTCACCCACCCAAACAACCTGGCCCTGATGCTGCCCCTAAGCAAATGGGCAGCACCCCTTGACCCCAGTCCAGAACCAGGCTGTCCAGATAGTTAACGGGGTGGGTGCTTCGCTGCCGTTGCGGCCGGGCGGACTGCCGGAGCTGTCGTCATCTCCGTCACGCCGGGCGGACTGCCGGCGCCGTTGTCATCAGCGGTGCTGGATGGACGGGACATCTCGCGCAGCGGTGTTCTAGGAACAAAACACTTGCAGAGTCCTGGCGTCCCTGCTTCCACAGCCGCGGTTCACATGCGGCCGGACGCCATCCCGTCCCCCTTAGCCTCTTTTTAGCACTTCCTTCTTCAGGGGGCGGGGCTCCACTTGCGCGCCTTTCCTGCTCGGGAAAGACGCTCGGGCGGGAAATTTTCGTGCCCAAGATGGCGGCTTTGCAAAACTTTCGGCCGGACACCTCCGGCGGTAACAAGGCGCACCTCTACCAAACGGCAGAGCGGTAGGATCCTGTTCGTGATGCCAAATGTTATTTAGGGTAGGGTTAGGGGTGGATGGCAGGCCGGGTGCGGGGCCTGGTGAGGTGCAGGGTCGCAGGGCACGGTGTTACTCACTCAGCCAGAAATCACGACACAGTCCTTGGTAAAACACTCGGCTGGATGGACGGGTGCCCACAGACGGCTGCGGTTGTTGTTTTTCCCCTGACCCAGTTTGGTGGTGTAAGTCCTTTCCTGCACCCTCTGTGCACTCCTCCTGCGCTCCGGCTTCCAGCTGGCTCCCCGATTCAGTACCGGTGGGCCACCGCCCAGCCCCGGCTACCTACGGTTCCACCAACTGTCTCCCCGGCTCCCTGCAGACGGCCACTACCATCTGCCTGACTCTCTGCTGCACGAGGGCCCTAGGCTCCAATCCTAGGCCCCAGTCTGCGTCTGCCTCTCTGCAGACCTCCTCTCTCTTCCTCTCCTAGGACTTGACTCGGCTTGTTTCCTGCCTCAGGCCAGCTAACTCCTGGGTGGGCGTCTCCATCTCCTGACTCCGCCCACCTGGTGTGTCTGTCTGAGCCCGAGGCAGAAAGCAGGTCACTTTGGGGATGTCTGCTGTGAACTGCTGGGGGTGGGGGTGTGTGTGTGTTGTTACCTGTGGCCCCTGGCTTGTCCAGGGCGCCACAGATAAAATGGATTCCATGGAAGCCACAATGGGGCAACATGGTGGTGTTTGTAGATTTTTATGAACCTTAGGTAGAATATAAAAGACAGGTGTGATTGGGTGAGATTTAATGAGAAATTCCACTAGTTTATTATCAATAGTCTTCTTATGTAAGTGAATATCAATCTTGTCTTTAATGAGTGTCTGTATACAGGATGTAGGGTCCCTTGGAATAGGTTTGTAGGTAGATTTATCCTTAAGTTGTCTATTGATGTCTGATAGATAGTAAGTTTGGTCCATAATTACTATCGCACCCCCCTTATCAGCAGGCTTAATGTCAATTTTAGGCCTCCGCCACACATCCGTGAAAACCACGTCCGTGTAAAATGGGCCATTTTTCGGGTCCGTTTTCCGTTTTTTAGGTCCGTTTTTATGGTATGTGTGGCCTGCGTATGTATCCCGTATGCTAGCCGTATGTGCGTGTGGAATGTCCGTGTGTGCGTGAGTGAAATAACTGACATGTGTGTGTGTTGTCCGTGTGAAATGTACATGTGTGATGCAAAATGTCGTTACTACATGTCGGAAGACAGAGTAGCGGGATGAGAATGAACTCGGGTGAACTTCACCCGACTTCATAGTCATGCCGCGGCTCTGTCTTTGTGCCGTGCACTGACTAGCGGTCACTTGTGAAGGATTCACCGGTGACCGCTAATCCCCCGAGTGACTGAAGTGTCCCCCCCTCTCTCATACTCACCGTTCCCCGATCACCGGCGCTGCACGGCGTTCACACTGCTCCGGCTGCTTTTTCTAATTTGAAAAGGCCGGCCGCTCATTAAACAATCTCGTATTCCCTGCTTTCTCTCCCCACCGGCGCCTGTGATTGGTTGCAGTCACACACGCCCACCACGCTGAGTGACAGCTGTCTCACTGCACCCAATCACAGCAGCCGGTGGGCGTGTCTATACTGTGCAGTGAAATAAATAAATAAATAAATAATTAAAAAAACCGGCGTGCGGTCCCCCCCCATTTTAATACCAGCCAGATAAAGCCATACGGCTGAAGGCTGGTATTCTCAGGATGGGGAGCTCCACGTTGTGGGGAGCCCCCCACCCTAACAATATCAGTCAGCAGCCGCCCAGAATTGCCGCATACATTATATGCGACAGTTCTGGGGCTGTACCCGGCTCTTCCCGATTTACCCTGTTGCGTTTGCAAATCGGGGTAATAAGGATTTATTGGCAGCCCATAGCTGCCAATAAGTCCTAGATTAATCATGGCAGGCGTCTCCCCGAGATACCTTCCATGATTAATCTGTAAGTGACAGTAAAAAAACACACACACACCCTAAAAAATCCTTTATTAGAAATAAAAAACACAAACACATTCCCTCATTACCAGTTTATTAACCCCGACAAACCCTCCATGTCCGGCGTACTCCACGGACCTCCAGCGTCGCATCCAGCTCTGCTGCATGGAGGTGACAGGAGCAGCAGAAGACACCGCCGCTCCGGTCACCTCCACGCAGCTAATGAGATGAGTAGCGCGATCAGCTGCTGTCAGTCAGGTAACTCGCGGCCACCGCTGGATCCAGCGGTGGCCGCGGGTAACCTCAGTGACAGCAGCTGATCGGCGAAACGCGTTGGGGTGCGGGGCAGTGCGACCTGAGACTTGGCTCATCATTCTAAGGTGGTGGTTCGAGGGGTTAAACTCCCCACATTGTAACTATGAGCAGTCATTTTGACTAGACCGGGAGGCTTGGCACCAATGCTGCTTTCATTATATTCAAAGCAATTTGTTGTACATCTGTTATGTTGCACATGGTGGGATATGTGTAATATGTTTGAGGTGCAATAATATGAAATAGGTCATCTGACTAATAGCACCAGGGCCGGATTATAGGCGGGGCAGGCGGGGCTGGAGCCCAGGGGCCCCCACCAAAAGAGCTTCTAAGGGGGCCCCCACCATACTTGGCACTAGGCACCTGTCAGCATTTTTTTTTTCACACCCTCTCCCCCTCCGTAAAGACAGTCTAATAAATCAGCTGTGTTTTCGGGGGGGGGGGCACCGCTATTTATTTGCATCTGCGTCTTTAAGACGCAGAAACAAACTGCGGGCACAGGACGCTGATTGACCTCGGAAGTACCAGCGGCCGCTTGAACTTCCGGGGTCAGAGGTGTGCTAATGCTCCCTGCTATGTGCTGCGGCCGTACCTAGAAGCAGGGGCACGGTGTGGTGGGCCGCTGTCTGCTGTCCCCGCTGCGCTCCTTACATGCCAGGCCCACTAGCAGGAGCAGGAGGCAGCGCTGTGTGCCGGCTCTGCTGTGTGCCGGCTCTGCTGTGTGCCGGCTCTGCTGTGTGCCGGCTCTGCTGTGTGCCGGCATGTACACTGCAGAGGAGCGCAGCAGAGCCGATGACCGCAGCTTCCTGTTTCCGTTCCTATTCAAATGTATTTGCGTCTTTCAGACGTAAATACATTTGAACAGCGCGCCGGGACCCGGCCCCGCCCCCGACGTGCAGCAACGTGATGAGATCAGCACCTTGCTGACGTCATCACAGTGCTGCCGGCGCCACACTGGGGACATGAGGAAGCGAGCGCTCCATGAAGGAGCTGAAGACACAAGTGTAATTAATGGGGATGAGTGAGGAGGGGCAGAGGACACAACGGTGAACATTTGTGAAGTAACACAGCTCTGTGACAGGCAGAGGAGGAGCACTGTATTCCGAGGGAGGGAGGGAGGCAGGAGTGTGTAGGGATGGAGCAGTGTAATTTGTGTGTGTAGGGGGTGATGAGGGCTGTATTGTGTGTGGGGGGAGGGGTAATGGAGGGTGCATTGTATTGTGTGTGGGGGGAGGGGTAATGGAGGGTGCATTGTATTGTGTGTGGAGGGAGGGGTAATGGAGGGTGCACTGTATTGTGTGTGGGGGGGAGGGGTAATGGAGGGTGTATTGTGTGTGGGGGGAGAGGTCATGAGGGGTGCATTGTATTGTGTGTGTGTGGGGAGAGGGGTAATGGGTGCATTGTATTGTGTGTGGGGAGAGGGGTAATGGGGGGTGCATTGTATTGTGTGTGGGGAGAGGGGTAATGGGGGGTGCATTGTATTGTGTGTGGGGAGAGGGGTAATGGGGGGTGCATTGTATTGTGTGTGTGGGGAGAGGGGTAATGGGGGGTGCATTGTATTGTGTGTGTGGGGAGAGGGGTAATGGGGGGTGCATTGTATTGTGTGTGTGGGGAGAGGGGTAATGTGTGTGGGGGGAGGGGTAATGGGGGTGCATTGTAATTGTGTGTGTAGGGGGAGGGGTAATGGGGGTGTATTGTAGTGTGTGTGTGTGTGTGTGGAGGGGTAATGGGGGGTGCATTGTATTGTGTGTGTGTGTGTGTGTGTGTAGGGGGTGATGGGGGGTGCATTGTAGTGTGTGTGTGTGTGTGTGTGTGTGTGTCAGAGATGTGTGTAAGAAGCAGTGCTGTGTGTGTATATATGAATTAGAGCAGTCTGTGCGCCCCCCCCCAGAACTATATGGGTTCCCCAGAGCGCTATGTCACCCATCGCAGTGATGAGTACACCACCAGAGCTGTTTGCCACTCCAGTAACGTCAATGCCCCCTGCCCCTCCTGTAATGTATATATCGTAGCCCCCAGCCCCTCCTGTGATGTATATACAGCAGTGCTGTCAGTGTGCAGTCATGTGTGTTAGTGACAGCCATCGTGAAACAGCCACATGTCCTGAAGGAGTTGGACGGAAACAAGCGGGAGAGGTGAGTGAAGCTGCTGGCGACTTTCCCATATTAATACCTGTAAGGGCTCATGCGCACGTAACTGCTGAATATTCTGCAGCGATTTGACAGCACATGTGCGCGTCAAATCGCTGCAGAAACACTGCATAATGGATGCAGTTTTTCTGTACAAAAAAAGCCGATTTCATGCGCTCTGGCTGCTGCCCCCACCATAGACAGAGCGGGAGCTGCATCCAGAACGCACGGAATAATTGACATGCTCATTTTATGAACGCACGGATTTGGGTCAACATTTTAGCATCCAAATCGCTGCGTTCATAAAAGCAATGGGTGCACGTATCATGCACAATCTACATAGATTGTATAGGGGACGCAGGACGCATGCATTTACACTGCAGTGCTATACGCAGCGTAAATGCATGGAATTACACAACGTGCGCACGAGCCCTAATGCGTCTGTGTCTGCATGTATGTCAGTGTATATAACTGTGCATATATTTGTCTGTTTATATGTATTTTTCTGAATTTGTCTTCAAATATGTATATATACGCATGCCTGTATGTGTGTGTGCGTGTCTGTGTGTGGATGGGGCCCACTGAGACTCACCCGGAGGCCACAAAACCCTGGAGCTGGCCCTGGCTGCCTTAACATTGGGATCAATAAAAAATATGTGACAAAAGCGGGCTTTACACGCTACAATATATCTAACGATGTCTCGGCGGGGTCACGTCGTAAGTGACGCACATCCGGCATCGTTAGTGATATTGTAGTGTGTGACAGCTACGTGCGACCCTGATTGTGCGTTAAAACGTTGATTGCATACACGTCGTTCATTTTCTAAAAATTGAACGTCTCTTTGTTCATCGTTCTTGAGGCAGCACACATCGCTCCATGTGACACCCCGGGAATGATGAACACAGCTTACCTGTGTCCCGCCGGCAATGTGGAAGGAAGGAGGTGGGCGGGATGTTTACGTCCCGCTCATCTCCGCCCCTCCGCTTCTATTGGCCGGCCGCTGTGTGACGTCCCTTTCACTTCAGGAAGTGGATGTTCGCCGCCCACAGCGAGGTCATTTGGAAGGTAAGTACGTGTGACGGGGGTTAATCGTTTATGCGACACGGGCAACAAATTGCCTTTTCCGCACATACGATGGGGGCGTGTGCGATCGCATACGAGATCGAAATGTGTAAAGCAGCCTTAACTCTACTTTCTGTGTGTAAGTGGACAGCTGTGATTTATCCTGGACTGTATCTGTATTGTAGTACTGTAAATCTGAATGTGGCAGAACAGGATAAGATAAATGTTCATTGGATTTATATCTAAATGCTACGGTTCGTGCTCTACTGTTATGGCTAAAAATGTTAACGTTATGGGGCCCCCACCAGATTTTCTGCCCAGGGGCCCCCACCAACCTTAATCTGGCCCTGAATAGCACTATAAACAAGCACCTTAATCTATGTTCACATGTCCCTGGGTGCCACTATATGTACATATATTTATATGGGAAATGTGCAATATCTTTATACTGGCTACATGTATATTATAGCTAAGTATTGTATCCAAACTGATGCCCAATTGTATGTTATATTGCACAGAGTATGATAGGTACTTTATGATTGAGGTGCAATAATATGAAATATGTCATTTGACTAACAGCACTATAAATAAGCACTTTAATCTGGGGTTATACATCCCTGGGTACCGCTATATGTACATATATTTATTGCCTTGTGAATGCTGCATATAAGATCATTGTACGAATTTCTGATTATAGCCTGTTACTTGGGTCGCACTGTCCTGTTTCTTCTGTTTACCCAAACGTATGTTGTTTTTATACTGCACTTTCTGCACTTTGTGTATCCAAAAAATATTAATACAAAAATAATAATAATAAAATTGATATTGAATCCACTTGGAAAATAATGTTTTTGAATATTTCCTTATATATACTATGAGTTTATTGTAGGATTAATGTAAGGTTTGGGAACCGTAGTATAGAAATAACAATGTTATAAAGATAGTATGGATCTACTAATTCTAATTTTGAGGTCTCTGTTTCTAGTTTTGGTGAATTTAGGTCCGAATATGGACTACAGGAGTCGAGATGTGAATTGGGCTACACAACTTGCAGAGGTGTTCGGTGGTGAGGTGAATGCAGGTGCACAGGGGTCGCCACCCACACAATGTCGTGAACTACAGGTCAAGCTTAAGAATTATCTTTTTAAACGTATGAAAACGTGGTGGAACAAAGCAGCGTTGGAGCAATACCTAAGCAAAGAGATTACCCCTAGAGGGTTGCGTGTCCAAATATTCCCTTCATTTGCAGTGGAGGATGACAATTTTAGAACAAGGTGGGAGGATGCGTGTAAACTATGTTCACGCACTATGATTGAGCTGCTGATTGGAGCAGATAAAAGGCGGCTCGAGGAGCTTGAGAAGGAAATAGAGGTTATTGATGCAGAGTTGAAGCAAAAATTGAGTAAAGAAGCATGGAATGCATTTGACAAGGATCTTGCAACTGAACTTGATCTGTGGGAAACGGATATTAAACAAAAAAAGATGAGTAAGTACCAACGTGATCTGGCAGATTACCAAAATGGTACGGTCTTTAGATGGTATCACCAAAAACGTAATTTTACAAGATCAACATCCAGGTCAACAATACCTTCTATATCCGGATCTATATCCTCTAACGAAGGAAATGTAGCCCCCAAGATGGGTGAACGGAGGATTGATGAAGAATATCCAACCAGGGGAGGAGTGACCACTCGGAATTCTGCCAAGAGGCGACAGAAACAGAATAATTGGAGAAGGGAGGATTACCATCAGAAAGACAAATTGAAGGTAATCAATTTAACGGATAGAATACTAACACATGAACAGACGCAAGTTTTGGAGCTGGGTTTGTCCTTTGCTCCAGTGGCAAACTTTGATTTGTTCACTGGAATCAAGGACATACAACTTTTTGGCAGGAAATTAATGTATAAGAAGTATTTTGCTAGGAAGAACACTGATATGCTGTCTGAATTTTCTAGGGAAGAACGGGAGGCCATAGAGATTCTTGAGTCACTGTTAGCTGAACAGGAATCGGGCCAGATAGAGAATTTCCCCTTATTTATTAAGAAAAAATCGGATGCCTTTCCTCCTCTGTCCGCTTGTCCGGCAATTGACATGTTTGTTAAAATGGTAGTTCAGGAATTTAGGAGGTTGCCGTCTAGGCGTTCACATGACAACTTGAACAAAAAACAGAGAATTGCATTAAAGGAATTGAGACAGATGAAGGACGTTGTCATAAAGCAGGCGGACAAGGGGGGAAACATAGTGATCTGGTCCACTGAGGCCTATGAGAAGGAAGCTTTTAAACAGCTTAATAATAAATTGTGTTACAGTCGAATTGATACAAATCCTACCCATAAATTTCAGAAGGAATTGGAAGAGATTATATTAACAGCTGTTGATAATAATGTCATTCCTAAATCTGTGGCAGAAGGCCTTCTATCTGAACTACCGGTCACCCCCACTATTTATTTCCTTCCCAAGATTCACAAAGACCCCCTACAACCACCTGGTAGACCGATAGTGTCAGGCAATAGGAGCTTATGTGAGCCTGTTTGCCAGTTCCTGGACCATTACCTTAAGCCCTTTGTCAGCACGTTGCCATCGCATATCCGGGACTCAACTGAGTTTCTCAATAGGATATATGATATCAGGATGAGTGAAAATATGCTGATGGTAACGGCTGACGTACAGTCATTATATACATCAATAGCACATGAGGCAGGTATCTCGGCAGTTGAATTCTATTTGAGATCCTCTAACATGGACAACCAAATGGTGGACTTCCTTTTGCAATTACTCAGATTTGTTTTAACACATAACTATTTTTTGTTTAAGGACCGCTACTACCTCCAGGAGAGGGGTACTGCAATGGGGGCGTCTTGTGCGCCCTCCTTTGTGAACCTTTTCCTGGGTTGGTGGGAGCGGTCCATTCAATTTTCATCTGAATTTTCTGGTACAGTTCATCTATGGCTAAGGTTTATAGATGATGTATTTTTCATATGGGAGGGGGGGGGTCCACCATTTGGAGAGGTTCATGGAAAACTTAAATAACAATGAGGATAACATCAAATTTACTTATATTTTTAGTAATAGAAGTATCGACTATATTGATGTCAGGATCACCAAGGATGACAATGGGAATTTAACAACTGATATTCACCGCAAAGAAACCGCTGTTAATGCACTATTGAGCGCAAAATCTTCTCACCCAGCACAAACAATTAGGGCCATTCCAACAGGTCAGTTTATGAGGGCTAAACGTATATGCTCCTCAAATGAACTGTTTGAAGTACAAGCATCTGATCTAAAAAAACGTTTTCATTCTCGTCATTATAGAACGGAAGTAATAGAGGATGGATATTTACGGGCACAAAAAAGCACGAGAGAGCAACTCTTGAGACCAACGCAGAGAGGGCAGGACAACAAGGTGAGATATATAACTCCTTACCATGCTCAATGGCGGGAAATGTCAACTATCTTGGAGAAGTACTGGCCTATTTTGTTGTCCGATGGTGATCTGGCTACAGTGCTGACCCCCAGACCAGCTATTACCCCGAAGCGCTCTAAAACAATTAGGGACCTAATAGTGCGAAGCCACTACGTACCATCTCCTCAGAAATATTTTCTTGGGGTTGATAGAGGCCCCAGATGGGGTTGTTATTCATGTGGGGATTGTAGTGCTTGTACGCAGGTGGAGAGGAGTTTTGAATTTTATGATTCTTCAAGAACAAGGACATATAAAATCTTACACTTCATAAATTGTCGGTCCTCGGGCATTGTTTACTGGGCAGCTTGCCCTTGTGGTTTGATTTACGTCGGTTTGACGTCAAGGGAATTCAGGACTAGGATCTTGGAACACATTCGGGATATTAAGAGCGCTGCCAAACTGAAGAAGGATGAAGACATTGACATGTTGAAAAATATCCCAAAACATTTCAGAGAAAAGCATAACTGCAACTGGAGATTGTTAAAATTTAGGGGAATTGATAAAGTTCATCTTGGAGTAAGAGGGGGTGATCTTAAAAACATCTTGGCTCAGAAGGAAATCCGCTGGATTACCATCCTAGATACGATCAAACCTAAAGGGCTCAATGATATGGTGAGCTTTAGGCCCTTTTTGAAATATAGGTAGTTCACGACTTTTGTGGATGTTTGGCCAATACTGTACTGCATACCTCAGCCCGAGTGTTTTAATCTCTGTTTTTAAATCTTTTTAATTTTGTATCCTTGTAGAATTTAATTACTGGTTCCCAACTTACAACAATTCGAATTTGCTGTTCTGGATCAAATCTGGAGGGCCTGGAGAGCGAATAATAGACTGAGATTCACAGTAATGAAACATACTTATGTTAAACGTAACCTATGTTATGACTGCTATGTATTATATCTGTTAAACATAACTTATGATATGGCTGTTATATATTGAGTGCTGTTTAAAACACAGTAAGATCCTATATATTAAGATATACTACGAGCGCTTGCCCTGTTATTTGCCCATACTTAAAATGGCATCCGGATCCTCTGTGCTCAGCAAGCGCGCGCGCGATGTCCAGGTTACGGCCTCCTTCTGTTTCGTGCCCGGCGTCCAATGGTTGCCCGGTCCCATGCGCATGCGCGGGATGGACTTCCGGGACGCCGGCCGCGTCAGGGAATGCGGAAGTGACTGGACGGCGCGCGCCATTACTGCTGGAGGCGCATTAGGAACAAGGTATTTATGGAACCGGTTTTCACTGCCCCTGCACCTCCGGACGAAGCTCCGGCGAAACGCGTTGGGGTGCGGGGCAGTGCGACCTGAGACTTGGCTCATCATTCTAAGGTGGTGGTTCGAGGGGTTAAACTCCCCCCATTGTAACTATGAGCAGTCATTTTGACTAGACCGGGAGGCTTGGCACCAATGCTGCTTTCATTATATTCAAAGCAATTTGTTGTACATCTGTTATGTTGCACATGGTGGGATATGTGTAATATGTTTGAGGTGCAATAATATGAAATAGGTCATCTGACTAATAGCACTATAAACAAGCACCTTAATCTATGTTCACATGTCCCTGGGTGCCACTATATGTACATATATTTATATGGGAAATGTGCAATATCTTTATACTGGCTACATGTATATTATAGCTAAGTATTGTATCCAAACTGATGCCCAATTGTATGTTATATTGCACAGAGTATGATAGGTACTTTATGATTGAGGTGCAATAATATGAAATATGTCATTTGACTAACAGCACTATAAATAAGCACTTTAATCTGGGGTTATACATCCCTGGGTCCGCTATATGTACATATATTTATTGCCTTGTGAATGCTGCATATAAGATCATTGTACGAATTTCTGATTATAGCCTGTTACTTGGGTCGCACTGTCCTGTTTCTTCTGTTTACCCAAACGTATGTTGTTTTTATACTGCACTTTCTGCACTTTGTGTATCCAAAAAATATTAATACAAAAATAATAATAATAAAATTGATATTGAATCCACTTGGAAAATAATGTTTTTGAATATTTCCTTATATATACTATGAGTTTATTGTAGGATTAATGTAAGGTTTGGGAACCGTAGTATAGAAATAACAATGTTATAAAGATAGTATGGATCTACTAATTCTAATTTTGAGGTCTCCTCAATTTCCTTGTGTAAGAGTTCTATAGTCAATATTATAATGTCCATAGAACATTTGTTGAGTATGCTTTCGAACTTAGAGCAATACTCTTGATTATCTGCGAATAACGTAGGCCGTAAAGATATCCTTAGTCCCCTAGGGATCCTTTGTACTTTACTCCGCCAATGTTGCACAATGTAATCCCAGTGCCGTATGTTTTCTCAGTTCCCTCTCGTAATCACGAGACAGTTTCTCTTCAGATGGTACTGTTAGAAAAGAGTTCGGTATGGTCACTTTAGATAAAATATTAGTGACCTTCTCCGTATTGTAAGGAAAAGACGTAAATGACATTAGGTCTGTAGCTGAATATAGGAGCTCAGGTGAAAAAATCAGTCCAATTCTAAAGTTAGACCTGGCTCAGCTATACAATGCAAGGTGCTCGGAAAAATAATATCCAATTATGATCACAGCAGAGCGGGAGCCAAGGGTCATTAGCATATCGCACACGATGCTCTCGCATCAAATGCCATATGCTAATATGACTCAAGCCTTACATTTGAATTCAAACATTTTGACATTTGATTCACAGTTTTCAAAAAAGCTAGCCCGCCACCATTTCAGACACCAGGGCCGGACTGGGGAAAAAAACAGCTGTTCCATACAAACCCTACCAGCTGACATACAAAAACACCCCCCACCCTACACCATACGATCAGTTAATTTTGCTTGGTTATGCCTCTCCCCACTCTCTTAAAAGTTATTTGAAGGACCACATGTGAAGGGCGTAGCATTGCCTATGATCAACCACAGCTAAATTTACTTGGTTTTCTTCAGACCTCTGGTTCTCGGGATCATGGTCCCAGTGATTTGATCCCCAGCAACTGGAAATTTATCCCCCATCCATAGAAGAAGAGATAATTTGGAATAACTCATTTAAACAGATTTTCCAAAATGTATTTTATTTGCCCATAGAAATATAGAAAATACAGAATAATATGGATACTGAAAATTACACCCTGTACACAGGACAACAGTAGTGGTACTCTGCAGTGTATGTATATATATATATATATATATATATATATATATATATGTATATATATATATATATATACAGTATATACACAGTATACGGTACACATATATACATACATATATATATTATATACTGTATATAGCTCTGGCAAAAATTAACAGACTGCTGCACAGTTTTATTAAAATCAGCTTCTGTACATGTCGATTCCAGAGTCAGTTGAATTCCAACACCGGGCCTGAACCGTTTTTATTTTTAAACGCGGTTGGACCTGCCAATCCTGGGTATCTGCGAGTCTGCCCATCACTAGTCATCCCACATTATACTCACACAAATACAGAACTAGGAAGTAAAATGTATTATGTTGCTCTCCAGCTTCCAATGAGTACATCACCCAAATATGGCACCAAGTTGGAAATTCGTATAATGTAAAAGCTAAAATTCTATCCATTAAAATAGCTACTAGAGAGGAGCAGATCAGGCAAAATTTGAATTCACCTGCTCACACAAATTTTTCTATAAATTTATGGATGAGGTATTCATGGTCTGATGTTTCTCCAGCCCCCAGAGTCTGATAGATGTATTATGTAAAAATAAAAAAAATCCTTTTATATACCTCACCACTCACCCTTCCGGCCCCTCCACTACTCACCATCACCCATCCAGTTCTCCTTCCATCTTCTGGTCCTCACCACTTGCACTGAAAGCTGTTGTCTTCTCACACTGAGCCAGGGCTCTTAGCGCGACCAGTGAGAATCAGAAAATTTGACAAGAACTGGATGAGGGGATGGTGATGTGCGGCGGGGCTGAAGAGATGAGCAGTGAGGTGAGTATAAGGTTATTTTAACTTTTAAATATACACATTATGTTTATCATGCTGTGTTGGCTGGAGACCCCAGAGCAAAATAAGGGACATTAAAGGGATCCTGTGAGGTGCCATATGCACCCAGAACCACAAGCACTTCTGGGTGCATATTGCTAATCCCTGCCTATTAGTCCCTGTATACACTAGCATAAATAAACAGATCTTTAGAAACAGTATTTCTAAAGATCGTTAATTATATGCTAATAAGGCCAGGGACTAGTCGTGAGGGCATAAGTTATCTTGACTAGTCGACCCACATAGCATGTTACCTTGCCCCTGTGGGTGTATTAACATGCTAATGAATGCACAGCGACGCTGCATATACCTCAGTCTTGATGGCGGCCGGCAGAGGATGGATGCACACTGCGTATGATCCAGAGTCCCCGGCACTTCCAGTCTTGCACACTATACCTCAATGAAGCCGGAAAGCTTATACTGGCATCAATTTATTGCACATGATCAGAGGTCCAGGGGTCTCTGGATGATGTGCAGTGCACATCCATCCTCCTCCAGCTGCCATGAAGAGTGAGGTATGTGTGGCGAAGCTGCGCATTCATTAGCATTTTAGTACGCCTACAGGGGCGTGCTAACATACTATGTGGGCTGACTAGCCAAAAAAGTTAACGCCCTTGCAACTAGCCGCTGGCCTCACTAGCTTATCAGAAACGATCTTTATAAATACTTTTCTAAAGATCTCTTTATTTATGCTAGTGTGACGCCCTGGCAAAACCAGGTAGTCACAAAAGTGTCCATCCTCCTTGTTACCACCAAAAATCCACACTTAGGTATAACACACAGCCATTAAAGCCTAGCCACCCCCTCATGATAATAAGGGACACAGCAAAGGGTGGGATCAGGTGGATGAGAATGACCACCTAGGGGTCCTGAGGTGTCAGAGGCGGCAACCCGACAGTTGAGTTAAGTTCAAGTCAGTGGATGTTTGAGTTTAAGTGGGGAGTTGAGTCCTGACAGTGGAAGCTGACAGTCAAGTGTAGTCAGGGGTAGGGGCCCTTGGACTACCCGGCTAGGTGACAGACGGTGAACAGGGCCACAGGCGACAGAGGTCCGGTCGGGGGAGACCTAATGTGGACTGGGGCAGGGTTGTAGCCCAGCAGTGCCGACAGCGGGAATCCGGTCTGGAGACCATGCACAGTCGGAGTGCCTGGACCCTAGGACGAGGAAGGTTGCATGCCCCTTGTTAATTAACCAACAGAGAACAAGGTTTCATGCCTTGTTCTCCTGAAGCCCAGAGAGCGAAATGGAAGCCCAACACGGGGGATAGGGTGTCTGTAAGAACCCACAGAGATCCCAAGGGTCAGATTTCGTGGGTCACTGCTCTCAAATACATACAAAGCCGGGAGTGGACTTTTCCATTCCATGCGAAGTCGTCCAAAAGGAGAGACAAACACAGCATGCAGGAGGAAGGGATACCTGTTCACTAACCCGGGTGTGGGACCCGAATACACCCTCCAACGGCAGCCGGTCACTGGCAACTTGGTTTACTACTGGACTTGTGTGAAATTACTGAACTGTGAATACACCACTGACCCCCGGTCCAATCCGGCTCGCCACCTCCAGCAGCCATCACTCCCGTGTACCGACACAGGGCCCCGAGACTACACCTCCCCTACCCGTGGAGGGGATCCCATCTAGCTGCCCCTTTCCACCAGCCCCGGGCGCCCCATCACCAGGCAGCGGCTCACCGCAATCCACGGGTGACGTCACAGACAATTCCCCTTGTACATAACTCACTTTTTTGATGGTTGTGAGGACGGGCGGCCGTGCGAGCCCGGGTCCGGTCACCACTCGAGCCGCAGCAGCGAACCCGGATCCGAGCGGGCTCAAGGGAAGCCCACGCCCGCAACACTAGTGTATACAGGGACAGTTAGGCAGGGATTAGCAATATGCACCCAGAACTTCTTGTGGTTTTGGGTGCATATTGTACCTGACAGGTTCCCTTAAATTTGCAAAGAATACATTTTGCCTGATCCTCTCCTCCCTAGTGGCCATAATCATTTCTAGAGGCTTAGCCTCAACATTATCAATTTTGATAAGTGAGTGTTAAGGTGAGTGTAAGTTTTTAGTTTTTCTTTTAACTTTATGATGGCCTTTTATGGTTTAGAAAAAATGCTGAATCCATGCTGAATCAAATTACAAATTCAAATTTTGTCAAATGGGGATTTTTGTAAAAATTGAGAAGAATTCAATTCCAAATGAATGGATTTGTCTATCGCTAATCTACAACTCTTTAAGTTCTAGTCCTTATATTCTAGCCTCCATAAGCTTTTAAATGCATGTCGTATTATATTGCTGAAAATGATATGGTTAATATCGGACCTCCACAGACCAGTAAGTTCCACTGCACTTACTCTGTCATCTAGCAAGCAAAAACTAAAGATTGTGAATGAATTATGGTTTCTGAAGCATTTTCATTACTCTATAAATAAATGAATAATGGTTGGTTATGTAGCAATAAATATTCATTAGTGTGATCATTAACATCTTAATTGATAATAATATGATGGTGACATATTAAAGATTACAGCTGGTGAATTATTCTGTTATCACTCTGAGAAACACCCAGTGAGTACAATCAAGAATGATATTAACTCATATCAGGATGGTAAAGATCAAGTGGTCATGTTACCAGATTACACATTTTCCTATGATAAATATATTGGCCTGTAAGTTATACATACTTGCCAACTCTCTTTGAAGAGGCAGGAGGCTCCTGGAAAAACCGGAGACCTCCCGAACTCCCAGAGAAGTTGAAAAATCTCCTAGAAATAGGCTATAGCAGGACAGAAATCCATCGGCTAGAGCACATTAAGAAGCATGATGATGTCATCACGTCACCACACCGCCCAGATTGGGCACCGACTGCAGTAGGAAAGAGGGTGGAGTGCATTTCCACTCATCATGAGAGTAGTGTGGTTTTTAGGCTGGAGTCACACTTGCGAGTGACTCGAGCGAGTCCCAGATCGGCATCACCTGGCACGGCCTTCAGCTCTCCGGACAGGAGCATCTCAGCTGCATAGAAATACATGCAGCTGACCCACTCCTGTCAGGAGAGTGTGCAGCCGTGCTGGGTGATGCTGATGCGAGACTTACGCGAGTCACTCGGAAGTGTGACTCTGGCCTTACTGGTACAAACAAGACTTTGATATTACTCAATGGATTCATTCATAATAGTGGGATGAAGGGTCATTATTAGTATTTGGGGCACTGTTGCTATTTTGTAGAGGAACTATTATTACTTTAAAAGGCACTATTACTATTGTAGGGGGCACTAATACTATTGTTCAGGGTCACTAGTAATACAGTGGTAGCACTGCTACTATTTTGGAGAGGCAGTACTACTATTCTACTGGGCACAATCACAATTGTATGGGGGCACAAATAGTATTGTTGTGCAGCACTAATAATACAATAATACCACGTGGGCACTATTACTATTTTAGGGGACACTATTAACACTATTTTAGGAGCACAAATAACATTGTTGAGAGTCACCAATGTTTACTATTGTAGGAGGGACTAATAAGAATACCATGGGGATTCACTATTACTATTGTAAAAGGCACTAATTTTTTAGAGTGACTATTACCATTGTGGGAAGACACTATTAATATTGCAGGGTGGCAATAATGGGAAACATTACTGTGTGTGAGCACTATTATTATTGTGGTTAAATTCAAAGTTTGGGCACCCCTGGTCAAAATTACTGTTCTTGTGAACTGTTAAAAAATAAAGTTAAAGATGACACATTTCCTTTGTATTTTAGGCAAAAATATTTTCATCTTTTATATTTTAAAATGAAAAAAAAAAAAGTAAAATGTGCCAATGCAAACGTTTAGGCACCCTGCGTGGTTAGTACCTAGTAACACCTCCTTTGACAAGTATCACAGCTTGTAAACACTTTTTGTAGCCACTCAAGAGTCTTTCAATTCTTATTTGAGGGATTTTCATTCATTTTTCTTTGGAAAAGTTTTCAAGTTCTGTGAGATTCCTGGGCCGTCTTGCATGCACTACTCTTCTGAGGGCTAGCCAGAGTTTCAATGATGTTCAGATTAGGCAACTGTGAGGGCCATTGTAAAACCTTCAGATTCCGCCTTATGTGGTAGTTTATGATTAATTTTGACATGTCTTTAGGATCATTATCCTTTTGTGGAAGCCATCCTCTTTTCAACTTCAGCTTTTTGTACAAATGGTGTATTGCATAAAGAATTTGTTGAAATTGTTTTGAAACCATTCTTTCCTCTACCCATGAAATTTTCCCCGTGCCACCAGCTGCAACACCGCTCCAAAGCATGAATGATCCATCTCCATGCTTAATGGTTGGAAAGATATTTTTACTGAAATTGTGTACCCTTTTTTATCCACACATACCTTTAATCATTGTGGCCAAAAAGTCCTATTTTAACCTCACCTGTCCATAGGACTTGTTTCCAAAATGCATCAGGCTTGTTTAGATGTTATTATGTAAACTATTGACACTGAATTTTATGGTGAGGACACAGGACAGATTTTCTTCTGATGACTCTTCCATGAAGGCCATATTTGTGCAGGTGCCTCTGAATAGTAGAACAATGTACCACAACTCCAGAGTCTGCTAACTCTTCCTGAAGGTCTCTTACAGTCAAGCAGGGGTTCTGATTTGCTTTTCTAGCAATCCTACGAGCAGCTCTCACAGAAATTTTTGCTTGGTATTCCAGACCTTATCTCCACTGTTCCTGCTAACTGCCGTTTCTTCAATACATTTCAAACAGAGGAAAGGGAAACTTGAAAACGCTTTTTTTTATCTTCTTATAGCATTCTTCTGCTTTATGGGCCTCCACCATTTTCATTTTTAGAGTGCTAGGCAGCTGCTAGAAGAACCCATGTCTGCTGTTTTTTGGCACAAAGTTAGAGAAGGCTGGATTTTTATAAATCTGTGATGATATGGTATTGCTGTATATAGCATAAGCGATCAGACTATTACAGGTTATAGTCTCCTAACAAGACTATTTAAATAAGTGAAAAGTAAAAAAAAATGTTT
The DNA here is from genome assembly GCF_048569485.1 of Anomaloglossus baeobatrachus. Taxonomy (NCBI): domain Eukaryota; kingdom Metazoa; phylum Chordata; class Amphibia; order Anura; family Aromobatidae; genus Anomaloglossus; species Anomaloglossus baeobatrachus. The sequence continues at coordinate 74,394,811 of NC_134355.1, read as the reverse complement.
TAAAAAATAAGATGGAAAAAAGTTCAAATCACTCCCCTTTTGCTCAATTAAAGATAAAGATAAAAAATTACACATGTGGTATCACCACTTTTAGAAAAGTGCAATCTATCAAAAACGAAAAATAAGTGAGACGATCGGAAAACACTGTTAACAAAAAAAAAATTTGAACACAAAAATTTTTTTTTTTGGTCACTGCAATAACCGAAAAAAATGTTTAACATTTGATCAAAAAATCCTATTGATCCCAAAATTGTATAACTAAAAACGTCATCTCACTCTGCAAAATATAAGCCATTACATAGCTTCATTGACCAAAAATGAAACGTTAAGAGTCTAGGAAAATAGTGACACAATCACTCAAATTTTAAATTTGCAAACTTCAATTTTTTTTTCACCAGTAAAGTAATAAAAAAAAATGGACATGTTTGTTATCTCCATAATTGTACTGACGAGGAGAAAATTTGCACTGTAAAAACAATTCCCAAAAAAAACAGATCAGAATTGTTTTTTTTTTCTCAATTTCTCCATGTTTGGATTTTTTTTCCCCCAATTTACATAAGCTGTGTGGTAAAATGAATGGTGTCATTCGAAAGTATATTTGTCTCACAAGAAAACAACGCCTCATATGTCTATCTGTACAGAAAAATAAAAAAAAGGTTATGGCTCTGGGAAGGAGAGAAAAAATTGAAAAGCCAACATGAAAATTGGCCACGTCGAGAAGGGGTTAAAGGGAATCTGTCACTAGGTTTTTCACTAGCCATCCTATTTTCTTGTTTTGTGTGGAGGATGCCGTCCTACGTCATCCACATAGTGTCCTCCATTGTGCTCCTGCACACGTTCACTTCTCTCTGCCCTACTTGCGGCTCTATATAAAAAAAAACCTGTGACAAGAGGAGTCATACCCTGAGGAAGAAGGCCATTCTGCCTTTGAAACGCATAATAAATGCCTCCTTTTATCCTAGTAAGGCCTTCCATAGCCCGAGCTGCGTGACATCACCCGCTCACTCTCCTTGCTCTATCCACGCGCTAGGTTGCCAGGTACGCCTTTGGCTGAGGCCCCTGGTAGCCAGCGTCCTAGGTTATCATGGCTGCTGCTTACAGCTTCTGGACTCCAGCTCCAAGAATGTATTGCCGCAGCCTCACTCTCCACTCTGCCAGCAGACAGAAGTCTCCATATACAGCGCAGCACAAGGCAAGTGGCTTGTTACCATACTTTTCCTATCTGCGCACCACCAACGAATGTTGAACAACAAAAACCTGTGGTCCGTGTTAAAGGACTACAGAAATGAGATCAAACACCGAAATAAAATCAATTTAATTTTTGTTGATAGGAAAATTCGTTATTTTAAAAGAAAAATATGTGTAGACAGGTAATATATGCAAAGCACTTGGTAATCCCCCTTTCAGTTCAACTAGTTGAATATATTCCCTGTCTACACTTAGGTTTCAGTTATGGGAGCGCCACTTGTGCTGGGATCAGTCACTCTCACTCAAGTCCAGGCAGGATTATTTTTTTAACTTAGTCACTCCCCCAGCATTGTAATTGATTACCACAGGTCCTTCAACATCACTTCTCTGCTGAGCTCCACCCATTATGGTCACATGTTCGTGACATCAGTACAGGTCCTGCACAACCACTTCTCTTCTGCTGATTACCAAGGGCCTTCAACATCATTTCTCTGTTGTGTTCTGCCCATTATGGTCACATGATCATGACATCAGGACAGGTCTTTCACCACGACTTCTCCAATGTTGAATTTTGGAACATAATGCATGTTCACATTCCTGTGTTCACTATTTGCATCCTTCAGCTCTTCTTCCCTCTTACTTGATTGCAACTGTTATTGTGATAATATTATACGTTATGTTAGTGGTAAATTTAGGTTGATAAGTTTTGCTTTTATTCATAAAAATATCAGATGTTTGCCAAAAAATGTCAGAAAAAATTTACTAATTTGCAAACTTTTTGTGTATACTTGTAGTCCAGATAATCATACCACACAAAATAGTTAAGTAATATTTACCATACTTATATTTGCCATACATTAATATTATTTGTAAAATGTCCTTTTACTTTGTTAGAAGGTGTGAAAATGTCACATAATTTTTTCATTTTTTTTCAAGGAAATTTAAAAAAAAACTATTTTTTAGGGTCCTGTTCACTTTTGAAGTGACTTTGAAAGACCTGTATAATGGAAATGTAAGAGGGTAGGCAGAAGATACTCAGAGGAATCCAAAGCCTACACACCAGTTCCAGGAGAACTCAAAGACCACATACCATCACCAGAGGAACCCGAAGACCGAATATCGTTTTAAGAGGAACCCAAAGACTGAATATGATCACCAGAGGAACCCAAACAGTGAATATCATCACCAGAGCAACCTGAAGACTGAACTCTAACCACCATCACCAAAAGAGGACCAGTCTATGCAGTCAAGTACTGAGAATTGGGCATCAAGAACCAGAGACTCAGAAACTGACATTTCTTCCAGAGCAGCATATAAGTGAGCCAGGCCATTACTTCCTACATTGTGTACGGTCTGAGACAGAGAATAGCTTATTAATTGAGTTAACTGATTGTGTAGTGAATTGCCACCCAACTGCGTAATGTATAATGAACCACTGACATAATTGGGTCAATGAAAGCTAAGGCTACCTTGTATATTGCATATCATGATCCTAGTAGGGTAACTCTGATGATCCCCTGATGGAAGGACAGGGGTTGAGTTATTGCTGAGCTTACTGGAAATAATCTTCAGTGCTTGCACACACTTGATCAGTGTAACTTGTTAGGATGGAAGTGACGGCAGTGTATGTCTTTTTTTTTTTTGCTTTGCATTTCTTCATTGTCTGTTGTTTACCCAACCCTCCTCCATCTCCCTCTTCCCGTCTAATAAAAAAAACCCATTGAAGTCACCACTGAGTCATCAATGCTGCACATTTCATTCCTGGCCTCTGTGTAACTGAAAAATCACCAAAGTGATACCAATTTAAAAACGTCAAGAATCAAAATATTCAAAGTAGCTGTTTATTAACCCTTCAGATGGTTTTTAGGAATTAATGCATAGTGGAATGACAGAATGCTCCTTACTGTCCCCCTATGGTTCTTGTCGCTTCTTCTTTGCTCTGCTATGTGCTGCATCTTCCCTCTAGGCTGGGACTTCTGGATACAACTAGGCACCGAAACAACTCTGCACATGCATTTTTCCGCCTTATTATTATGCTTTTGCTTATATAGCACCATCATATTTTGCAGCGTTTTAAAGGCATCATCATAACTATCCCCATTGAGACTCACAGTCCAGTATGTTTTTGGAATGTGGGAGGAAACAGACTTACCCAGAGGAAACTCATGCAAACATCCAAACTCCTTACGGATGTTTTTTTGGTGGGATTTGAACCCAGGATACAGTGATAACAACTGAGTCACCATGCAGCCTAGAGTTTGCATTTTAAGACTATGGCTGTGCTTCAAAGTAGACCATGATTTTTAAAGTATACAACAATACTAAAGTATTGGAAAACTGACAAATGCACTAAAAAGTAAAAAAAGAAAATGTTTTGAAAAATATGTAAAAAAAAAAAATGAAAAACATACAAATTTAAATCCCCTGCCTTTTCCCCAATTATTTAAAATATACATGTGGTATTACTGAATTGATAAAATTCTGATCCATCAAAGGATAAAATTATTATTTTGGCCAATTTCACTGCATATGGCATATTGTTTCCCTTTTTCTAGTACAGTATGAGGTAAAATGAATAGTATAATTAAAAAATAATACAATTCATCCCTAAAAAGATAAGCCCTCATATGTCTATATGAAAAATAAAAAAATGGCTATTGTTAGAAAGGGAGGGGAAAAACGTAAATGTAGAAAATGGAAATTAGCCATGTTGGGAATTGGTTAATTTCTAGGGATGATCGAAAACTTCGATTATTTGGCTTTGCGAATATTTTCCGAATACCTTGCCGCTATTCGACTATTCAATGCGCAATGTACGTCTATGGGAAGCCCGAATAGTTACAAATAGTTGTTATTCAGGTTTCCCATAGACTTACATTGTGCATCGAATATTCGCGAATAGTCGAATAGCAGTGAGGTATTCGGAAAATATTCGCAAAGCCGAATAATCGAAGTATTCGATCATCCCTATTAATTTCCCATAAATCATATAAATCAAGCAAAAAAAAAAAATATAAATCAAGGCTGTATGTTTACAGGAAATTTATTGTGGAAGTGTCTGGACAATGACGCCACTACTAGTAACAAGCAAGTCATTTTCTAACAATGTTTCTTTCCAGAAATAAGATAGAATCTAGAAAATGCTTGGAAAATTATTAATTTAAAGAATTTAATTTATACAGACGTTCATTACCATTATGTTTGTTTTTAAGAGACAAGATTACGGCTTGTGCAAAGGAGGATCAAGAGAATACAAAAAGTTTTTTGAAATCCAACACACAGAATTTCATCATAGTCTTTATTGGAAGAAGTATGCAAGACAAGACAATTTAAGTGACACTTCGTAGGAAACCCTGCCATATATTCTCTGTGCCTGTAGCATTGCTCATTGTTCAGTCTGTCAACTTTAAGAGATGGCATTTGTTACAATGAAATAGCACCCAATTACGATAATGCAGCGCTAACTTACATTTTCCAGTCATTGTCACCACTTGTTGGCACCAAACATCAGTCTACCAGTGAGTGAAATAAGGAAGACAGATCTATGTCTAAGATTCTGTCATTGAACTCACAGTTCGCAATGCTAGTCTTAGAAATGTATAGATTGTAATCCAAGATGTCAGATGCTTAATCACAATCCATCTTTAATCAAAACAGTTCCCACTTTGAAAAAACACTTTTTATTTAAAGGGTGCATTACAATTAGCTGATTACAGATTACACTGCAGCTTGAGGCCCAGTCACACTAAACAACTTACCAGCGATCCCAACAACGATACAACCTGATAGGGATCGCTGGTAAGTTGCTAGGAGGTCGCTGGTGAGATGTCACACTGCGACGCTCCAGCGATCACACCAGCAACCTGACCTGGCAGGGATCGCTGGAGCGTCGTGGAAGCATGCTGCGCTTGGTAACTAAGGTAAATATCGGGTAACCAACCCGATATTTACCTTGGTTACCAGCGCACACCGCTTAGCGCTGGCTCTCTGCACACCTAGCCACAGTACACATCGGGTTAATTACACGATGTGTACTGTAGCTACATGTGCAGAGAGCAGGGAGCCACGCACACTGCTTAGCGCTGGCTCCCTGCTCTCCTAGCTACAGTACACATGGGGTTAAGTACCCGATGTGTACTGCAGCTACATGTGCACAGAGCAGGAGCCGGCACTGATAGCTGAGAGCGGCGGACGCTGGTAACGAAGGTAAATATCGGGTAACAAAGGTAAGGGCTTCTTGGTTACCCGATATTTACATTGGTTACCAGCGTCCGCAGAAGCCGGCTCCTGCTGCCTGCACATTTAGTTGTTGCTCTGTCGCTGTCACACACAGCGATGTGCGCTTCACAGCGGGAGAGCAACAACTAAAAAATGGTCCAGGACATTCAGCAACAACCAACGACCTCACAGCAGGGGCCAGGTTGTTGCTGGATGTCACACTAAGCAACATCGCTAGCAAGTTGTGCATCAGCAGCGATGTTGCTAGCGATGTTGCTTAGTGTGACGGTACCTTTGGGCCCCTTGTGACTATGAGAAGATTGAAAGAAGCTAAACAGTTCAATTGTCCTGAAGCAGCACTACAATATATATGATAGGTATTTACCAGTCATGACTGCAGAGAATAAACTCTACAACCTTAAATCACAAATATCCAAAGACCAAGGATGGAGTATGGGAATACAAATCTCTTCATTTTCAAGGGCATTGGAAAAAGTGCCAACCCCTGACGGGATGTCTTAAAGAGGTTGTCCACTACAAAACAAGGTGGCCACATGAATTTAAATCTGTGAGAGAAGGCATTTTCTAAATACTTTCTGTTGTCAATTATGTCTGTGAGCAGTGCTATCGCTGTCCACTCGTCCCCAACCCCATCGTTGCAGTGTTCTCTGATGTCCATTGATATCACGTCAACTTCCAGAATTTGAAGTTGACCCAGCATCACTGAGGTGAGACCCAGTCGTCGTGAGTGACTGGGCTTTGGGCGGAGTTTCATCGCACATCACAGCCCAGCATCTCACATGTTCCCTCCTTCATCACAGAGTGCCTCAAGCACAAGCAATGCTGGGCTGTGATGTGTGGTGAAACTGTGCCAACAGCCCAGTCACTCATGGAGACAGGCTCCTGCCACGCTGATGCTGGGTTAACGTCCAAGTCTGGAAGTTGACGTGACATTACCAGACATCAGAGGTTACTGCAGCTGGACAGCAATAGCACCGCTCACTGGCCCAATTGATAACAGAAGGTATTTAGAAAAAGCTTTACATCAATGTGGCCACTATGCTTTATAGTGGACCACCTCTTTAAATACTGCTAACAAAATGGACACCTGGATTGAATCGCCCAATTCTCTATTGTCTCACATGCTAACCAGTATACCTTTAAGGACTCGCTTACTTGAGCATATACATGTTTTATTGGAAAGCACTTGGTACAATGTTATACTATGGGACAGTGCCGATCAGCGCTTTGTTTTCTTGCTGATCTGGCCTGAGGAAAAAAGAACAGCAAGCTGTGAGTGACAAGTAAGATGGCGCACACCCGTTCCAGTCTATGGGTGCATGGAAATCATATCAATCAAAATGACTTTATAATACTTACCTAAATAGTCAGTATGGTGCAGACGGGTCAGTGCGGTGCTTCATCTTTCGGCCATCTTTGTCCTCCTTCTTTGGAAGCCAGGGTGCAGGACACATCCTACGTCATGCACACGTGCCGGCATTGAGCTCCTGCGCAGGCGCACTACAATACTTTGATCTGCCCTGTTCAGGGCAGTAGTTCTAATGTGAACAGGTGCAAACTGAATATGAAACATAGTAACAAAAAGGAGACAGTTGCCCTCTGTAGTGCTAAGTTATGTGGAACAATGAATATGGGAATATAAACATGCATTACTGCTATGAAAAATAATATAAAAATTGAGATACTTAGCACACAAAATTGGCCAGATTTTATATGAGCCCAACAGGCAGCAGGCCAACAGCCAGCACCTAGGTAATACTGCAATGAAATACATAGGCATTAGTGTACATTATTTCTAAAACTAAAAATTGAAGATACCCTAGTAGGAAAGAAAGTGATAAAGTTCAATAAAGTTAATGAAAAGAGTCACATGCTTACTATTACGTGTTTATAAAGTTTCTTTCCATTAATTTAATAAATAGAAAGTTATGGCTATCAGAAGACATTGCATCAAAAAGAAAAAATATTGTGCTCTTCACAGGTTAAATATAATGTAGCGGATATTGATTCACCAAATACCCTTTTTATAAAAAGGAATAAGCTGAGACCACTTCTGCAACCCTTAAATGAAGCTGCACATGTATTTCTACCTCATTTCTTGGCATTCAGCCGGTCGTTATATTGTACGGTTTGTTTGATCCCGGCTCCTATTTTGATGGAGAGCTCCCACCATAAAATCTCTTCCGTACCTTCTATTGAGAAATATCCCATTGAGTTCTAGCATTTGAGCATTTTGTTTCCTACTTTTATTCCCTTTTTCAGGCATTATTCTTTTTTTTTGCAGCTTATTTCAAAATTATATCTATTCACACAATACATTTCTAAATGCTTTCATTTACTTTTAAGTCATCGGACTCCAATAGAATTCCAAACTCGTACTTGCAACAGGCGCAAGCAAAGCAGCAGATAGAACAGAACCTGAAAGAGAGCAGTGATACCAAACAAAACACACAAATGGTCCATAGAGTTTTTGAGGGGATTTCTTAGCCCGTCAGAGCAAAGCCTGGCCAAGCTTAGTCAAAAACAGTAGCGGCATGAAAATTAAACAGACAGGTGGAATAAGCACATACAAAAACCACATAGATAGAAAAGAGTTTATGCAAATGGCAGTAACTCAGAGAAACCTAGAGCAGAAATGCCATCTATTGGGAACAATGAGTCTGGGCTTCCTAATCTAAGATGCATCTATAAAAGCTTTATCAATAAAGAAGGGCTACATTTATTTTATTTTATTTTTTTTTCTTTATTGTAGCAATTTTTTTTCAATTGTTTGTGTAATTTTTTTTTTAATAAAATTCACAAAGTAAATGAAAGGAAAAAGTTTTAGACTCATAATTATCTGAAGGATTTAAAACACTTCAAAACATCTAAGAGTTCCGAGTATTAACAGAAAAACTGTTTTTTTTTCCTTTTGTTACACAAACAATAATATCACCTCTGCTTTATAGGTTTATAGATAAACTTCCTGCAAATGTTCATACACAAGTAGTGCGTCTCCAAAGAGTTAAAGTATATAAGGGATATCTGTCAATCTCTCATAGTATTGTGATATAGAGGCACTCGATGATTGATGTTTTGCACATTCATTCAGTGTTTGAAAGAATTGAGCTTTTTGACCAATCAGGGTGGGAGACACTCTAATTAGCATATACCACATTTCAATTTTATTCCAAACAGACGGGAGCTCCCGAAAAATCACAATATGCACATTTTATGGCTGCCTTTCTAAGTCCGTGCAATTTATCGCATTCTTGCCGACTCTCCTGGAAAAAGGGCAGACGTCCTGGTCTCCAGGAAGAGTTTGCAAATCTACTGGCCATTTGTGAAGTTTTCTATAAAGCAATTCATCCTTAAAGTTGTCTATGCATGGCAACATCAGATTCAGCCCCACCATCTCGGCACACATGGAAGGGGCTAGATCCTTATGGTATATGATAAGTGGCCTATAAATAACAATTTAAGCTGCATAAATAGATAAGGAAAGAAGGAGTATTTGTGGTCTAGGAAGCTTGATGACGCATTTCACACACTGCACTCCCATCTGTCCTAAACTACAGTCAATGAAAGAATTATTTCATCCCTTGCTGATGCTGATTTTGTAGGTTTGCCCACTGACAAAGACATAAACAGTCTAAAATTTAAGGGTAGGTTAATTTTAACAGTGAGAGATAGAATATCCAAAAAAAAATTTGGAAAATCACATTGTATGAATTATATAAATTTATTTACATATTGAAAAGGGATAAGTATTTGATTCCCTACCAACCATTAGGAGTTCTGGATCTTACAGACCAGTTAGACGCTCCTAATCAACTCGTTACCTGCATTAAAGACAGCTGTCTTAAATTGTAACCTGTATAAAAGACTCCTGTCCCCAGACTCAATTAATCAGTCAGACTCTAACATCTAAAACATGGGCAAGACCAAAGAGCTTTCTAACGATGTCAGGGACAAGATCATAGACCTGCACAAGGCGGGAATGGGCTACAAAACCATAGATAAGACACTGGGTGAGATGCAGACAACTGTTGGTGCAATAGTAAGAAAATGGAAGAAATACAACATGAGTGTCAATCTACATCTATCTGGGGCACCATTCAAAACCTCACCTCGTGGGGTATCCAGGATCATGAGAAAGGTGAGAGAGCAGCCTAAAACTACACGGGGAGAACTTGTTAATAATCTGAAGGCGGCTGGGATCACCGTCACCAAGAAAACCATTAGTAACACATGACACTGCAATGGCTTAAAATCCTGCAGTGCCTGCAAAGTCCCACAGCTCAAGAAGGCACATGTGCATGCCCATCTGAAGTTTGCTAATGAACACCTGGATGATTCTGAGAGTGATTGGGAGAAGGTGCTGTGGGTCAGAGGAGACAGAAATTGAGCTCTTTGGCCTTAACTCAACTCGCAGTATTTGATTGAAGAGAAATGCTGCCTATGACCCAAAGAACACCATCCCCACTGACAAGCATGAAGGTGAAGACATTATGTTTTGGGGGTCTTTCTCTGCTAAGGGCACAGGACTACTTTACAGCATCAATGGGACAATAGATGGAGCCATATACCATAAAATCCTGAGTGACAACCTTCTTCCCTCCACCAAAACATTAAAAATGAGTCATGGCTGCTTCTTCCAGCACGACAATAACCCAAAACATACAGCCAAGGCAACAAAAGAGTTGCTCAAAAAGAAGCACATTAAGGTCATGGAAAGGCATAGCCAGTCTCTAGACCTTATTCCCATAGAAAACTTATAGAGGAGCCGAAGCTCCAAGTTGCCGAGCGACAGCCTCAAAATCCTAATGATTTAGAGATGATCTGCAAAGAGGAGTGGACCAAACTTCCTCCTGACGTGTGCACAAACCTCATCATCAACTACAAAAAACATCTGAATCCTGTGCTTTCCAACAAGGGTTTTGCCACCAAGTATTAAGTCTTGTTTGCCAGAGGGATCAAATACTTATTTCTCTCTGCAAAATGCAAATAAATTAGTATAATTTATACAATATGATTTTCTGTATTTTATTTTGGATATTCCATCTCTCACTGTTAAAATTAACTTTCCCATAAAATTACAGACTGTTCTTGTTTTTGTCAGTGGGCAAGCTTACAAAATCAGCAAGGGATCAAATAATTATTTCCTTCACTGTATATCTACAAGTTGGTAAATACTGTATATTTTAGAGGTGAGTGTATGATAGACTACGGCTTAAGACACACGTCATGAAAATCGGAGCGAGTGGAATGCGATAAAACATCGCATTCCACTCGGACCAATTTTAACCTATGTGCCAGCTCCTATAAGCGATTAGTTTCTCAGCCCTAATCAGACCGAGAAAATATTCGCAGCATGCTGCAGGTGCAATGTGAGTCTTTTTCACTCACACCCATTCAAGTCTATGGGGTGAGAGAAAAATCGCACTGCACTCGCATTACACCGGTGTACTGCGAGTGCAGGGCGAGAATGGCAATAGCCGGCTACTGAGGAGAGAGGTAAATAAATCACTCCCTCTCCTCCACAGCACAGCACCGGCCCTCCCCTCCTCAGAGCCAGCCCGCCCCCCACACCCGCAGCTGTGGTCTGATCGCACGATCGGACCACAGTCGCAATGACACTCGTTTGACACTCGTCTCCCGCTGTGCTGCCAGCGTGAGCCGAATGTCATGCGAGGATTGCAGTAGTCCCCGTGTGGCCTTGGCCTTAGAGTCATACAAACTTGCAGCCCTTCAGCCTGTAATTACTAAAGTAGTCCAAGCTGTTAACCAGTCTTGGCCAGGCAGGGAGGCACCAAAATCAGCATAAAGTGCACTGGTTTGATTGTGTTCTTGAAAAAGTCAGATTAAGCTCAGAATCAAAATACTAACCAGCCTAATACACAATCTGTTCTTCCAACTAACAAATTCAGCTCTAAAAAATAGATTAACGAATAACTATTATTTTTTGTCTTCAGTTACACTGTTGTTCACTGAAACAACTCACCAGAGAAAAATGCAGAAACACCAAAATAGCATATTTTGTGTTACCAAGTACATTCTAGTGTAAAATAAGCATGAAATGAGGCATTTGGCTTTTTATCAACTATTTGTTTTCTGTGGCTCAGAAGTCCAATACCAAATATTTGGTTGCCAAAAAAACTAAAAAAAGATTTTCACAAAAAGCGACTGGTCTATCAAATTGCAATAAATTGTAAATCAGTGACTTGCAATCTTTAAGGTATTAAAAGAGAATGTAATGGGGAAAAGCAGCAACATTGTACAGCATTAGAAATAGGAGAGGTTAGGACAGAAAGGAAAGAGATTGCCTACCCCTTCAAGGTGATGCATAGCTTCACGTGTTGTGTTTAGAACACAATACTGATAAGGTTATATACAACTTTTACGAGTAGGGGCTGGCACTGATTGTCCCGGTTGGGCAACATGAGCCTAAATACACAGAAGTCATGGAGAAAACCAAGGACCAATAGGTCGGATGTGATGCTGGTAGAGTTGAGCGACTGCCTAATACTCATAACGAGTAGTCATGGGCGAACCCCCCCAATGTTTAGGGTCGAAGATAACGCGAACTTGCGTCCGAACCCAGAGTTTGGACTTTACAATTATGGGATGGGGTGGGGGTGCTGTAAAATAAAGAGTATTGTTAATAATAAACATTGTGATTACAGTTACTGGTCCCAGGACACATCCTGCAGACCCGGTCAGCCGCAGTCTCCCAGCCGCTTCTGCTTCTGGGTCCGATCATTACCTTAATATGGTATTCACTGCACTGCTCGTCACTCGGCAGTCTTCGGCTTTTTTTGGACATGTTCGCGGTGGCGTCAGGGTTCACTCGAGTCCATGGCTTAGCTATAGACTCAACTGAACCTTGACTATCACTATCAGCCTGCTTCTCACTCTATATAGATGCTTGTCTGTACAAAGCGATGTAGCAGAGCTGACATTGCTCTCCCTGCTTCTCGCTCTGTATAGACCCTTGTCTGTATAGAGCAATAAAGCAGAGCTGACATTGTTCTCCCTGCTTCTCGCTCTGTATAGACCCTTGTCTGTACAGAGCAATAAATAGAGCTGACATTGCTCTCCCTGCTTCTCGCTCTGCACAGATGCTTGTCTGTACAGAGCGATGATGAAGAGCTCACATTGGGATCAAAGTGTGATATTTTGGTTGACAACCTTTTCCAAACAGACACTATATGCAATAAATGGTGTTATCAGGGTTTGTTAAGAAGCTGGTGATGCTGTGAGCATCAGAAATACAAATCGCTGGAGCAAACAGGGAGAATTAGAATAGTGCTTAGGTGAACTGTGACAGCCATTGCTATAGGTTTTGCACTGACCCCATTTAAGTATGACTAATAAATTCACTACTTCAATCATATGCATTTCTGAGTTCTGGATTTTTCTATATCTACTTCTTTGATTAGATGTACAGTACAGACCAAAGGTTTGGACACACCTTCTCATCTCTAGAACAACTATTAAGAGGAAACTTTGTGCAGCAGGCCTTCATGGTAAAATAGTTGCTAGGAAACCACTGCTAAGGACAGGCAACAAGCAGAAGAGACTTGTTTGGGCCAAAGAACACAAGGAATGGACATTAGACCAGTGGAAATCTGTGTTTTGGTCTGATGAGTCCAAATTTGAGATCTTTGGATCCAACCACCGAGTCTTGGTAGAAAAGGTGAACAAATGGACTCTACATGCATGGTTCCCACTATGAAGCATGAAGGAGGAGGTGTGATGGTGTGGGGGTGCTTTGCTGGTGACACTGTTGGGGATTTATTAAAAATTAAAGGCATACAGAACCAGCATGGCTACCACAGCATCTTGCAGAGGCGTGCTATTCCATCCGGTTTGCATTTAAATGGACCATTATTTATTTTTCAACAAGACAATGACCCCAAACACACCTCCAGGCTGTGTAAGGGCTATTTGACTAAGAAGGAGAGTGATGGGGTGGTACGGCAGATGACCTGGTCTCCACAGTCACTAGACCTGAACCCAATCGAGATGGTTTGGGGTGAGCTGGACCGCAGAGTGAAGGCAAAAGGGCCAACAAGTGCTTAGCATCTCTGGGAACTCCTTCAAGACTGTTGGAAGACCATTTCCGGTGACTACCTCTTGAAGCTCATCAAGAGAATGCCAAGAGTGTGCAAAGCAGTAATCAAAGCAAAAGGAGGCTACTTTGAAGAACCTAGAATATGAGACATTTTCAGTTGTTTCACACTTTTTTTAAGTATTTCATTCCACATGTTTTAATTCATACTTTTGATGCCTTCAATGTGAATCTACAAGTTTTAGAGTCATGAAAATAAAGAAAACTCTTTTAATGAGAATGTGTGTCCAAACTTTTGGTCTGTACTGTATATTGATCAGCTATATTGTTGGCATATTGAGAACTGTCTTAGGTGACTCCCAATAGTAGGATATGTAAATGATATGGAATGCAAAATAATGGCCATTAGAATAGCAGAGAAAGAAAATAACCAATTGTTTTTTAATTTATAACAAAGAATATTGTTAAATAGTAGCCAGCTATGCAAATCATAAAGCTTTAGTGAGTGACCATGGAGGACTAGCTAGATATATAAGTTGGTGTGCATCACAATACCATCAAACAGGAATTAGCTACTAATGTGTTATGGAGGGAATAATGTTAGTAAGTAAACAAGTAATAAAATACGAAAGCATAATTGGACCAAAAAGGGTCCCTACTCGTATGGGAAATAAGAGAGCTAGGTGCTAAAATGACTCCAAAACTTATTTAATAAATGTAAAGGACAAAAAAAAATCAAAGTGAACAGAGCATAAACATCTCACATACCTACAGTGAGGAAAATAAGTACGGTATTTGATACACTGACAATTTTGCAAGATTTTCTACCTACAAAGAATGGAGAGGCCTGTAATTTTATATTTTAGGTACACTTCGACAGTGACAGATAGAATAAAAAAAAAACCAGAAAATCACATTGTTAAATAATTAATTTGCATTTTATTGCATGAAATAAGTAATTAACCCCCTCATAACAGGGCGATTTTCCATTTTGGGTTTTGTTTTTTGCTCCCCTTCTTCCGACAGCTGTAACTTAAGCTTGCCATATGAGGGTTTTTGCAGGACAAATTTACAAACAAATTATACTTTTAAATGAAAACATAAGTTTTACCATATATAAAAGAAATTGTATAGCCAGCTTACCCCGGCCATACGTCTGGTATTGTGGCTTGGAACCCAGGAGGTTCAGCACGGATGGTGGTGGAAGCACACTCAGCAGACAGGTGAACAAGGGGTTGGATCCAGCTAGTCACTTCAGATTATTCAGGCAAGGTGACTTCTTTGATTTTCAATAAAATATAACTTTTAATATAGTTGCTTTAAAAGTTAGCCACAATACACATTGTTAGCAAGCAGTTACACGTGTAGCGGTCAGTAACAGACGTGTTTCAGCGCACAATGCGCCTTCATCATGGTCCTAGTATACTAGTATAATTTCTGTAAATGGTACAGGATGATTGCAACATACTGAAGGTAGGATGGATGGGGTCATACATGTTAAGATTTTTACCAGCAACCTCCTTCTTTGAGTAAAGGCTACTTTACACACTGCGATATCGGTCCCGATATCGCTAGTGTGGGTACCCGCCCCCATCTGTTGCGCGACACGGGCAAATCGCTGCCCGTGTCGCACAACAGCCGTCACCCATACATACCTGTCCGGCGACGTCGCTGTGACGGGCGAACCGCCTCCTTTCTAAGGGGGCGGTCCGTACGGCGTCACAGCGATGTCACTGAACCGCCGCCCAATAGCAGCGGAGGGGCGGAGCTGAGCGGGACGTAACATCCCGCCCACCTCCTTCCTTCCTCATAGCGGCCGGGAGGCAGGTAAGGGGAGCTTCCTCGTTCCTGCGGCGTCACACGCAGCGATGTGTGCTGCCGCAGGAACGAGGAACAACCTCGTTACTGCTGCAGTAATGAGATTTGAGAATGGACCCCCATGTCGCCGATTAGCGATTTTGCACGTTTTTGCAACGATGCAAAATCGCTTATCGGTGTCACACGCAACGGCATCGCTAATGCGGCCGGATGTGCGTCACGAATTCCGTGACCCCAACGACTCCGCATTAGCGATGTCGTAGCGTGTAAAGCCCGCTTAAGAGCATTGAAAATGGGTTGTGGCTGGGTCTTCCAGCATGTCAATGACCTTGAAACACACAGCCAAGACAACTAAAGAGTGGCTCCGTAAGAAACATTTCAAGGTTCTCGAGTGGTCTAGCCAGTCTTCAGACCTGAACCCAATAGAAAATATTTGGAGGGAGCTGAAAATCAATGTTGCCCAGTGACAGCCCCGAAACCTGAAAGATCTGGAGAAGATCTGTATGGAGGAGTGGGCCAAAATCCCTGCTGCAGTGTGTGCAAACCTGGTCATGAACTATAGGAAACATCGGACCTTTGTAATTGCAAGCAAAGGTTTCTGCACCAGATATTAAGTTCTTTTTTTCTATTGTATCAAATACTTATTTCATGCAATAAAATGCAAATTAATTATTTAACAATCATACAATGCGATTTTCTGGATTTTTTTTGGAGGGGATTCTCTCTGTCACAGTTGTAGTGTATGTATGATACAAATTACAGACCTCTCCATTCTTTGTAGGTGGAAAAACTTGCAAAATCGGCTGTGTATCAAATATTTATTTTCCTCAATGTATACAGTGCAAAATTATACTAATTAAAAATATTGTTTAGCAGTCTGAAAAGACAGATGTCCCTTTTTAAACCACCAAGGATTCGGTCTGCTCCTCTACAATACAGAGCACTCAGGGAAATAATCTTACAATGCTACTTATATAGGAGAAACATAGTGTAAAAGAGTAAGGATTAGTTAGGTCCAATGTATTTTACTCACATAGATTGATAAAACAAAGCTTTAAGATCATAAGAATATTTAAAAGTCCATAACACAGCATACCTCATATATCTTGCCTAAGCCCCAGCTTTGCCCTCCTGGCTTTGTCAAGAGCATATTGATATGTACTAAATGAGTAATAGAGCACATTCCAATCTACCTTTGACAAAGCCAAAAGGGTGAAACTTGGGGTATGGCAAGATATAGGATATATGCTTTTTTTATGGACAGGCAGCTCAATGGTTAAATGTGATGGTGCATAGAATAATATCTAAACTAATGTAGTGGAATGAAGAGTGACCAATACTGAATAGTAAAAAGGAATAATGTTGGTAGCCAACTAGCGGCTAATAAAGCTCACTATAATATAATTAATATGGAATGTCTGATTACTTAGGATATTAATGATAGGAAAGAAACTACAGAATCAAAATTGGGCCGAAAAAGTGGTAGACATGTCAGTGTGAACCCACTCTAGTGAGAGCACATGGACGCGTCAATATAAGTCCTTAAATATATCTCCTGCATCAGCACATTTATTGCACAATGGTTAATTTCTTAATTCTATTTCTGGTAGAAACTCCACAGCATGAAATGGAAAGGCAATATTTACAGTATTTACAGTACTAATCATCGGTGTAATATATTTTTGTAATATAATAATCATTTATTATGTGGATCTCAAGTTGTATGAACATTAGACTAACAGATTTTCATCATTGATGATTTGCAGTTTTATTTTCTCCAAACAGATCTGTGACGCCCTGGCAAAACCAGGAAGTCACACATTAGGCCCCCGCATAACACCATCCCTCACCTAGGTTACATACAGCTGACCTGAAATCCTAGTCACCCCCTCTCAGGGCAAGACAGGCACACCAGTGGGCGGGACCAGGCGGTTAGGAAACACCCACCTAGGGGTCTAGACACCCCTGGGCGGGAAAACAAACGGATGAAGTTGTAGTTCAAGTTGAGAGGAGTGTGGGCTGGAGCTAAGTGTAGCTCCAGTGGAGGAAAATTTCAAGTTGAATGGTGTCAGGGTTGGAGCCCTGGTACCTTGACTAGATGGCAGATGGTGGCCTCCGTCAGCAGGAGACGGGAAGATGGCTCGGCAGAACTGAGATGGACTGGGACAGGGTTGGAGCCCGCCGGTACTTACACCGGAGACCCGACCGGAAACCGTGCACAGAGGGGGTACTCGGACCCTGAAGCCAGGACCGGAACCAACGGCCTAGCTAATCAATCGATTGAGGGCAGGATTATAGGTCCTGTCCCAACCAAAGTCCCAAAAGCAGACTACCACCCACAGAGAGGAATAGGGCAGCCGCCAGGGCCCATAGATCCCACGGGTCAGTGTCAGCGGGCACGGCTCCTCAGGCACACAGAAAGCTGGGAGCGGACTCCCGTGTTCCATACCGGGAAGTCCAAAACACAACAACAACCAGTGCAGAGGAAGAGACAGCGACCATCAGCCCGGATGGGGGACCAGAGTACAACCGGTCGCGGCAGCCGGCCACCAGCACCTTGGTTTACCAAAAGACTCATGTGATTCATTTACTTGTGAGTAACCAAACATCCCCTGGTACGTCCGGGCGCGCAAGCCACTGCCATCACCATACCCTGCATAGAGACACTTGGCCCGGGACTACAACTCCCATACCCATGAAGGGGATCCCACCTTGCTGCCCTGCTCCATCGGTCCCGGGCACGGTCCTCAGAGGCAGCAGCGGTGCCACCATCTCAACACCGCAACCCAAAGGTGGCGTCACCGACAACCTCCCTTGTAAATAACCCCTTTTTCACTTGTGGGCGGTGGACCTCTGCTCGAGCTCCCGTGTCCGGTACCCACTCGAGCCACAGCGGAGCCCCGGATCTTAGCGTCCCCGAGCGGCTCCTTAGCTGGCTCCCACCCACAACAGATCTTAAATACTATGCTGATTAATGTACATAGCATGGAGCTCTCATTTTCTGATAAATACCTTCAAAATCCCCAAGTGAAATCATAAAATTCTGGTTGTCCATGGCCACCATTGGATGCTTAGGACCATAATACATTCAGCTACCATACAATTAAAAAATAATCATGTATGTTTTGAGCCCTTAGGCTTGAGTCACACTTGCAAGGGACTCTCACGAGTCTCGCATCGCATCACCTGGCATGGCCTGACGCTTTCCAGACACGAGCGTACAGCTGCATAGAAATACATGTAGCCGACTTGCTCATGTCAGGAGAGTGTGCAGCCATGCCGGGTGACGCGATGCGAGACTCGTGAGAGTCCCTTGCAAGTGTGACTCCGGCCTTAAGAGGAGTTGAAAGAAAAGATGAAAAGCAAAATTCACTGAACTGATTTCCTGCTACTAAACTAGTAAAGCCAAACCACAAGGACATCTGTTGGATGCAGACAATCGCTTGCTGAGGTAGATCACCCATGCAGCATGCAGACAGTGATTTGGTGAGCAGTTATTTTCTTGATGGACCAGGAGGTTGTCACGAGTGTGCCTGATGTAATCTCAGAGGAATCTAGGATCAGAAGGTCACAGCGTATAGTTGATTGTAGATCCTCTTTAGTGTCCGCTCATCATTTATTCTAAGTTAGAGCCAATTTATTCTATCTGGGGCTGAAGGGGTTAAGGTTCCTTTTTATCCTGCTGAAATCTAACAGGTAGTTGTAACCTCAGCTACAGCCACTCCATTCTGCTATAAGTATTCACTTCTCACTCCTCCCTACGCCGGCTATAGTTTATCTATGCTGTCCACTTTGGATAAGTCACGCTCTTTAGAGGCTGAGTTGTCGCTTATGTTGCAGCTGAGAAGTTCCAGCTGGAGAAGCTGTGGAAGGTTATTTGTTGTGTCCTTCCCCATCTGTTTGTCTTACCTTATGTGGGCTTCACACGGTACGATCTATCGTGCAATTACATGAGCGATTGTACCCACCCCCGTCGTTTGTGCGTCACGGGCAAAATCGCTGCCCGTGTCGCACAAAGTCGTTAAACCGCCGTCACACGTACTTACCTGCTGAGCGACCTCGCTGTGGGCGGCGAACATCCTCTTCCTGAAGGGGGAGGGACATTGGGCGTCACAGCGACGTCACACAGCGGCCGCCCAATGTAAGTGGAGGGGCAGAGATGAGTAGGACGTAAACATCCCGCCCACCTCCTTCCTTCCTCATAGCCGGCGGGTGCCACGGGATGCAGGTAAGCTGTGTTCATCATTCCCAGGGTGTCACACGGAGCAACGTGTGCTGCCCTGGGAACAATGAACAACCTGCGCAAATAAGATTAAACAATTTTTTAAAAATGAGCGATGAGTACACGATCCACGATTTATAACCGATTTGGAGTCAAACTTAGGTGTCACACGAGACGACGTCGTGAACGATGCCAGATGTGCGTCACGAAATCCGTGACCCCGACGACACATCGCAGAATAGATCGTCTCGTGTGATGCTCGCAATACTCTTGTTGTCTTATTGCAGTGGCGTGACAAACGTCTTGCGGGCCTTCACTAGTAAGGGTGAGTTTAGGGCCAGTGCAGGCATAGGCACGTGATGGCGTACAGGGAGAAGGACCCATCTAGGGATGTTAAAGAATGCAGGGATCAAACTCAGGTGAGTGTCAGTAGGTTACCCCACTCCCTTCTCTTTAGCGCCAAGGACTGACGTTGTAACGCTTCCCTGGTTTTCCCTTTTGTTCGTCATCACTCACTGTGAGTTCTCTCGCTACTGGCACAACAGAAGTAGGACGCATGAGAAACCCAAGAAACATTTGAAGAGGAGCTGTTTACGATTGGTGACATGCGTGTAATTCATTTTATTCTAAGCCTTTTTATATACAAAATAATTGCCGGACCAAAAAGAACAAACACTTTAAATAGTAATTGTCCTTTTATTTATTTATTTTTTTTCATTTTTTTACCTACATCAATAATGCACATGAAAATAAATCACTAAGTTGGTTATGTTATTAATGAAAAGTTCTTTCTCCTCCTTGACTAATCATTCATTTTTAAAATTCTCAATAAATGGATAAAATGTGTTACCCATGAACAGCAGTGAATTATCTGTAACAATTAATGATCACAAGAGAACTGTAACTGTCAATTCTCTATAGAATTTTAAAAGCACCATCTGTCATCTTCTGATCCTCAATGTCTCTTCTTTCTGCATACTTTCATCAGTATCTTCACTCTAGAACAGGGCTTCAGGAGTTATCAGGCCTTGGAGGTCAGGGCACTCATGACACCATGACGTTACGATACACTGTGATCTCTGAGGTCTGGTGTCTTTAATCTAGAACAGGACTTCCTGACATAAACAGGTCTCGGAAGCCACCATTCATTAATCTTCAAGGCCAGGACACGTGAGCAATGAGATATTATGTTTTTGGGTTTTTAACACTGGAAGTCCCAGAAATTTCGAGCTCCCCCTTGAAGTCACGAAAGAGGGTCAAATGACCCTTAGGCAGGCTTTGCACGTTGCGACATCGCAAGCCGATGCTGCGATGTCGCACGCGATAGTCCCCGCCCCCGTCGCAGCAGCGATGTCCTTGTGATAGCTGCCGTAGCGAACATTATCGCTACGGCAGCTTCATATGGACTCACCTGTCCTGCGACCGTCGCTCTGGCCGGCGACCCGCCTCCTTATTAAGGGGGCGGGTCGTGCGGCGTCACTGCAACGTCACACGGCAGGCAGCCAATAGGAGCGTAGGGGCGGAGATGAGCGGGATGTAAACATCCCGCCCACCTCCTTCCTTCCGCATATCCTACGGAAGCCGCGGTGACGCCGGTAGGAGATGTTCCTCGCTCCTGCGACTTCACACACAGCGATGTGTGCTGCCGCAAGAGCGAGGAACAACATCGGACCGTCGCGTCAGCGTAATTATGGATTACACCGACGCCGCCCCGATGATACGATTACAACACTTTTGCGCTCATTAATCGTATCATCGAGCCTTTACACACTACGATGTCGCATGCGATGCCGGAAGTACGTCATTTTATATTTGACCCCACCGACATCGCACCTGCGATGTCGTAGTGTGCAAAGCCCGCCTAAGTCCAAACTGACAACTGACAAATCTGATGGCTTGAATTAGGATCCTTTCATTTGTAAATGTGGCCATTCCCTGAGGAATCTGCAGGGGGCAATTGTGTTGATCCACCTTAACAAAGGATGTTAGCTAAAATCCTTCAGGTCATTCCACCCGTCTCTGGGTTCCAAAGGTAGAAATGTTAAATGACCTCTCTCTGGGACTTCTAGTGTTAAAGGGGCTGTCCTGGACTATTTTTTTTTTCTTTGGACCTAAGAAATTACAGGCAGGTATTTGTTATCTACCTGACTGTTATGCCCAGAGGTGAAGTAGCAGAATCCCTGGCAGGAGCGGTCGGGGCAGAAGAGGCTGGTAGTTAGCAATTATCTATCTGTTAGTTTTTAGGTCCACAGTAAAAAATAAAATAGTCCAGGACAACCTCTTAAACAGTTTTTAAACTCTCTTCAATTCTGCAAAATAGCTGGATGAATGACAAAAAAATCAATATTCTGGAGAATACAGATTTTTTTTAAAAATTCAATTACAAGTCAATTCTAAGTACAAGTCAAGTTAATAAATTGGCTCATCTTTCTAAGAGTTCATGGGTATAGCAGAGTTGTATAAAAGCAGACCTACAGTTTTGGATCATAGAATCAAGTTATCTTTTGTGTTTCTTTAGGGATCCTTTGTATGGCACCATATTTCAATGATATTGTTTCTGCACCATTTTTTTGCCGTTCTCAAATTCTTCATTAGTAAAAATAAAACTCTATATACAGCCGGACTATATAAAATGCATATCAAAACACAACACAGCCTTAGACCCGCAACACACATCCGTTTTTTTTGTACGTGTGCGGTACGTATTTGCACGTACCGGAGACACGTACACATGGAGACCCATGTTATTCAATGGTAGATGGCGTACACATGTAAATCACACGGAACATGTGTCCGTGGGATAAGTACGTGTGTGCGCTTTCTGCACGGACGACATGTCCGTTTTTGGCCGGCAGCATGCAGGCACGGACCCGCTAAAGTCTATGGGTCCGTGCCTGCACGGACCGCACACGGAGTATGTCCGTGTTCAGCACGTTTCGTGCGTGTGCGTTTTTACACTAGCGATCTTATTTTTATTTTTTTTTAAATTAAATTCAGTATACTTACCTTTTTTTCTGCTGTTCTCAGTCATACTTACATTGGCGCTCGTTTTTTCTCTTCCCCCGGCTCATACCGCTCCCCGATCACCAGCGAGGCAAGGAACAGCTATGCAGAGAATACGCGGCATCAATTACTTTGAAAAAGCTGGCCGCTCATTAATCAATCTAGTATTGCCTGCTTTCCCCACCCACAGACGCCTGTGATTGGTTGCAGTCAGACACGCCCCCCACGCTGAGTGACAGGTGTCTCACTGCACCCAATCACAGCAGCCGGTGGGCGTGTCTATACTGTGCAGTAAAATAAATAAATAAATATTTTAAAAAAACGGCGTGCGGTCCCCCCCAATTTTAATACCAGCCAGATAAAGCCATACGGCTGAAGGCTGGTATTCTCAGGATGGGGAGCCCCACGTTATGGGGAGCCCCCCAGCCTAACAATATCAGTCAGCAGCCGCCCAGAATTGCCGCACACATTATATGCGACAGTTCTGGGACTGTACCCGGCTCTTCCCGATTTGCCCTGGTGCATTGGCATTCGGGGTAATAAGGAGTTTTTGGCAGCCCATAGCTGCCAATAAGTCCTAGATTAATCATGTCAGGCGTCTCCCCGAGATACCTTCCATGATTAATCTGTAAATTACAGTAAATAAACACACAAACCCGAAAAATCTTTTATTAGAAAAAAAAACACTAACAAATTGCCTTGTTCACTAATTTTATAAGCCCGAAAAAGCCCTCCATGTCCGGCGTAATCCAGGATGGTCCAGCGTCGCTTCCAGCTCTGCTACATGGAGGTGACAGGAGCTGCAGAAGACACTGACGCTCCTGTCAGCTCCACGCAGCTAATAAAGGGAATAGCGCGATCAGCTGAGCTGTCACTGAGGTTACTCGCGGCCAACGCTGAATACAGCTGATCGCACTATTCCCTTCATTAGCTGCGTGGAGCTGACAGGAGCGGCTGTGTATTCTGCAGCTCCGGTCACCTTCATGCAGCAGAGCTGGAAGCGGCGCTGGACCATCCTGGATTACGCCGGACATGGAGGGCTTTTTCGGGCTTATTAAAGTGGTGAACCAGGATATATGTTTGTGTTTTTTATTTCTAATAAAGGATTTTTTCAGGTGTGTGTGTTTATTTACTGTCACTTACAGATTAATCATGGAAGGTATCTCGGGGAGACGCCTGACATGATTAATCTAGGATTTAGTGGCAGCGATGGGCTGCCAATAACTGCTTATTACCCCGATTTGCCAAAGCACCAGGGTAAATCGGGAAGAGCCGGGTACAGTTCCAGAACTGTCGCATCTAATGTATGCGGCAATTCTGGGCGGCTGCAGGCTGATATTGTTAGGCTGGGGGGCTTCCCATAACGTGGAGCTCCCCATCCTGAGAATACCAGCCTTCAGCCGTATGGCTTTATCTGACTGGTTTGAAAATTGGGGGGGACCGCACGCCGTTTTTTTTAATTATTTATTTCACTGCACAGTATAGACACACCCACCGGCTGCGGTGATTGGGTGCAGTGAGACACCTGTCACTCAGCGTGGGGGGCGTGTCTGACTGCAACCAATCACAGGCGTCTGTGGGTGGGGAAAGCAGGGAATTTGAGATTGATTAATGAGCGGCCGGCATATTCAAAGTAATTGTTGCCGCGTATTCTCTGCACAGCTGTTGCTCGCCGTGGTGGTGATCGGGGAGCGGTAAGTATGAGAGAGGGCTGCTCACTTCAGTCACTTGGGGGATTAGCGGTCACTGGTGAATCCTTCACAGGTGACCGCTAATCAGTACGCGGCACACAGACAGAGCCGCGGCATGACAATGAAGTCGGGTGAAGTTCACCCGAGTTCATTCTCATCGCGCAACTCTGTCTGCTGTCAGCCGACATGTATCAACGACATTGTGCAACACACAAACGGACATTCCACACGGACATTCCATGTACACATGCACGGGCATTTTACACACAAACACGGACATTTTACACGTACACATGGCTCGCATACGCCATCACACGGATGCCATACGTTCCGGAGAAACGCCCCAAAAAAACGGAACACGGACACGACAAACGGACCGTGTCACACGGACGTTTTTTATGCGGAAGTGTGTTTTAGGCCTTATAAACTCCTGTAGAATGGAGCATAAGTTGATAATCCTATTATGGCTATATAATGAAGAAGCAATAGGACTATGGGACAATACAAGCAGGGGCAGACATGCCTTTGGTGCAGCCACACAGGGGCCAAAGCGGTAAGGGGACCACTACCACCTCCAAAGCAGCAACTCTTTTTGTAATAGAGAACAATTTGACTACAAAGGGCTTATATAATATTTTGGAACAGGGACCCTTTTATGTCCCTGTCCACCACTGGACTCAAGTATTAAAAAAACAGCAATGAAATGTATTACCTTCAAACCTGATTCAGACATCCGTTTTCTTTTTTTGTTTTGTTTTTTTGTTTGTTGTTTAAAAAAAAACAAAAAAAAAACCAATTAACATTTTTGTTTTGGATTGTATTTTCATCTGTATTTGGTTTCTGTGTCCATTTACCATCCGTGATTTTGTTCTATGTCAGAAGTAAACATGTAAAGCTTTGTCTACTCATTGTAATGTTAAAAACAGACAGCGTATGGATTGCACATAGAAGGGATCCTGGTACTGTCCTTGATTTTAGCCCCTTTACCACCCGGTGATTTTCCTCCCCTTCTTCCAAGACCCATAACTTTTTTAATTTTCGATCAACATAGCCATATGAAAGGCTTTTTTTGCGGGACGAGTTGTACTTTTGAATGACACCATTCATTCTGCCCCATATTGTACTGGAAAACTGGGAAAAAAATTCCAAGCGCTATGAAATTGCAAAAAAATGCAATTTCACAATTGTTTTTTTGGCTTTTTACTTGCCATGATCACTATATAGTGGCAGTATGATTCCCCAGGTCACTTCAAGTGCCTAGATGCCCAATATGTATAGTTTTATTTTTATCTTAGCTGACGTTTTTAATTCTAACATTTTTGGGTAGATGCGATGTTTTGATCGCCTGTTATTGCATTTTAAACTGTAATTCTGGTGTTTTGATCTTTTTCTCACTATGCCCGTTACACATCAGATTAATTCATTTTCTATTTTGGTAGATTGGGCAATTCTGAATGCGCCAATTCCAAATATGTGTATTTTTTTATTAGGGGCAAAAGAGGGTGATTTGAACTTTAAGGTTTATTTTATTTTTTCATATCTAAAGACTTTTTTTTACATTTTTGAGTGATTTTACTAGTTTTGTTAGAGGACTTTATGCCTGTACTATCTGATCATTTCTGCTTTACAGAGTCGTGCTTTAGCCTCGCTCTGATCAGTAGAAATGCCGTGTTAATACAAGTGCTGGTGCTCTGCCAGCATTCACAGGAAGTGAGTCAAGAAAGCGGCAGGGGTCATCAGCTGATCCTATGCTGTCATGGCAACCCATTGGCACCTCATAATTGCATCACAGGGCTGCCGATGGTGGCGGGGAATGGCGGGATCCAAATCGGAGCGCATTAGATCGCGTTGTCAGATATCTAAGGAGTTAAGAGACAAGGGGTTAATGAATAATTTTAAACCGTAATACAGATAAAAAATATATATATTTTTTATGTACATAAAGGGTCGGACATGTGACAAGCCTATTTGGAGAGTTTTTACCTCAGTATCTGTAAGGCCACGTGCACATGCTGAGTATTTTGGAAGTTTTTTTACCTCAGTCTCTGTAAGATCACGTGCACACGTTGAGTATTTAATGAGTTTTTACCTCAGTATTTGTAAGGCCTCGTGCACGTGTTGAGTATTTGATTTGTTTTTTACGTCAGTATCTGTAAGTCCACATGCACACGCTAAGTATTTATTGAGTGTTTTACCTCAGTATCAGTAAGGCCACATGCACATGTTGAGTATTTGATGAGTTTTTACCTCTGTATTTGTAGCCAAAACCAAAAGTGGAACAGTGAGAGGAAATATATAATAGAAACATGGGCACCACTGCTGCACTTTTTAACCAATTCTGATTTTGGCTAGAAATACTGAGGTAAAAAATTCACCAAATGCTGATCGTGTGAACATAGCCTAACAGGTACGTGTCTACCACTGAAACAAATGGATAAAAGGCCTACGTGAAACACAGATGTCTGAATCATGACCTCATAGCAACAATATACTAGATAACTTAAACAAAATACAACCTGTGCAGCCACACAGGGGTCGAAGAGGTAAGGGGGGCCCTTGTTACCTCCTCAGCAGGTGGAATTGTGCATTTTGACGAACTCATGGCCTTCAAAGGGCCCATATATTGTTCTTGCATAGAGCCCTTTTCTGTCGGTATTCACCAGTAAACGTAAGATCAATAATACAGGAGATTATTTCCTGGTAAATCAGTTGTGTAGTAATACGAGAATTAAATTTGAGTAGTTGCCCTCTTGGGAAAATGAAGAGTCGCGTGACACTTTATACTGTAAAAATGGTGCACGCTTTTAAGGTATTTCCTCTAAATTCTGCAAAACATAACTGTGCATTCTGTTATACCTTACTGATGAATGGCAAATGGTGTAATTGGAAGACCAAAGTCAGGCTTTTCAAAGTAAACACGATTATACTAAAAAGCTTGTATAGAGTTTCCAGCGATAAGTGATTTGCAGGGAGGGGAAGAAAGTCTTCTTTTTCTGCTCGATGGCGAGTGTGTCAATGAGGCCAGAAGCATTTCTCACTGATTTAATAACCCATCAGAGCATTTAAGTCTTTTCCTATTTTTTAAGTACATTTTGTCAGACAAATGAAATGGAAAATCAACATCATCTTTTTATGAGTTGATTATGTGTAATGGACCCTTCACAAGTGCAGAATCTCTTCTCCTCTTACCTCATATTATCCAATCACTGAACATCTTAGCACTAGCAACCATCTAATTTTCATCCCATTTATTAAGGATTCCCTCTACAATGCTCCAACATGACAATCTGATTTTTTTTTTCAAAGGAGCATTTGCAAGGTGAAAGATTGATATTCTGCAAAAAATTTTACTTGTCATCAGTTTTCTCTTCTCACAGATTCCCGGTCTGAGACGAAGTATGACAGATTGATTCAGTCATCAGATTTTAAACAATGGAGTGGCTGCTCTCAAAGCCTTGACCACACTGCTCCCAAGTGGCTTCTTGGAAGAAGCAAAAAAAAAATATTTTTTTCTTCTTTTTGTGGTTTAGGCAATGTGTTACATTTATTTACCCATGACGAGCAAAATATTGAATCAATAAATGGCTTAAAAATAAAGATTTTTCTTTTATTTTGCTCTTTTTTCAGTAAAAATGTCTTAGCTAGTATACAGATTGGCTCTTCATTTGCCACTTAAAGTCTCCTCACTACTGGCATATCGTCTTAGTGTGTCAGTCTCCGCAAAGAGAATAGTTTTCCCCTTAGCTAGTAGAATCATTTGCTATAAAATAATTGGAAAATAAAACAAATTCACACTCCAAAGTTTAAATGAAAGTTTTGCTTTTCACTACAGTATATAAGTATGCACATTTGTTATATTAGCAATACCCAAATTTACAAATCTGTCAAAGGCATGAAAGAGTTAAGAAATTGTCCATAAAAAGAAAGAAACATTACTGAATTGCTGGTTTTATAGAAAGTAAGGTACAGGGCAACAAAAAAAGTTTAGGCTCGTATTTGGCTTTCTTATCCATTTTTTATCTTGCTGTCAAAAGTCACATAAATATGTAAAATACCTTAATATGGTTTCCAAAATATACTACTACAGTGTTTTGTTTTGTTTTTTCAAAAATAAGACACTGACTTCTTTTTTTTTGCTCCGAAAAAAGCACTAGGGCTTATTTTTGGGTAGGTCTTGTTCTTGGGGACACACAGTTGGGGATAAGTTTACCACTCAGAAAAGCAGACCCTCCTTCCCATGAGAATCATACTTACCGGAGCCCAAATGTCTGTGTGGCTCCCAGGTCTCCTGCGATTTTCGGCGGGTGCTCCCAGCAGGTATGTTTCACGCCGTCCACCCCTGCTTCTGGCTGACACACACATCAGATCGCACACACAATCACACATCAGATTGCACACACAATTACACATCAGATCGCACACACTCACCAGCAATGCGGTTTACTTCCAGCCAGCAGGGTAAGTGCAGTGAAGTTGAGCACGAGGACCTGCAGAAGAACGCATTAATTACTCGGATGTGGAACGCATCGATGTGTTCCACCACAGGTCCTCTATACATTCCACCACACTGCATGCCAGGATTCTCTGCCAGCCAGAAGCAATCGGTATCGCTGGATGTGGTGAGTGTGGGTGTGTGTGATCTGATGTAGGATTGTATGTGTGGTCTGATGTGTGTGCGATCTAATGTTTGTGTGTGATCTGATTATGTGCGCGATCTGATGTGGGTGTGCAATCTGATTGCGTACTATCTGATGTGTGTACGCAATCTGATGTGTGTAGGTGTGCATTTCACTACAGGTCCTCCTGTTCGGCGTCTGGTGAGTATGATTGCGGGGTCTGTCTTGTTTCTTTTGGGGGTGTCTGGTTTCTATAATGAAGTATCCTGCAGTATTCTTTACCTATTTTAGCTGCATGAACACTTCATTATTGAACCGCGACTAGGGCTTATTTTTGGGGTAGGTCTTATATTTAAGCCTTACTCCAAAAAGGTTGAAAATTCCTGCTTTGTTTATTTTTGGGAGGTCTTATTTTTGGAAAACATGGTATATTATGCCCGCATAACAATGCCTTTGAGTGATCTAATATAATATCCATCTGTCGCGAGTGGCGGGGCACTGCGCTCACCACGCTCGGGTCCGGCGCTGCTGCTGCTGCTCGGTGGCTCGAGCGGTGGGCCGGATCCGGGGACTCGAGCGGCGCTCCTCGCCCGTGAGTGAAAGGGGGTAGTTTGGTTTGGGGATTTAGTCCGTGACGCCACCCACGGGTTGTGGTGAGGTTGGGCACCACCGCTGCTATTGACGGGTATCCCGGGAGCGATGGTAGGGAGCAGCTGGGATGTTGTTTCCCCCCTCCATGGGTAGGGGTTGGTGGTCCCGGGGCCCGGTGAGGTGACGGGGAGGCAGGGCTGGCAAGGTGCAGGGTCGCGGGGACTGCGCAGCGCGGTGCCGGAAGGCACGGTTGTACTCACTCAGCCACAAATGTACGCAAAGTCTCTGGTAAACCAAACGGCTGGATGGACGGGTCCCGCAGCTGGCTGCTGTGGCTTCTCCCGGACGGTTGGTGGTGGCTGCCTTTCCCTGCACCTTTTGTGGATGTTCGGTCCCGATGGCTTCCCACCGGTAACCCACTCCCCAGCGTGTGTATGTGCCGGAGGAGCCCTTTTACCCGCAGGCTCTGGCCCTTGGAACTCTAGCTGTGGCGGTAGCTGTATTTCCTTTTGTTGGTTGGTGTCACGCTTTCCGGCCCCCTGGTCCCGTTCTCCGGTCCCCGTGGCCCGCTCCCCGCTCCCTGGCGGCGTCCCCTGCTCACCACTCCGGTCCCGGCCTCCTCGTCCCCGCCTGCAGCCTCCATGCGTCCAGCTCCCCGCTCCCGGCGCTCCTCTGCGACGTGGGACTCCCAGCCGGGCGCTCCTGCTTCCTCCTCACCGCTTCCTGGACTGGCTTCTGGCACACGGGCCTCGCGCATGCGCATTAGGGCGCGCGCGCGGTCATTGACCCTTTCTTAAAGGGCCAGCACCCAGAAACAGGATATTGCAGAGACAGGTACAGGGTATATAAGGTTTCTCTTTCCTGGTGGGCGGGGCCTGTTCTACGTGTTTAGCAAGCTAGTGTTCATGTCCCCGTGTTGCTTTACCTTGTGCTTTGCCTTGCATTAACCCTGTCCTGTCTCGTAGAGCCTGTCCTGCCACACCAGTCGCTCCGAACCAAGTGCATCCCTGGACCCTGATGGTGACTTCGGCGGATGCCCCACCAACTCTGCAGCTCCGCCAGTCTCCAGTCCCTGGCTCCGTTCGGTGACCCGTTCCATCGCTCAGCAGGTTCCGGATTCCGCCTGACCCTACAACCCGGCCTCGGACCCTGAGCCTCTTCACCCGGACTACCGTCCAGAACTCCGTGGGTTCAGCATCATCCACCTTTCCTGCTCCTCTACGGACTGTCCAGCTACCTATAGTGCTTCGGCTGCCGTGCACCAGGACCCTCTGGCGGAGTGATCGGCCTGGCTGCCTCCTCAGGGGACACCGGTGTACGGTCCAGTGCTTCCACCACCCGGACGTAACAGTTGGATGGTTGCCTTCAATGGGGTCTTGGCTGTTAGGAAACCCCTGGGGTTCCGGTCACTGACGGATTTGACCTTATTAACGGCGACTCCAAGCTTGGTCGGGGTCCGCAGGCCCTGCCGGTTTGTGCTGGCTTCACTTCGCTCCCCGGTTTGGTACCAGCGGGCCACCGCCCGTCCCCGGTCCTACGGTTCCACATTGATCTGCCTCTCCTGCAGACGGCCACTACCGTCTGCCAACCTTGCTCTAAGTGCCCGGGCCACACACCCGGACACCGTCAGTTTACTCCTCCACTACTACTTTACTCCTCAATCTTCTCTTCCCTGAACTGCACTGACTTCCTTTTCCCGCCTCCAGGACTGTGAACTCCTCAGTGGGTGGGGCCAACCGCCTGGCTCCACCCCACCTGGTGTGGACATCAGCCCCTGGAGGGAAGCAACAAGGATTTTGTGTCTGACTGATGTGCCTGTCTCGGGGTGGGGGTGTCGTGTTGTAGTACCTGTGACGACCTGGCTAGTCCAGGGCGCCACACATCCAGTGGCCAAATATTACCAATTCCATCCACTGCTCACTTAATATGCCATATACAAAAATTACAGTGTGAGAGAGCATAGATGATACTGTCATATCATTTATATATAATACTGTTATTCATCTGCTCAATTCTTTCTATGGCAGGGCTATCAACTTTCTTAAAACCAGCCCTAACAACCCTATATTTGTGCATGGGCTTTGTTGTAGTGCAACTAAGACAGGCTTGGCACACTACGACATCACAGGTGCGATGTCGGTGGGGTCAAATTTAAAATGACGTACTTCTGGCATCGCATGCGACATCGTAGTGTGTAAAGGTTCGATGATACGATTAACGAGCGCAAAAGCGTCGTAATCGTATCATCGGTGCAGCGTCGGCGTAATCCTTATTACGCTGACGCGACGGTCCGATGTTGTTCCTCGCTCTTGCGGCAGCACACATCGCTGTGTGTGAAGTCGCAGGAGTGAGGAACATCTCCTACCGGCATCACCGCGGCTTCCGTAGGATATGCGGAAGGAAGGAGGTGGGCGGGATGTTTACATCCCGCTCATCTCCGTCCCTACGCTCCTATTGGCCGCCTGCCGTGTGACGTTGCAGTGACGCCGCACGACCCGCCCCCTTAATAAGGAGGCGGGTCGCCGGCCAGAGCGACGGTCGCAGGACAGGTGAGTCCATGTGAAGCTGCCGTAGCGATAATGTTCGCTACGGCAGCTATGACAAGGACATCGCTGCTGCGACGGGCGCGGGGACTATCGCGTGCGACATCGCAGCATCGGCTTGCGATGTCGCAACGTGCAAAGCCTGCCTAAGGGTCATTTGACCCTCTTTCGTGACTTCAAGGGGGAGCCGACGCGATGGTCCGATGTTGTTCCTCGTTCCAGCGGCAGCACACATCGCTGTGTGTGAAGCCGCAGGAGCGAGGAACATCTCCTACCGGCGTCACTTCGGCTTCCGTAGGATATGCGGAAGGAAGGAGGTGGGCGGGATGTTTACATCCCGCTCATCTCCGCCCCTCCGCTTCTATTGGCTGCCTGCCGTGTGACGTCGCAGTGACGCCATACGACTCGCCCCCTTATTAAGGAGGCGGGTCGCCGGCCTGAGCGACGGACGCAGGACAGGTGAGTCCATGTGAAGCTGCCGTAGCGATAATGTTCGCTATGGCAGTTATCACAAGGATATCGCAGCTGCGACGGGGGCGGGGACTATCGCGCTCGGCATCGCAGCATCGGCCTGCGATGTCGCAGCGTGCAAAGTGCCCCTAAGGGTGGCTTTACACGCTACGCTTCATCATTCCTGCAGCAGCACACATCGCTACGTTAGACACCGCAGGAACGGGGAACCTCTCTTTACCTGCGTCCCGCCAGCAATGAGGAAGGAAGGAAGTGGGTGGGATGCTCGTCCTGCTCATCTCCGTCCCTCCGCTTTGATTGGGCGCCCGCTTAGTGACGTCGCTGTGACGCCGCACAATCCGCCCCCTTAGACAGGAGGCGGTTTGCCGGTCACAGCGACGTCGCTAGGCAGGTAAGTACTGTGACTGTTCCTAGCGATGTTCTGCACCACAGCAGTGATTTGCCCATGTCACACAAACGATTGGGGCGGGAACGAACGCTAGAGATATCGGTAACTATATCGCAGCGTGTAAAGCGGGCCTAAGACCCGTATTATAATACTCCTTTCTAGTTCTAGACACCTAATTTAAAAGTAATGTGTAATCGGAACATTACCTATCATTTGATTAAGGTTTTTGTGTTAGGCCTCTTTCCCACATCAGTTTTTTGCCATCAGTCACAATCCGTCGAATTTTGAAAAAAATGGATCTGCCGCTGGATCCGTTTTTTTCTCATCGACTTGTATTAGCAACGGATTGACAAGGATGGCCCCATGTTTCATCCGTTCAACGGATCCAATGAAAAATGTTAGTCCGTCAAACAGAGACAACGGCCACAGTAACGTTTTTTGTGAACGTCAAAAAAACGGACAGCCACAGATCCGTCGCCGTTTGTCATTTGGTAGAATGGAAGTCTATGGTCACAGGATCCGTCATAATCCGTCAAATGACGGAATCTGGTGACGGATTATGCTTTTTTTTAACTGAGCATGCTCCAATTCATTATTTAGCCACCAGCTAGTTGGATCCATCGAAAAATAGATTGTCGCATCAGTTTAGCCCCAATCTTCGACGGATCCGTCGATCCGTTGAGAAAACGGATTGTGACTGATATAGAAAAACTGAAGTGTGAAAGGGGCTGTAATGCTGCCACCAGGGGGAGCCAGAGCTCTGCAGCAGAAGACACTACAGAGAGCAATGAGAACCAGGAAGTGAATACACAGCGTTCTCATACACTACCTCAAAGCACAGCTGAGAAGCAGAGCTGCAGAACATGCAAGGAATAGTCAGGCAGGCTGGGTCAAACACCGCCGTACGGGCAGAAGCAGGACCAGAGGAACGAGCAAAAGCGGAGTCAAAGTCAGGCCAAGGTCAGTACCGGAGGAAGCAACCGAGTGGGGAAATAGGAGAGGGGACAGAGGACAGGAGGGACGACCAGGGGACGGAACACAGACAAAGGCATGGGGGCACAGGAACAGACAGATCAGGATATCACTCACAGGACCAGCAATCACAGGCAAAGCAGTGCTAAGCTTATAGCCGGCACTGGTTCACTGGAAATGCCAGCTTTTAAGGCATCCAGGGTCTGGAAGTGAGGCTCGAGAGAAGGCTCCGCCCCCTAGCCATGTGGACGGGGAGGCGAACCATGACAGGGGCCTTATATGTACAAGGGTTTTTTTCTTTCCTAGTGTGATCCTTAAAAATATAAATTAAAAATTTAATCCCCATGGAAGTTTTTTTTAGTCTCATTCGTCTTGTCTTTTCAGGAAGAGTTTACAGGAATCTCCTTATCATAGGAAGCAGGATTACAACGATAAGTAACCATTTATACACAACAAAAGGCGATGTCAAGGCTGACCCTGCTCCCCTTTCCTTCATAGTGACCTTTGGCCCTTTACATTACATGCTTTAATAAGAGAGATTTGCTTGGAGTCTGATCACTGTGGCTAATGTACATGTGAACTTCCTGACATAACAGGAAGTTGGAATCTAAAAAATGCCCCAGTGGCCAGAGTGAAAATTGCAAGATCACTTTTATTTTTAATAAAGATTGTTTTATGAAATAAAAATGCTAATTGCCAAAACATTTAACAAAAAAATCTGATTTAAATAATAGGGTATTTTCAGATAACATCACCCTTAAAAGAAACTCAAATTTATTCATATACCACTAAGATAAATTGCTTTAAACATTATTGTATTTAATTACCTAGACCACTGAAGCACTCAGATATTGGAGGGAGATTTTTTTTTATTTCTTACTTTGCAATATATTTTAAAAAAGTACTCCTTATAATATTATACAATACAACCAGGGATGA
This sequence comes from Anomaloglossus baeobatrachus, assembly GCF_048569485.1. Classification (NCBI taxonomy): domain Eukaryota; kingdom Metazoa; phylum Chordata; class Amphibia; order Anura; family Aromobatidae; genus Anomaloglossus; species Anomaloglossus baeobatrachus. The sequence goes on along the minus strand of NC_134355.1, from coordinate 74,360,077 downwards.
AATGTATTAAATGGAATGTTAAAGAAATGTCACCAAAGTCTGAGATGACATGTGGATAGTCACTGATGCTGCAGATGAATTGATAAATTGACCAATTTTCTCCACACTCTATGGAAATACTTTAGATCGAGAAGGCATTTTCCATGGTACATGATGCCAGAATGTTAAAAAATATTTATAAAGAGGTGTCGCCATCATTGGTGTAGAAGTTGTGGAAAGCAGGAAGCAGTGACTCATTATTGGTTTGCCTTCCTTTACAAATATCTATTCTAAGAAAAAACATGTTGACAGTTCCTCATCTCGGAGAAAGCAAGTGATGTATGGTAATTCCATGGGAGAGACCACATCATCTTCCACTACAGGCAGATGCCCAGAACATAGTTATTAAAATGTAACCATAGCTAAGAATATGTTACATTGAAGTTTCGTTGTAGGAAGCAGCGACCTGTGCTGTTTATTGATCCCGGTTGCCAGGAAATATTCTTTATACAATATTTAGAATAAAGATAATTTTGTTGTATATTAGTGATATTTTCAGTCCTGATCAAATATGAACGTGATAAAGATTGTACAACACCCTGAGATAAAGAAAAAGCATAAAAAATGACCCTTAGCATAAATTGGTACAGTTAGGTCCAGAAATATTTGGACAGTGACACAATTTTCGCGAGTTGGGCTCTGCATGCCACCACATTGGATTTGAAATGAAACCTCTACAACAGAATTCAAGTGCAGATTGTAACGTTTAATTTGAAGGTTTGAACAAAAATATCTGATAGAAATTGTAGGAATTGTACACATTTCTTTCCAAACACTCCACATTTTAGGAGGTCAAAAGTAATTGGACAAATAAACCAAACCCAAACAAAATATTTTTATTTTCAATATTTTGTTGCGAATCCTTTGGAGGCAATCACTGCCTTAAGTCTGGAACCCATGGACATCACCAAACGCTGGGCTTCCTCCTTCTTAATGCTTTGCCAGGCCTTTACAGCCGCAGCCTTCAGGTCTTGCTTGTTTGTGGGTCTTTCCGTCTTAAGTCTGGATTTGAGCAAGTGAAATGCATGCTCAATTGGGTTAAGATCTGGTGATTGACTTGGCCATTGCAGAATGTTCCACTTTTTTGCACTCATGAACTCCTGGGTAGCTTTGGCTGTATGCTTGGGGTCATTGTCCATCTGTACTATGAAGCGCCGTCCGATCAACTTTGCGGCATTTGGCTGAATCTGGGCTGAAAGTATATCCCGGTACACTTCAGAATTCATCCGGCTACTCTTGTCTGCTGTTATGTCATCAATAAACACAAGTGACCCAGTGCCATTGAAAGCCATGCATGCCCATGCCATCACGTTGCCTCCACCATGTTTTACAGAGGATGTGGTGTGCCTTGGATCATGTGTCGTGCCCTTTCTTCTCCAAACTTTTTTCTTCCCATCATTCTGGTACAGGTTGATCTTTGTCTCATCTGTCCATAGAATACTTTTCCAGAACTGAGCTGGCTTCATGAGGTGTTTTTCAGCAAATTTAACTCTGGCCTGTCTATTTTTGGAATTGATGAATGGTTTGCATCTAGATGTGAACCCTTTGTATTTACTTTCATGGAGTCTTCTCTTTACTGTTGACTTAGAGACAGATACACCTACTTCACTGAGAGTGTTCTGGACTTCAGTTGATGTTGTGAACGGGTTCTTCTTCACCAAAGAAAGTATGCGCCGATCATCCACCACTGTTGTCATCCGTGGACGCCCAGGCATTTTTGAGTTCCCAAGCTCACCAGTCAATTCCTTTTTCCTCAGAATGTACCCGACTGTTGATTTTGCTACTCCAAGCATGTCTGCTATCTCTCTGATGGATTTTTTCTTTTTTTTCAGCCTCAGGATGTTCTGCTTCACCTCAATTGAGAGTTCCTTAGACCGCATGTTGTCTGGTCACAGCAACAACTTCCAAATGCAAAACCACACACCTGTAATCAACCCCAGACCTTTTAACTACTTCATTGATTACAGGTTAACGAGGGAGACGCCTTCAGAGTTAATTGCAGCCCTTAGAGTCCCTTGTCCAATTACTTTTGGTCCCTTGAAAAAGAGGAGGCTATGCATTACAGAACTATGATTCCTAAACCCTTTCTCCGATTTGGATGTGAAAACTCTCATATTGCAGCTGGGAGTGTGCACTTTCAGCCCATATTATATATATAATTGTATTTCTGAACATGTTTTTGTAAACAGCTAAAATAACAAAACTTGTGTCACTGTCCAAATATTTCTGGACCTAACTGTATATGTGCAAAAGTAGCCTGTTCACACCGTGGACATTTCACAGACAAAACCCAAGAGAACAACACAAAGTGAAAATATACCTTGGAATGTAGATAGGCGGTGCTGGTGTGGAGCCCAGCCCAGGTGTTGCGGTGCATTACGTTCAGGGACTCCACGTCGGATGGTCTGGTCACAGGTAGGTTGCTTCTTTAGGAGTTTCGTGACGCCACTCTCGGTATTGCGGTCAGGGAACTGCCACTGCAGATTAGGGGACGTCTGGGGCTGATGTAAAATGAAAAAATTCTAATTCTTATTTTTTGCGGTTTTATTAACCCCTTCACCTCCAAGCGATTTTCCATTTTCATTTTTCCTTTCCCTTTTTCCAAGAGTCCTAACTTTTTTTATTTTTCTAACAATATAGCCATATGAGGGCTTGTTTTTTTTGAGGGACGAGTTGTTCTTTTGAATGACATTATTCATTTTAGGATATAGTGTACTGGAAAATAAGAAAAAAATCAAACTGCAGTGAAATTGCAAAAAAGTGCAATTCCATAAATATTTTCTTTTTTTTATTTACCATGTTTAGTAAAATTGCCAGGCGGTATGATTCCTCAGGTCAGTATGAGTTTGTAGATACCAAACATGTAAAGTTTTTCAGCCGACATGTGCAGGGACATGACTAAGGGCGTACTGTTACGTCTTTGGTTGTGAAGGTGTTAAATAGTGTCATGGCGTTACAGCATAGCCACAATACTAACTATGAAGAACAAGCCCTAAGTATGGCTTATTCAACTGTAGCTCATATTTATCTATTGACAGTTAAAGGGAGTTCAGCAGCCCACATTCCAGTATAAACTAAGCACACAGCCTTGTTGGGTTTTAGTCCCTACAAAAATTGCATTATTCTTTAGTGCATGCAAAACCAATAGGTGGAACAGTGCACTGAGGCTCTTGGCCACACCCAAGATACACCAAACCTCCCAATTAGCATGTTTTATTAAAATTCAGTTTCTGAAGAAGGAAGGCAGCGATAACAGCATTTAAGGAACAATTTTATAGAGGTTACAACTCATGCTAGGCCATGTACTTAGTTTTCACTGTCAGTTTAGACTGACATACTCACCACTTTGTTTTTTCAAATATAATATATATAAATAAATATATACACTGAAGATCAAAATTAGTGAACAACACATAATTTCCTAAATGTTAAGGTCATTGTGTAGTCCTATGTGATTCTATCCTAACATGAGGAAATTCGTAGTATTTTAAGCTTATTTCATAATTTGATTTTTTTCAAAAGCACATAAAATGTAAATGAGATAAATGAAAAAGATACTGATCCAAATTAGAGAATACTTTCAGGTACCTGCAAGTTATTGGTGTTAATTTGGCACTTGATGCTAATTTTCTTAATTATCTGACAAACCCTATTACCTGGCAGCCTAACTGTCCAGTTTGCACTGATTTTGCAAAAGTAGTGTGCTGTTCCAAAGTGACTGAAACACTCCAGCAGCAGGTTGTCCAGATGAAGGCCAAAGGGGTGACCTTATCAACCATAGCAAGAGAAGTTGGTCATTCTACATCTGTTTTTGAGACTATTGCATCTTTACAACATTACATACTCTTTCAAGTCCCCCAAGAAGACTGGTAGCCCTCAACAGTCAAATGCAAGCGAGGACAGGATAATGCTCAGAATCTTGGTTAATCATTTCAACAGTGCAGCTAGAATTGCTCGCCAGTTCTGCACTGAACAGGGTAAGGATTTGCCTTGTCATACAGTGTCACAACATTTAAGAGCATTTGGACTGAAAGCCCACTCTGCAGTGACCAAACCTCTCAGCAGAAATAATCAAAAGGCTAGACTCACTTAGGTTGCGAGAATGTTGTGTGGACAGAGGAGAAATGGTCCACAGTTCATTTTTGTGATGAAACCAAGTTTAATTTATTTGGGTCGCATGGGAAACATTATGTTCATTGACAAAGTGGGGAAAGACTGAATCCAAAGTGTGTTAAGAAGTCAGTGAAAAATGGTGGAGGAAGTGTCATGGTTTGGGGAATGTTTTCTGCAGCAGGAGTTGGACCTCTCCTACAGCTACATGGCACAATGAATGCAATTGTGGATCAGAAACTTCTTTAACAACACATGGTTCCTTACTTGCGCTCATCACTCATTCAGGCAGCAATTTTCATGCAGCACAATGCCTCCCTCCATCAAACAGCAAAATGGGTAAAGCAGTTCCTTGAAACAGAAACCATTGAAACAATGAAATGGCCATCCAGAGTCCTGATCTAAACCCAATAGAAAACCTCTGGAAAATCCTTGGTGACAAAGTAATGGCCAAGAAATCCACAACAGTCAAAGAACTGTGGAAGAGACTGGAAGAAGAGTGGACCAAAATCCCACCAGTGCAGTGGGAGAAACTAGTGATGTCCAGTGGCCGCAGATGTGCTGAAGTGATTCAAAGCAAACGTCTTACTGATTGGTGACTGTTGTTACTTTCAAAAAATTTACTTAGAATCTTTCTATGTGCTACAGTCATTGCTGTTCTCTAATTATGATCATCACAATTTGGGCAAAATAAAGTTTTATGTTGATGAACTTTGGATCTTTGGTAAAACACTGTTCTAGTAGCATGGTGCACCCCTTACAAAAAATCTTCAAATGTTCAGTAATGTAGATTACGTTATTTCTGAAAAAAGCATGTGATCACACAGTACAACGTTTTCTAATTTTGATCTCCAGTGTGTGTATATATAAATATATTTAAGCATATATAAATCACAAAAACTGTCCAGTGTGAACCCAATTCAAGTCTTTATGGTTATTTTTTTAGAACAAATCTCTCCCCACAGCCACTTATTTGGCTTTAAAAACACGTTAATGTATCTGCTTTAAAGAATTTAGGCATCTGATGACTGTCACTGGCGCTGATTTTATTCATCAGTTAATTGGTTCACCACCTGGAGCTGAGGCTTTTATATATGCAGCTTTTAAAAGATTCGGAAAGGGATCTCAATTATTCTTTAATTTGTTCCTTGAATTTAAAGCAGGAATGGCTGGTTTAATCAAACATTGTCTCAATCCCATTGGGACTTGTCTAGTTACCTTATAACAAGGTAAGCTTTCATTTAATCATATGATATGATAATTCCCCACATTCAACCTGGCAATCCTGTTACTTACAATCAATTTTCTAGCTAAAAAAAAAATAAATATTGTCTCTTTTCGGAAATCCCAGTAGAGGAAATAGCCCTTTTTAGTGACTCGCTGTTAATACAACACAGTGAATTTCTCCACAGGAATCCTATAAACTGGATAATTTGACAATTCTGATCGACTTTACGAAGCTTTATACCCGTCTTTTTGGCACACAAGGACGCTAATAATGAGAACACCCACTGACAGATAAGATGGCTTTCCACAGTCGAACATTCAACTTTGCCATTCATTCTAAAAAATGATCTGGAAACTAATCGAGTTGAAATCCCTCGTTATTCCACCACGGTGAGTGAAGTTTGTTTATCGGCTATTCCATCTACATTTGTGTTTTCCATTGTTTCAAAGTCATAGCATCAGGAAACCAATTTCCTCGTGCCAGCGATATATACATTGTCATGGTTGTAATCTTCCTGTCTTGGGTGTCTGAATTCAAATCAGGACAAACAAAATTTTAAAATGGAAATTGATAAATTAATATACTTAATGACTCCCTTACAGGAGACCCCGCAAAATTTGTCAGATCTCCCAGGCACTGCAAAGTCCTCCATTAAAAGAGTATTTAGGTTAATTTTATTATCACTAGGGATGATCGAATACTGCAAATATTCGGCAACTCCCATATTCGCCGAATAGGTCGCCACTATTCGACGATTTGTGAATATTCGATGCGCAATGTAAGTCTATGGGAAACCCGAATAGTTGCCGAATAGCAACTATTCGGGCTTCCCTTAGACTTACATTACACATCGAATTTTCGCATAGCGGCGAACTATTCGTCAGATATTTGCGAAGCCGAATATTGCCGAATATTTGTGATATTCAATCATCCCTAATTATCACCTTTTTCCAAGACAGGTGACAACTGGTAGAGTCATGGATGTCTGACCGCTAAGACCCCCCATGATGTCCAGTGTGGGGACAATTTTAATTGACCTTGTTGTGTAGCAAATTAACTTCCATACTCTTGACAGAAAATAGTAATAGGAAATGGCTTTTTGTCATTACAAATGAAATTATTGTAAATTATTACCAGAGTTAGGCTGCGTTCACATGTCCTGTAGTTATCCGTTAGAACGGATCCTGCAAAGATCAGTTGGGAAAAAAGATCTGCAAACACTTTTTGCCCCTTTTTAAATAACTGATTTCTGCCAGATCCTTTTTTAACATTGGAGTCTATGGAGAATGGATCCATTAACTGATTGTTATTTAATCATCTGTTATTCTTGCATTTGTAATGGATCTATTTTTGTCTTACAGGATCCAATACAAATGGAAGATAAATAGCAGTCCATTAATTGATCCATTCTCTATAGACTCCAATGTTAAAAAAATGGATCCAGCAGAAATAAATCTGCCAACGGATCACTGCAAGAGCCGTTCTTATGGATGATTACGGGATATGTGAACTCAGCCAGACCTTGATTGAGGTTCTCATGCTGGGACTTAAGGCTGATTTGCACACAGTGACATCACTAGCGATGTTGCTCGTGCAAGCACCCGCCCCCGTCGGTTGTGCATCACAGGCAAATCGCTGCCCGTGGTGCACAACATCGCTAGGACCCATTACATGTACTTACCTGCCTAGCGACTTCGCTGTGGCCATCGAATCACCTCCTTTCTAAGGGGGCGGGTCGTGTGGCATCACAGCGACGTCACACGGCAGCCGTCCAATGGAAGCGGAGGGGCGGAGAGCAGCCGAAAGAAAGTGACCCCCACCTCATTGCCGGAGGACGCAGGTAAGGTGTTGTTCCTCGTTCCTGGGGTGTCACACATAGCGATGTGCATCCTGCAACAGCAATGATATTTGGGATTAGAACGACGTGTCAATGATCAACGATTAGGTGAGTAATATTGATAGTTAGCGGTCGTTCGTACATTTCACACGCAATGACATTGCTAACGAGGCCGGATGTGCGTCACGAATTCCGTGACCCCCAACAACATCTCGTTAGCGATGTAGTTGCGTGTAAAGCCCCCTTTAGAGTAAGGGGAGCTCTCTTAGAGCGAAAGACATTTTGAATAAATCCAACCCTTTTCACCTGGTAAGAACACAGATTGTTGCCAAATTATACACATTTTTTTTGTAGAATTCATTACAAAATCTGTGTATCAAATACACACCTAAAAAAAAAAAAATACATAAAAAATACCATATATAAATAATTAGAAATAAAAATCTAACTCCTTCCCCGACCCATCCACATTGCCAGCAACCATCCCCAAATCACGTGTGGATTTTACATAGACATAGGTTGGTACCCAAATACAAAAAAAAATCTGTATAGAAGAATATCTGGTTTTAGCTAATCTACATGAATTATGACCTGGCACGTGGTATGACTCCTAAGCACAATCCTTATCTGTTCTTATGCCTACAATAAATAACATTTGCTCACAAGTAAGTTTAAAGGCAGAAGGCCCTCCTGAAAAAAATATAGAGAAAGATAAGAAATTTATTTTAAGGCATCAGATTTATAACTGCCAAAATGCACCAAGGCCATACATGCTCTCTAATGAAATCTGGCCAGGGACCAGTTTATGCAATGATGTCCTAAAACCGGAAAATCTCTATTGGCGGGGGTCACATGGCCATATATTCTCTTTTGTGAGTGAATCGGGCCGATTATGAAGATAACACTCAGCTCAAATTCTGATCAGAGTTTGAGCCGAGTATTACTCACAGCAAGTTGGGCTGCAGTGTGTACATCACCCAGGCCAAAAAATAGTGCTCTACCAGGATCCAGCTAAACCCCCACTAAAGTGGAAGCATCACAGGTGCAGGAGAAGCAAATCACACACACACCTCCATAGAATGGAGGGGGGCGAATGCTAGATGATAAAACTGCACACTAGTGGCTTGCATAGAGCGCTGTTCACACATGCAGATGAAACAGTCACAAACCCGCAGCCTATTAGGTGACACCCATACTATTAGATCAGGCGGGCTGCCAAGCCGTACCCCACCTGTGTATCATGCACGGACAGACACTCTACAATGCAAGGCCCAACAGAAATGAGCCTGGCTGTATCCTGTACAAACAAAAAAGGATGAGGTTTTTGTTGGTATTTATGGCCATAAAACGTAAGCCTACAACCCTCATCATGGGACCTCATGCTTGTAGGTCTCTACACTAAATATAAAAATAGCAACAAAAAGAGGATAATATCCTCCAAAAATTAACTATTACTCACATCTGCATGTGTGAACAGCGCTCTATGCAAGCCACTAGTGTGCAGTTTTATCATCTAGCATTCGCCCCCCTCCATTCTATGGAGAAGTGTGTGGGATTTGCTTCTCCTGCACCTGGGATGCTTTCACTTTAGTTTGGGTTTAGCTGTATCCTGGTAGAGCACTAGTTTTTGGCCTGGGCGATGTACACACTGCAGGCCAACTTGCTGTGAGTAATACTTAATTTTTGGAGGATATTATCCTCTTTTTGTTGTTATTTTTATATCAGAGTTTGAGCCGAGTGTAATTTACTGTGATCTGATTATCTCGCATGCGACAATAAGAAGTGAGGAGAAGATGGAGAGATTAATTTCTCCATTTTCTCCATTGTCGGTGTTGGCATAAATCATACTGCAATCAGATGACATCCAAGTGCATTTCAATGTTTTGCACACACCCATAAACTTGAATGGGTGCGCTGCCAATTGCAGGATGCTATGATTTGTTTCTCATGCCGATTGGGCACTGCTTCATAGCCTTGCATTGGACCTAGGGCTATCCAAGAAAACACCCTATTTTAACTCCCAGATTACCACTGGGAATTGCTAGTTATAAGTTTATACTGATGCTGGTTGATACTCACGATTCTCTGTTACCTATTGCTGACCCTAAACTGGCTTTACCTTCCACCTGTCTGGTGATTCTACGCTGTGTTTCTGATTGTGATCTTGGCTAACTCCTACTATTATCTCTGACTACTGATTTTGTCGTGTACATGATCTCTCTGGTTTTGACAAAGCTAGTTAACCTTCCTCTTGCAGCTAGGTCCACTGGCTGCAGCGTAGACAAGACCCAAGGGACCTTACTTTACATCCAAATCTCTGAATAAGGGATAAAAGGGAATCCCAGCATTCCTTTGGAACCTGGGAAGCAGAAAGTCATATGTATACTCTGGAAGCCTTATGAAGAGATGTCATGTTTTCACATACAGCTCACACTGACACCTAGTTCACACAACCGTATTTTCGGTCCATGTGTGATTTAATGGACGATCAGAATGGAAAAATAGTAATGTGCTACAAATAAGGGATAGCAATAAAAAATTATATTTTATTGATAACAAAAGAGCCAAAAAAAACCATTAAAAACACCTTTCCTGCCTGACAGAACATCAGATCACGCTTGTTAGTTTATGGGGTCGAGCACATGTCCAATTTTTTCCTCGGACAGAACCTGCCCAAGAAAAAAATTGCTACATTTCTGTGTTTGATCCAATTATCGGCTTGCACTCAGCCATGGAAGTAAATGAGTGCATGGAAAACATCGGAATGCACTAGGATGACATCTGAGTGCAGTCCAATTTCTGCGAATTGACACAATGGAGAAGATGGAGAATTTTTTTTCTCTATCTTCTCATCTGAGAGAATTGGATCACATTATGCTTACACTAAGATCAAACACTGATCAAAGTTCAACCAATGTGTTATTTAGAAAATTGGACTAATTCTCTCAGATGAGAGAATCTACAGTCATCTGCATGAGCCCTTACAACGGAATATTTATCAATATTGTCTAATTTTAGACAGTGGGAATTTAGGATTTCAATTAGAAAGCCTAAAGGCCCCGTTATACGTGTCGATTTGTCGTGCGATTGCATGTGCGATCGCACCCGCCCCCATCGTTTGTGCATTACGGGCAATTTGTTGCCCGTGTCGCACAAAGTCGGCAACCCCCGCCACACATACTTACCTTCCGGAAGACGTCGCTGTGGGCAGCGAACATCCTCTTCCTGAAGGGGGAGGGACATTCGGCGTCACAGCAACATCACACAGCAGCCGGCCAATAGAAGCGGAGGAGCGGAGATGAGTGGGACATAACATCTCACCCACCTCCTTCCTTACGCATTGCCGGCGGGACGCAGGTAAACTGTGTTCATCGTTACCGGGGTGTTACATGGAGCGATGTGTGCTGCCTCGGGAACGATGAACAACCGGCGCAGAGACGGTGGGACGATATTATGAAAATGAACGACCTGTCAGCGATCAACGATAAGGTGAGTATTTTTGCTCGTTCACAGTCGTTCCGTGGTGTCACACGGTACGATATCTCTAACGATGCCGGATGTGCGTCACAAACTCCGTGACCCAATCGACATATCGTTAGATATATCGTCCCGTGTAACGGGCCTTTAAAATGTACCAGATATACCGGAGCAGTTGATGCTGTATACTTTCCTACAAAATTTTGGTGCATTTTTGGAGGACTGCATAGTTGTCATTCCAAAGGCAACACCTTTTTCTGCATTTTCTGGGAGGCTACACACATAAAGTGTCCAAAAGAAATATGGTACAAATGATGACATATTTTGTGTGCAAATTTGCAGTTTTCACCATTTTGATGGCATTTATAGATGTGTTCTGATTACTTTTTTATTTTGTGACTTTTCATGCAAGTGTTTTTGAAGTTCTTCTGAAAAGGCTATAAAGAAAAGTGCAGGAAAAGCTCAACTAAGAATTACAAATTGCTGTTTTTCTTTGTTCGGAGGAGGCCTAAGTAAGTTTTGTTTGCACTATATGGTTTTATTAGCATTAAAACAAATATTTATATAGCAGAAAAGTAATCTTACCTGAGTTTAATCAAACATTATGCATAAAAGCACCATAAATATATAACCGTATAGCTTAAAAGCAAAATTGCTACCAGCAATAATAAAGCTTCAAACACAAACAATTTATGGAGGACAAATGTTTTAATGTTTTAGATGGTATATTGTTTGATTTTACATTGAAGAGTAATAAAATCAAGAAAATGAAATGAGCTTTGAATTAGTGATTGTAATATATTTTTACTCTATGCCTGGCAGGGCTCAAGGTTTAAAATGTATACTTAGCAAAATAGCCGAAGAATTTTGTTTTATAAGAAACAATGACTACATCTTCCAGTAAGATAAATTTTAGCTCTTATTCGTAGATATCTTGGCAATGCAACTATAAATTAGATTCAAGCAATAAATAATCTCAGGAATCTTAAAAGTCCATTAGTGGAGGTTTTTTATCACAAAGAATATGAATCTGTAAAAAAATGCACATTTTGCAAAGTCGTTTTATCTCCTATCTTGATGAGTTACCACTATTTGCATCATAACTAATAGAGAGAAGTTAAAATGTCATGTAGCTGTAGCTTTTATTATTTGTAATTAGTGAAAAGCTTTGATCACACATACTTTGGCAGGATATGTGTTTACAATATATATTGTATATGCCAGTCAATAAATTCCAAATGGAATCTTGGCAGAATTGTTCTAAATATCATATCTATTGTTCTTATCTTCATCCTTACATTGTTTCACTCACCGATTCTTCATCCAGTTTTTCTTAAAAGGCCACATCTACTGTATACTTCTAAAAATCACATTTTTGTATTTTAACCCCTTCTCAACATATGACTCATATTTACGTCAAAGGTCGTGTCACTTTCTTTGATGTGGGTTCTCACGCAGAGCCCTCTTCTTTCCTTGCACATGTCGGTTGATCTGATCAGATAACATGTTCGTCTAAGGGGTACTTTGCACACTACGACATCGCAGGTGCGATGTCGGTGGGGTAAAATCGAAAGTGACGCACATCTGGCGTCACTGTCGACATCGGAGTATGTGAATCCTTTTTACTACAATTAACGAGCGCAAAAGCGTCGAAATCGTATGATCGGTGTAGCGTCGGTCATTTCCATAATTTTGGAAGGACCGATGTTACGATGTTGTTCCTCTTTTCCTGCGGCAGCACACATCGCTGCTTGTGAAGCCGCAGGAGCGAGGAACATCTCCTTACCTGCGTACCGGCTGCAATGACGAAGGAAGGAGGTGGGCGGGATGTTTACCAGAGCGACATCGCAGGGCAGGTAAGTGCATGTGAAGCTGCCATAGCGATAATGTTCGCTACGGCAGCTATCACAAGATATCCCAGCTGCAACGGGGGCAGGGACTATCGCGTTCGGCATTGCAAGCATCGGCTTGCGATGTCGTAGTGTGCAAAGTACCCCTTACAGTCATGGGTGGATTGGAGAGCAAACCATGACTAATAACCAGATAAATCCTACTGTCCATCTCTGACAGTGGAATTTAACAAACGCCGATGGGATACATGTCATTCTGCTATCCCATTGGTCACCACATGACATCATCATGGGGTGCCAATGGATTGTCATGACAGGTGGGGTCAGCTCATGACCCATGTGTTTGTCATGATGAACTGTTTGTGAATGCTGGCTGAGAGCCAGCGTTTATAGGAAGTCATCTTTTCTGCTGTACATAGCAGTGCTGGTGCACTGCTATGTACAACACAAGCAACTGGTGATCACAGCTTAAAGTCCCCTAAGGGGAATAGTAAGTACAATAAAAAGTTCAAATCACCTCCCTTTTATCCCATTGAAAATATAACGATAATAAAAAAAATATATTTGGTATTGCTGAGTTTAGAAATGCCTATTGTATCAATGTATAAAATAAATTTATCTGATCGATAAACAGCGTAACAGAAAAAAATTCAAAATGACAGAATTACGTTTTTTGTCCGCCGCAACATTACAATAAAATGCGATAAGAGGCGATCAAAATATCGTATCTACCTAAAAATAGTATTAGTTGACTTTAACTTAAGTCACAAAAATACACCCTCACACAGCCCCAGGTTCCAAAACATGACACACTATGGGTCTCGGAAAATTGTGACAAAAGCAACATTTTTTTTTACAAATTTCAAAATTTTTTCAGCACTTAAATTAAAAAAAACCCAAAACTATACATGTTTTGTATCTATGTATTCATACTGAACTGGAGAATCATACTGCCAGGTCAGTTTTACCACATAGTGAATACGGTAAATATAAAGAAAAAAACACAATTGGGGAATTGCCTTTTTTTATTATTTCATCCCCCTTTGAATTTTGGAAAAGTCCCATTTTCTAATATGCTATATTGTAAAATCAATGGTTGCACTCAAAAGTACAACTCCTTCCCACAAAAAAACAAGCTATGGCTACGTTGACGCAAAATTAAAAAATAAATATGTCTCTTGAAAGAAGGGGAGGAAAAAAAACCAAACAATGGAATATCACCAAGTGATGAAGGGGTTAAAAGAGTACATGTGGAGGTTTTTTAAGTATCAGAATGTTTAAAACTGAGTAATATTCACCCTCACTGATCCCTCTTCAGTTACATCGCTTCTGAAGTTGTAATCTCTTCTTTCTGTCTTCTCTTTATATAGTAGAAATGGCAAAAAATACTCAGCCAATGACTGGCTGCTGGAATAACCCACCTCAGCCAGTGATTGGATGAGTGGGTATTCCCTATTATTGTTGGTGTGCCAGAGTGACTTAGAAGTAAAGATCAGCAGTAGCTGTGTAGGGTTGTCAGTAGAGATGAGCCACCCCCCCAGGCATTCGAGTTCAATTCGGTTCATCGAACGGAGGCCCCGTTCGACGAACGTTCGACGAACCGTTCGACGAACCACTTGAACCCCATTGAAAACAATGGGATGCAAACACAAACACATAAAAACACATTATACATGTACACATACAGTTAATAAACATTGCCATAACACTTACAGGTCCCCGCGACACGTCCTGCACTCTGTCTCCCGCCGCTTTTCCTACCGATAATCGCTGCGTCCTCCCGGTAACCAGCACTGATGATAGGACCTATCGTGATGTCAAAATAGCATGTGACCAGTCACGTGTCTATTATCTCATTGGCTACAGACTAGTCACATGGCTAGATGTCATGCTAGGTCCTGTCAGTGCAACTCTCCGGTACGCGGTGATCATTTCAGCATCTCCGTGTACCAGCGAAGTGCTCTGGCACATGGTCGGCTTCCCCGTCCATGCATGTGGGCGCTCTTTAAAGAGTCGGCCCACATGCAAGGACTAGATGCCACAGCCAGTGAATTGCGGCACCAGGAATCACGTGATCGGAGCAGCGTTTCTATGGTAACCCGCCTGTCAGCGATGACGTCACCGCTTACAACCCGCAGCCTTTGCTCACTCACTGAGTGATTAGACTGCACGGGGAGCAGCAGCGTCTTCCTCCCATGCAGTGCTGTCTGATGTAGCAGAGCTGCATGGGTTGAAGGAAAAAGAAGACAGAAGACCAGGATGGTGGAGGGCTGACAGGGAGTAATAAACATGGAGTCTCTAATGTCTGTGTATTTATTTCTATTAAAGTATTTTTTCTCTCTGTGGTGTCTTTTTTTTAATCCTTTATTGGAGATTCCTAATGGCCGAGTCAAACTTGCCTGACATTAAGAATCTCTGGCTTAATACTAGCTAGTAAAACAAAGCTAGTATTAACTTATTATTACCCAGCAAGTCACCCGGCTTGAGGGCTGCTGGAAGAGCTGGATACAGCGCCAGATGATGGCGCTTCTATGAAAGCGCCATTTTCTGGGGTGGCTGTGGACTGCAATTCACAGCAGAGGGGCCCAGAAAGCTCGGGCCAACCTATGCTGTGGATTCCAATCCCCAGCTGCCTAGTTGTACCTGGCTGGACACAAAAATGGGGTGAAGCCCACGTCATTTTTTTTTTAATTATTTCATGAAATTTTCGCCTAAGCAGTGTGACAGCTGTGCAGCACTGCGCCACGCCGGTGATTGGTGAGTATGAGAGAGGGGGTGAGAGGAAGAGACCGACCGACAGAGAGAGATAGAGACCGACCGACAGAGAGAGATAGAGACCGACATCGACAGAGAGAGAGAGAGACTGACATCGACAGAGAGACCGACAGAGAAAGAGAGACCAACAGACAAAGAGAAAGCGAGGCCAGAAATGAATTTACATCTCATATGAGCATGCTCAGATTAAAAAACCGGATCCGTCACTGGAATGCATTTTTTCCCGCATTCTGATGGATCCGGTGCCCATAGGCTGTTATTATCCAACACGCCGCACTGTGCCAGCACCGGTTTCAGTGTGCGTCCTTTCTGGCAGCCGGACCAGCAAATTTCACCAAATCCGGCGCTCGCCAGATGAAACGCGATACCATGTGGCACAATCCAGCGCTAATAAAAGTTTTTGTGGAAAAAAACTGATTCGGCAACAACAGACGCCGTATCAGTTTTGTCCGCAATTTGGCAGATTGTGCCTGACGGCGAAAACCGGATGTGTGAAAGCAGCCTTACTGAGACCAGCAATAGCATGCAGGTAAGTTTTTATAAAATCCTTTCAACATTCAAAAAAGCTATTTTTATATACTTCAG
Source organism: Anomaloglossus baeobatrachus (assembly GCF_048569485.1). Taxonomy (NCBI): domain Eukaryota; kingdom Metazoa; phylum Chordata; class Amphibia; order Anura; family Aromobatidae; genus Anomaloglossus; species Anomaloglossus baeobatrachus. The sequence continues at coordinate 74,344,176 of NC_134355.1, read as the reverse complement.
TCAATCATCCTGGAGATAAAAATGATTAAAAGTAAAAAAATAAATTCTGAACTGCCAATATTCTGGGAATAAACAGCAATCAAAGCAATGTGTTCAAATGGGAAGTATTTCCTCTACAAGAGTTTGTGCACATATTATTTGTTACAAACATTTCTGCTGAAAATTCTGAAATGTTTGCAATAAAAACATGTAATCTTTATGTTTTGCATGCCTTTTTGATATGTTTTATCCCCATTCATTGGAATAAGTGAAAAACGCTGCAAACACGCTGAGAAGATTGACATGCTGCAGATTGTAAATCTGCAAGGAAAAAATAAGCAACGTGTGCCTGAGAATTCACTTTGCTGGCACTGGAAAATCTTTACGTTTTTGTGACAAAACTGAGTCACTCTGTGACTCACACTATTATGACATTTCAGTGTATAGTGTGCGTGAACAGCGCCTTCAGATCACTCCTGTTTGTATAATGGCGATCGACATTTTTTTTTTTTTTCCTTGTCTTCCTTCCCTAAGCGCGCGCGTCTTGTGGGGCGGGCCAGCATGTCAGCCAATCCCAGACACACACACAGCTAAGTGGACTTTTAGCCAGAGAAGCAACGGCATGTGTGATAGGATGTCCATGTCACATGTCCCTGCATTATAAAACCGGACATTTTCCTCCAGGACGCCATTATCTCTTCTGCGTCCTTGGTGTCAGACATCACTGGCGCAGCTCCGTCCTTTGTCCTATCGCCGATACTGCTGTATGCGCTCCATACACAGCGCTGGACAGCATAGGGATAGCACTTTCCATCAGTCCTTTTAAGGGCTCGTACCGGCAGGGTCAGAGCCATAGGTGACAGATCCTGAAAACAGCGTCTGTGTAGCAAAGGTCAGGGATTTCGTCGCTGCATTTCCCCATTAGGAGGGAATAGAAAGGCAGGCTTCCTTTCCTCTACCCAGAGCCCCACAATCCTGGCACTGTACCCTCCTGTCCTCTGCACACTCCAACTCATTATAACTAAGCCATTATACTAGCAAACACTCAGTGTACCCAGTGGCATCCTAAACGTGGCTATTGGACTTTGCTATAGTCCCACTAGTGCAAAGACATTTGCAGCACCTCTACCTGCATTGCACACTCCAACTCATTATAACTAAGCCATTATACTAGCAAACACTCAGTGTACCTAGTGGCATCCTAAACGTGGCTATTGGACTTTGCTATAGTCCCACTAGTGCAAAGACATTTGCAGCACCTCTGCCTGCATTGCACACTCCAACTCATTATAACTAAGCCATTATACTAGCAAACACTCAGTGTACCTAGTGGCATCCTAAACGTGGCTATTGGACTTTGCTATAGTCCCACTAGTGCAAAGACATTTGCAGCACCTCTGCCTGCATTGCACACTCCAACTCATTATAACTAAGCCATTATACTAGCAAACACTCAGTGTACCTAGTGGCATCCTAAACGTGGCTATTGGACTTTGCTATAGTCCCACTAGTGCAAAGACATTTGCAGCACCTCTGCCTGCATTGCACACTCCAACTCATGATAACTAAGCCATTATACTAGCAAACACTCAGTGTACCTAGTGGCATCCTAAACGTGGCTATTGGACTTTGCTATAGTCCCACTAGTGCAAAGACATTTGCAGCACCTCTGCCTGCATTGCACACTCCAACTCATTATAACTAAGCCATTATACTAGCAAACACTCAGTGTACCTAGTGGCATCCTAAACGTGGCTATTGGACTTTGCTATAGTCCCACTAGTGCAAAGACATTTGCAGCACCTCTGCCTGCATTGCACACTCCAACTCATTATAACTAAGCCATTATACTAGCAAACACTCAGTGTACCTAGTGGCATCCTAAACGTGGCTATTGGACTTTGCTATAGTCCCACTAGTGCAAAGACATTTGCAGCACCTCTGCCTGCATTGCACACTCCAACTCATTATAACTAAGCCATTATACTAGCAAACACTCAGTGTACCTAGTGGCATCCTAAACGTGGCTATTGGACTTTGCTATAGTCCCACTAGTGCAAAGACATTTGCAGCACCTCTGCCTGCATTGCACACTCCAACTCATTATAACTAAGCCATTATACTAGCAAACACTCAGTGTACCTAGTGGCATCCTAAACGTGGCTATTGGACTTTGCTATAGTGCCACTAGTGCAAAGACATTTGCAGCACCTCTGCCTGCATTGCACACTCCAACTCATTATAACTAAGCCATTATACTAGCAAACACTCAGTGTACCTAGTGGCATCCTAAACGTGGCTATTGGACTTTTGTCTAGTCACACTAGTGCAAAGACATTTGCAGCACCTCTGCCTGCATTGCACACTCCAACTCATTATAACTAAGCCATTATACTAGCAAACACTCAGTGTACCTAGTGGCATCCTAAACGTGGCTATTGGACTTTGCTATAGTCCCACTAGTGCAAAGACATTTGCAGCACCTCTACCTGCATTGCACACTCCAACTCATTATAACTAAGCCATTATACTAGCAAACACTCAGTGTACCTAGTGGCATCCTAAACGTGGCTATTGGACTTTGCTATAGTCCCACTAGTGCAAAGACATTTGCAGCACCTCTGCCTGCATTGCACACTCCAACTCATTATAACGAAGCCATTATACTAGCAAACACTCAGTGTACCTAGTGGCATCCTAAACGTGGCTATTGGACTTTGCTATAGTCCCACTAGTGCAAAGACATTTGCAGCACCTCTACCTGCATTGCACACTCCAACTCATTATAACTAAGCCATTATACTAGCAAACACTCAGTGTACCTAGTGGCATCCTAAACGTGGCTATTGGACTTTGCTATAGTCCCACTAGTGCAAAGACATTTGCAGCACCTCTGCCTGCATTGCACACTCCAACTCATTATAACTAAGCCATTATACTAGCAATTGATGCTGCCAGTTTAAGGGCCGTAGTTGCATTATCAGGGATAGCTATTGTTTATTCTGCTGTTAATAAAGCTAGACCACCGCTGCAATCTACACTACCTCTCAATTTTTACTACCACATTTTCAGTGCACAATCTTGTCGCAATCAAAATGAGTGGCAAAATGATAGATGCTGGTGGAAAGGGGAAGAGGCGTGGTGGAAAAGGAAAAAAAGGGTTTGTCAGTGGGGAAGTTGGCAAAGCTCCATTATCATCTGCTGAAGATAGACCATCTACCAGCAAAAGTAAGATGTCTACTACTTACCGTGGACAATCCGATGTGCTCCCTTTTTTACGGACACGAACAACAGGAACAAAGGTAGATGATGGCCAAAAAAGGAAAATGCTTGAATGTATCTCAAGTGGTCCAACAAGTGCCCTCTCAGCCACTTCAAGTACTGCATCCAAAAAACACCAGTCCTCTGAGTTGTCATCCCAATCAAACTTGCTTTCTCCCAGCTCTGAAGTCTCCATCAGCCCTGCACAGTATGGTGGAACTGAGATGGCTGAGTCTGCAGAGCTGTTCAGTCACACTATAGCCTGGGAATCAGAGGTCTGCTCCCAAGCTACAGTGAGTACAGAACAGGAAATGGTCTGCAGTGATGCCCAGAACCTTTGTGACTCTGATTCAGGCCGAGAGGACCAAGTTTCTGAGCATAATGTTGACCCTTTGTCACAAACTGTAACACCTGTGGTTATAGACAATGAGGAACATACTGATGAAGATGAGACGCAGATACCCGATTGGGATGACAACTTAAATATTCGGTCAGGGCAAGAAGAGGCTCGGGTCTGAGGGGGAGGGGAGTGCAAACACAACAATTGATGATGAAGTTCTAGATCCCACCTACTGTCAACCCACAGTCAGGCACTCGAGGAGGTCAACAGAGGTGGTGGAGGAGGATGCAACTGATGACGAAGTTACCTTGCGCCTTCCTGGACACAGTCGGAGTACTGGTAGCACGTCTACAACTGCATCCTTAGCCACCACTCTGCCTCTGAGCATTATTCGGGGTGGATCAACAGGTCGCATGGCCTCTAAGCCTTGCCTAGCCTGGTCCTTTTTTGACATAGAAAAAGATCGCCCCAATTATGTGATCTGTAAAATTTGTCATGGTTCTCTTAGTAGAGGTCAAAACCTCAGCAGTTTGACAACTTCTTCCATGAATCGTCACATGAATAAATATCATATGGCCCGGTGGGAAGCTCACCGTGCTGCAATGCGGCCTAGCGGAGCGAACCATCCACCGCCTGCCCCTTCCAGTGCATCCGCGCGCTCGTCATCTTCTAGGACTGTGGGGACAGCTGTCACACCTGTTTTTCCACCCACAACTTCCACCACTGTAACCGCAACAGGCACTTTGCTTGGTAGGTCGTCAGTTGGTTTGGAAGGGGAAACAAGTGAGTGTGTACAGCTCTCTCAGACATCGATAGCACCAACGTTGGATGAAGGCAACATCATGTCTCCGCCTGCACTTTCCTCACAAACCTGCATTTTTCCAGGGACACCCTACTCAACACCGTCTACACACAGCAGCCAGATCTCTGTCCCTCAGATGTGGTCAAATAAAAGGCCACTTCCTGCGACCCATGACAAAGCTCAGAGGTTGACTCTATCCCTCTGTAAGCTGTTGGCTACCGATATGCTGCCTTTCCGCCTAGTGGACACACAGGATTTTATAGACCTTATGTCTATCGCTGTGCCCCAGTACCAGATGCCTAGTCGCCACTACTTCTCTAAGAAAGGTGTGCCCGCGCTACACCAGCATGTCGCACACAACATCACCGCTTCCTTGAGAAACTCTGTGTGTGAACGGGTGCATTTCACCACCAATACTTGGACCAGTAAGCATGGACAGGGACGTTACATGTCGCTGACTGGGCACTGGGTAACTATGGTGATAGATGGTGAAGGGTCTGCTGCACAAGTCTTGCCGTCCCCACGACTTGTGTGTCAATACTCTGTCTGTCCAAGTTCCGCCACTGCTTCTGCATCCTCCACCTCATCTGGGTCCTCCACCTCCGCCCCAAGCCTGCCTGGTCAGGCCACCAGCGTTCTCACTGCGCAGAAGGAATCACGCACCCCTCATTACTATGCTGGCAGCAGAGCGCAACGTAATCAGGCAGTCTTTAGCTTGACATGTCTTGGAAATAGGAGTCACACAGCGGCTGAGTTGTGGGCAGCTCTGAAGACTGAGTTTAATAAATGGTTGTCTCCACTCAACCTACAGCCTGGTAAGGCCGTGTGCGACAATGCTGCAAACCTGGGTGCGGCCCTTCGCCTGGGCAAGGTGACACACGTGCCTTGTATGGCTCACGTGTTGAACCTTGTCGTCCAGCAATTTTTAACACACTATCCCGGCCTAGATGGCCTTCTGAACAGGGCACGAAAACTGTCTGCTCACTTCCGCCGTTCAAGCGCCGCAGCTGAGCGACTTGCATCGCTCCAGAAGTCTTTCAGGCCTGCCGGTTCATCGCCTGAAATGCGATGTGGCGACACGCTGGAATTCAACTCTCCACATGTTACAGCGACTGTGGCAGCACCGCCGAGCCCTGGTGCAATACGTCATCACGTATAGCCTGGGCCAACGAGATGCAGAGGTGGGTCAGATCACCCTGATGGAGTGGTCTCAGATCAAGGACCTATGCACCCTTCTGCACAGTTTCGACATGGCGACGAATATGTTTAGCGCTGACAATGCCATTATCAGCATGACGATTCCAGTCATTTACATGCTGGAGCACACGCTAAACACTATTCGGAGTCAGGGGGTGGGACAACAGGAAGGGGATGAACTACAGGAGGATTCATATGCGCAAGACACACAACATCACCAAGGTCCAGACGTTCATCATCACCAAGGCGCCAGGCATGGGACCATGGGGGACAGGAATCAACAAGGGCGCATAGTAGCAGGCGAGATGTTGAGGAAGGTGCAGGAGAACATGAAGAAATGGAGGACGAACTGTCCATGGACATGGAAGACTCAGCAGATGAGGGAGACCTTGGTCAAATTTCAGTTGAAAGAGGTTGGGGGGAGATGTCAGAGGAAGAAAGATCGGTTAGCACCTCTATGCCACAAACACAGCGTGGACTTGGTCCGCATGGCTGCGCAAGACACATGAGTGCCTTCTTGTTGCACTACCTCCAACATGACCCTCGTATTGTCAAAATTAGAAGTGATGATGACTACTGGCTTGCCACACTATTAGATCCCCGGTACAAGTCCAAATTTTGTGACATAATTCCAGCCATAGAAAGAGACGCACGTATGCAGGAGTATCAGCAGAAGCTGTTACTCGATCTTACCTCGGCTTTTCCACCAAACAACCGTGCAGGTGCAGGGAGTGATTCTCCCAGTTGTAACTTGCCAAATATGGGACGGTCTCGTCATCTTCAACAGTCTACCCGTACCAGTAGGACCGTATCTGGTGCTGGTAACAGCAATTTTATGGAATCTTTTCATAATTTTTTTAGACCCTCTTTTGCAAGTCCACCAGAGACAACAAGTCTGACACATAGTCAACGGCTGGAGAGGATGATACAGGAGTATCTCCAAATGAACATCGATGCCATGACTTTGCAAATGGAGCCTTGCTCCTTTTGGGCTTCAAATCTAGAAAAATGGCCAGAGCTCTCCAGTTACGCCTTGGAGATTTTGTAGTGTCCAGCTGCCAGCGTTGTCTCTGAACGTGTCTTCAGTGCTGCTGGGTGTGTGCTGACAGATAAGCGCACGCGTCTGTCCAGTGACAATGTGGACAGACTGACGTTCATCAAAATGAACAAGTCATGGATCCAGAAGGAATTTACTACCCCTGTGTCATCCTGGGGAGAGTAAATGCTTGTGGATTTGGAATGTGCTTGATGCAAATCAAAACATCCTGTTTGCAACTAGGGCACAACTGCTGCCACTGAAGGGGTGGGTGTGTGTGGGGCCCAATTTTTGGAAAAAAGGAAGACTCCGCTTGGAGTAACCCTTGCTTACATTGTTTTTAAAAGGAGCGAAGATGAACAAGTCATGGTTCAGCAAAGACTTTGCTACCCTCCCCGGTGTCATCCTGGGGACGGATAAGAATGGCGTATTTTTGAATGTGCTTGATGCAAATCTAGCTGTAAAGTGTACAACTGGGGCACAACTGCTGCAACTGAAGGGGTGGGTGTGTGTGGGGCCCAATTTTTGGAAAAAAGGGAGACTCCGCTTGGAGTAACCCTTGCTTACATTGTTTTTAAAAGAAGCCAAGATGAACAGAGCTGGGATCAGGAAAGACTTTGCTATCTACCCCGGTGTCATCCTGGGGACGGATAAGAATGGCGTATTTTTGAATTTGCTTGATGCAAATCTAGCTGTGAAGTGTACAACTGGGGCACAACTGCTGCCACTGAAGTGGTGGGTGTGTGTGGGGCCCAATTTTTGGAAGAAAGGGAGACTCCGCTTGGAGTAACCCTTGCTTACATTGTTTTTAAAAGGAGCCAAGATGAACAGAGCTGGGATCAGGAAAGACTTTGCTACCTACCCTGGTGTCATCCTGGGGATGGTTAATTATGGCGTATTTTTGAATGTGCTTGATGCAAATCTAGCTGTGAAGTGTACAACTGGGGCACAACTGCTGCCACTGAAGGGGTGGGTGTGTGTGGGGCCCAATTTTTGGAAAAAAGGGAGACTCCGCTTGGAGTAACCCTTGCTTGCTGTGTTTTTTAAAAGGAGCCAAGATGAACAGAGCTGGGATCAGGAAAGACTTTGCTACCTACCCTGGTGTCATCCTGGGGACGGTTAATTATGGCGTATTTTTGAATGTGCTTGATGCAAATCTAGCTGTGAAGTGTACAACTGGGGCACAACTGCTGCCACTGAAGGGGTGGGTGTGTGTGGGGCCCAATTTTTGGAAAAAAAGGGAGACTACGCTTGGAGTCACCTTGCGGTGTTTTACATGATTTTAGAAGGGCGTGCCATGCCTATATCTGTGTCTCCTCCTCTTTTTCCTTGTCCAGCTGTTTTGTTTTCGCATGAGTATATGTCCTTGTCTCTTTCCCATGTGTTTGTGTTGTGTTGTGAGTTGTTTGCCACCTTTTGGACACCTTTGAGGGTGTTTTCTAGGTGTTTTTATGTGTTTGTGATTGCCTGCCATTGTTTCCTATGCAGTTCAAGTTCGGTTCGTCGAACGTTCGACGAGCCGAACTTGAACGGGACCTCCGTTCGGCAAACCGACCTCGAGCCGAACCGGGACCGATTCGCTCATCTCTACCCAGCAGCACTGAAGACACCTTCAGAGACAACGCTGGCAGCTGGACACGACAAAATCTCCAAGGCGTAAGTTCAGAGCTCTTGCCATTTTTCAAGATTTGAAGCCCAAAATGAGCAAGGTTCCATTTGCAAAGTCATGGCATCAATGTTCATTTGGAGATACTCCTGTATCATCCTCTCCAGCCGTTGACTATGTGTCAGACTTGTTGTCTCTGGTGGCCTTGCAAAGGACGGTCTAAAAAAATTATGAAAAGATTCCATAAAATTGTTGTTACCAGCACCAGATACGGTGCTACTGGTACGGGTAGACTATTGAAGATGACGAGACCGTCCCATGTTTGTCAAGTTACAACTGGGAGATTCACTCCCTGCACCTGCACGGTTGTTTGGGGGAAAAGCCGAGCTAAGATCGAGTAACAGCTTCTGCTAATACTCCTGCATACGTGCGTCCCTTTCTATGGCTGGAATTATGTCACAAAATTTGGACTTGTACCGGGAATCTAATAGTGTGGCAAGCCAGTAGTCATCATCACTTCTAATTTTGACAATACGAGGGTCATATTGGAGGTAGTGCAGCAAGAAGGCGCTCATGTGTCTTGCGCAGCCATGCGGACCAAGTCCACGCTGTGTTTGTGGCATAGAGGTGCTAACCGTTCTTTCTTCCTCTGACATCTTCCCCCAACCTCTTTCAACTGAAATTTGACCAAGGTCTCCCTCATCCGCTGAGTCTTCCATGTCCATGGACAGTTCGTCCTCCATTTCTTCATGTTCTCCTGCACCTTCCTCAACATTTCGCCTGCTACCATGCGCCCTTGTTGATCCCTGTCCCCCATGGCCCCATGCCTGCCGCGTTGGTGATGATGAACGTCTGGACCTTGGTGATGTTGTTATGTCTTGCGCATATGAATCCTCCTGTAGTTCCTCCCCTTCCTGTTGTCCCACCCCCTGACTCTGAATAGTGTTTAGCGTGTGCTCCAGCATGTAAATGACTGGAATTGTCATGCTGATAATGGCATTGTCAGCGCTAAACATATTCGTCGCCATGTCAAAACTGTGCAGAAGGGTGCATAGGTCCTTGATCTGAGACCACTCCATCAGGGTGATCTGCCCCACCTCTGCATCTCGTTGGCCCAGGCTATACGTCATGATGTATTGCACCAGGGCACGGCGGTGCTGCCACAGTCGCTGTAACATGTGGAGAGTCGAATTCCAGCATGTCGGCACATCGCATTTCAGGCGATGACCCGGCAGGCCGAAAGACTTCTGGAGCGATGCAAGTCGCTCAGCTGCGGCGGTTGAACGGCGGAAGTGAGCAGACAGTTTTCGTGCCCTGTTCAGAAGGCCATCTAGGCCGGGATAGTGTGTTAAAAATTGCTGGACAACAAGGTTCAACACGTGAGCCATACAAGGCACGTGTGTCACCTTGCCCAGGCGAAGGGCCGCACCCAGGTTTGCAGCATTGTCGCACACGGCCTTACCAGGCTGTATGTTGAGTGGAGACAACCATTTATTAAACTCAGTCTTCAGAGCTGCCCACAACTCAGCCGCTGTGTGACTCCTATTTCCAAGACATGTCAAGCTAAAGACCGCCTGATGCCGTTGCGCTCTGCTACCAGCATAGTAATGAGTGGTGCGTGATTCCTTCTGCGCAGTGCGAACGCTGGTGGCCTGACCAGGCAGGCTTGGGGTGGAGGTGGAGGACCCAGATGAGGTGGAGGAGGCAGAAGCAGTGGTGGAACTTGGACAGACAGAGGATTGACACAGAAGTCGTGGGGACGGCAAGACTTGTGCAGCAGACCCTTCACAATCTATCACCATAGTTACCCAGTGCCCAGTCAGCGACATGTAACGTCCCTGTCCATGCTTACTGGTCCAAGTATCGGTGGTGAAATGCACCCGTTCACACACAGAGTTTCTCAAGGAATCGGTGATGTTGTGTGCAACATGCTGGTGTAGCGCGGGCACACCTTTCTTAGAGAAGTAGTGGCGACTGGGCATCTGGTACTGGGGCACAGCGACAGACATAAGGTCTCTAATATCCTGTGTGTCCACCAGGCGGAAAGGCAGCATTTCGGTAGCCAAGAGCTTACAGAGGGATAAAGTCAACCTCTTAGCTTTGTCATGGGTCGGAGGAAAAGGCCTTTTATTTGTCCACATCTGAGGGACAGAGATCTGGCTGCTGTGTGTAAACGGTGTTGAGTAGGGTGTCCCTGGAAAAATGCAGCTTTGTGAGGAAAGTGCAGGCATAGACATGATGTCGCCTTCATCAAACGTTGGTGCTATCGATGTCTGAGAGAGCGGTACACACGTACTTGTTTCCCCTTCCAAACCAACTGACGACCTACCAAGCAAACTGCCGGTTGCGGTTACAGTTGTGGAAGTTGTGCGTGGAAAACCAGGTGTGACAGCTGTCCCCTAGGTCCTAGGAGATGAAGAGCGCGCGGATGCACTAGAAGGGGCAGGCGGTGGATGGTTCGCTCCGCTAGGCCACATTGCAGCACGGTGAGCTTCCCACCGGGACATATGATATTTTATCATCATGTGACGATTCATGGAAATTGTCAAACTGCTGAGGTTTTGCCCTCTACTGTCAAAATCATGACAAATTTTACAGATCACATAATTTGGGCGATCTTTTTCTATGTCAAAAAAGGACCAGGCTAGGCAAGGCTTAGAGGGCATGCGACCTGCTGATACACCTTGATTAGTGCTCAGAGGCACAGTGGTGGCTGAGGATGCAGTTGTAGACGTGCTACCAGTACTCCTACTCTGTCCAGGAAGGCGCAAGGTAACTTCGTCATCAGTTGCATCCTCCTCCACTGTCTCTGTTGACCTCCTCGAGGGCCTGACTGTGGGTTGACAGTAGGTGGGATCTAGAACTTCCTCATCAATTGTTGTGTTTGCACTCCTCTCACCCTCAGACTGAGCCTGTTCTTGCCCTGACCGAATATTTAAGTTGTCATCCCAATCGGGTATCTGCGTCTCATCGTCATCAGTATGTTCCTCATTGTCTATAACAACAGGTGTTACAGTTTGTGAAAAAGGCTCAACATTATGCTCAGAAACTTGGTCCTCACGGCCTGAATCAGAGTCACAAAGGTTCTGGGCATCACTGCAGACCATGTCCTGGTCTGTACTCACTGTAGCTTGGGAGCAGACCTCTAATTCCCAGGCTATAGTGTGACTGAACAGCTCTGCAGACTCACCCATCTCAGTTCCACCATACTGTGCAGGGCGGATGGAGACTTCAGAGCTGGGCGAAAGCAAGTTTGATTGGGATGACAACTCAGAGGACTGGTGTTTTTTGGATGCGGTAGTTGCGGTGGTGGAGAGGGCACTTGTTGGACCACTTGAGATCCATTCAAGTATTTTCCTTTTTTGGCCATCATCTACCTTTGTTCCAGTTGTTCGTGTCCATATCAAAGGGAGCACATCGGATTGTCCACGGTAAAGAGTAGACATCTTACTTTTGCTGGAAGATGGTCTATCTTCAGCAGATGTTAAGGGAGCTTTGCCACCTTTCCCACGGACTAACCCTTTTTTTCCTTTTCCAACACGCCTCTTCCCCTTTCCACCGGCATCTGTCATTTTGCCACTCATTTTGATTGTGACAAGATTGTGCACTTAAAATGTGGTAGTAAAAATTGAGAGGTGGTGTAGACTTCAGCGGTGGTCTAGCTTTATTAACAGGAGAATAAACAACAATAATTATTCCTGACAATGCAACTACGGCCCTTAACCCCATAGCGACGGCCTAACGTCTCAAGACGTCGGAAAAACAGGGTACTTATTCTGTTCCGACGTCTTGAGACGTCAGGCCGGAAAAAGCTTGTAGCGCCCCCCAGTGACGAAAAATCTCGGGGGTTTCAGCTACCGGAGGTAGCTGAGACCCCCAAGATTATGAATCGGGGTGTTTTTTTTGGACCCCGTTAATGCGATCGCCGGTATACACCGTATACCGGCGACAACATTAAAAAAAAAAAAATGGCCGGTAAAATTGATTTATTTCTCATCTGACGTGATCAAACATGTCAGATGAGAAATAAATATAATCCTCTAGTGCCCCCAAAGCCCCCGGTACCGGAGAGTCCCCCCACCACCCCTACCCCCCCTCCGGAAAATCCAAGATGGCGCCGACGCGCGCTGAAAACTGCCGCCGCCGCCGGCTCTGTATTCATTTCCCTCCGATCTGAAATGATCAAACATTTCAGATCGGAGGGAAATGTCCTCCCCCTGACCCCTCCTCCGGTACACCGGAGATCTCTGGTCCCCGGAGCCCCCTCCGGTTCTCCAGAGCCGCCTCCCCCCTCCCCCCTCCGGAGCGTGGAAAATGGCGGCCGCATTCATCCTACTCTTTCTGCCGCATGTGACACGTCACATGCGGCAGAAAGTTGTCCCCAGGTCCCCCCGTCACCCTCCGTCACCCCCCCCCCAGCCCCCGGTCATACGTTACCTGTCTGCTGGTGCTCCGGCCCCGCGATCACGCCGCCTCCTTCTCTTGAATGCTGGCGGCGCATGCGCAGACAGCGGCTGTCAGCTGGATCCCTGCAAGCAGGGATCCTGCTGACGTCGCTGATGCACAGGCTCCACTGTGGACCGGGGGGAGGGTGAGTGCAGTGATCTGCAGCCACACTCCTCACATGGAGAGGCTGCTGTTCCAGAAAATGGGGGGTACGTTCTGTGAGCGTGCCCCTCATATTCTGGAATGAGGTTACTGCAGGTCACTCTGCCCTAGGTTGGACCGGGGCAGTGTGAGTGCAGTATTCTCAGATTACTGCACCCACACTGCTCATGTAGAGCTTGCTCTTCCAGAAAATGGGGGATACGTTCCCTGAACGTGCCCCCCATATTCTAGAAGATCCAGAGACGGCGTGGGACCTCAAAAATGGATTACAGCGACCGAAATTTATTTATTTACAATAAATTGGTAAAAGAGGAATGTTTCGGGGAGTTTTGTTTCAAATAAATTTTTTTTTTGTCTTTATTTTTTTCTATTTCTTGACTGGGTTAGTGATGTCGGGTATCTGTTCAGATGCCGTGACATCACTAACCCCAGGGCTTGATGCCAGGTGACATTACAGCTGGTATCAACCCCATATATTACCCCGTCTGCCACCGCACCAGGGCGCGGGATGAGCTGGAGCGAAGCGCCAGGATTGGCGCATCTAATGGATGCGCCACTTCTGGGGCGGCTGCGGCCTGCTATTTTTAGGCTGGGAAGAGTCCAATAACCATGGCTCTTCCCACCCTGAGAATACCAGACCCCAGCTGTCTGCTTCACCTTGGCTGGTGATCTAATTTGGGGGGACCCCACGGTTTTTTTTTTTTTTTAAAAAACGCCTGGGGAGCCCTCCAAATTGATCACCAGCCAAGGTGAAGCTGTCAGCTGTGGTTTGCAGGCTACAGCTGTCTGCTTTACCCTAGCTGGCTATCAAAAATAGGGGGGACCCCACGTCGTTTATTTTAATTAATTTTTTGGGGGGCTAAATACAAGGCTAGGCACCCTTTAGTGCCACATGAAAGGCACTAAAGGGCGCCAGCTTAGAATATGCAGGGGGTGGGACGTTATATTTGTTTGACATCTATCCATTCATCCATTGTAGCATTTTAGGCTGTGCGCCCACAATCGGGATTTGCAGCATTTTGGGCGCAGAGTGTTTTCCCTGCGTCCATAACGCTGCATTGTGCAGTAGAAGCACAGTGGAAGGATTTTTAGAAATCTCATGCCCAATGTACTTCTCTTCTCCGCAGCATAAACCGACCTGTGGCGGCAGCTTCCCGAGCCTCAGCATGTCAATTTATGCTGCGGAGATGAGTGTTCTCTGCAGGTAGCATAGAGCTCCACAGCGGCCTGAACCCAAATCGTGGGCATGGGCAGCTGCGTTCTCCCGTGGACAACACTCACATCTCTGCAGGAGGCTGACACTGTGTACTAGACGCCGTGTCGCTGGATCATGGCCACATAGCCTAAAAGTGAGACATTTGTTGCTACAGCAACATTTTTGTGAAGTACCTGTGGATTCAAAATGCTACTATACTCCTGAATAAAATCCAGTTTCCAAAATGGAGTCACTTGTGGGGGGTTTCGAATGTATAGGTACCCAAGGGGCCCTGCAAATGTGACATGGTGCCCGCAATTTATCTCAACTTTTCCAGAATTCAAATGGTGCTCCTTCCATTCCAAGCCCTCCCATTTATCCAAACAGAGGTTTTTGGCCACATGTGGGGTATCCCTGTGCTCATAAGACATTGGATAACAACCTGTTGGGTCCACGGTTTGTTGTTGTCTCTTGAAAAAGTGAGAAATTTGATGCTGAAGCAACATTTTTGTGAAAAAAATGAAAATTTTCAATATGGCAACCTAAGCTTATCAAAATCTGTGAAGTATTCGTGGATTCAAACTGCTCACTATACACCTAGATAAAAGCCTTGAGGTGTCTTGTTTCCAGAATGGAGTCACTTGTGGGGGACCGCCACTGTTTAGGCACCTCAGGGGCTCTCCAAATGCAACCTGGCGTCCGCTATTGATTCCAGCCAATTTTGCAGTCAAATGGCACTCCTTCCCTTCCGAGCCCTGCTGTGCACCCAAACAGTTGATTTCCACCACATATAAGGTATCGCCAAACTCAGGAGAAATTGCACAATAAATGTTATGCTGAATATTTTCCTTTTACTCTTGTAAAAAAAAAGCTACCTGGTTGAAATAACAATTTTGTGGTAAAATTTTATTTTTTTTTTTCATGGCTCAACGTTATAAAATTCTGTGAAGCACCTGGGGGTTCAGGGTACTCACCAAACATCTAGATAAATTCCTTGAGGGGCCTAGTTTCCAAAATGGGGTCACTTGTGCGGGGTTTCTGCTGTTTAGGTACCTTAGGGGTCCTCCAAATGTGACATGGTGCCCGCAATCTTTTTCAGCCAAATTTCCTTTCCAAAATTCAAATATTGCCCCTTTCGTTCCAAGCCCTCCCATTTGTCCAAACAAAGGTTTCAGACCACATGTGAGGTATCACCGCGCTCATAAAAAAGTGGTTAACAAACCTTGAGGTCAAATTTTTGGAATTACCTCTTGAAAAAGTGAGAAAATTGATGCTAAAGCAACATTTTTGAGAAAATTATTAAAATTTTCAATATGACAACGTAACGTTAACAAAATCTGTGAAGTACCTGTGGATCTAAAATGCTCACTATACCCCTAGATAGAATCCTTGAGGGGTCTAGTTTCCAAAATGGTGTCACTTGTGAGGGATTTCTTCTGTTTAGGTACCTTAGCGGACCTGTAAATGCAACATGGTGCCCGCAATCTATTTCAGCCAAATTTGCTTTCCAAAATTCAAATATTGCTCCTTCTGTTCCGAGCCCTCCCATTTGTCCAAACAGAGGTTTCTGATCACATGTGGGGTATTGGCGCGTTCATAAGAAAGTGGGGAACAAGTTTTGGGGTCCATTTTGTTGTGTTATTTCTTCTAAAAGTGAATAAATTTGGGTTAGAGCAACATTTTTAGGTAAAATTTAATTTTTGCTTTTTTTTCATTCCACATTGCTTTTGTTCATGTGAAGCACCTGAAGGGTTAATAAACTTCTTGAATGTGGTTTTGAGTACTTTGGGGGGTGCAGTTTTTAGAATGGTGTCACTTTTGGGTATTTTCTATCATCTAGGCCTCTCAAAGTCACTTCAAATGTGATGTGGTCCCTAAAAAAATGGTTTTGTAAATTTTGATGTAAAAATGAGAAATCGCTGATAAACTTTGAACCCCTCTAACTTCCTAACAAAAAAAAATTTTGTTTCCAAAATTGGTCTGATGTAAAGTAGATAAGTGGGAAATGTTATTTATTAACTATTTTGTGTCACAGAAATCTCTGGTTTAACGGTATAAAAATTCAAAAGTTGAAAATTGCAAAATTTTCAAAATTTTTGCCAATATTCAATTTTTTTCATAAATAAACGCAAAAAATATTGTCCTAAATTTGGTACTAACACGAAGTCCAATATGTGACGAAAAAACAATCTCAGAATCACCGGGATCCGTTGAAGCGTTCTAGAGTTATAACCTCATAAAGTGACACTGGTCAGAATTGCAAAATTTGGTCTGGTCATTAAGGTGAAAATTAGCTCCGTCACTAAGGGGTTAAACTGGCAGCAGTGTTTGCTAGTATAATGGCTTAGTAACAATGAGTTTGAGTGTGCAATGCAGGCAGACGTGCTGCAAATATCTTTGCACTAGTGGGACAATACAGAAGTCCAACAGCCACGTTTAGGATGCCACTAAGTTCACTCAGTGTTTGCTAGTATAATGGCATAGTAACAATGAGTTTGAGTGTGCATTGCAGGCAGACGTGCTGCAAATATCCTTGCACTACTGGGACAATACAGAAGTCCAACAGCCACGTTTAGGATGCCACTAAGTTCACTCAGTGTTTGCTAGTATAATGGCTTAGTAACAATGAGTTTGAGTGTGCAATGCAGGCAGACGTGCTGCAAATATCTTTGCACTAGTGGGACAATACAGAAGTCCAACAGCCACTTTTAGGATGCCACAAAGTTCACTCAGTGTTTGCTAGTATAATGGCTTAGTAACAATGAGTTTGAGTGTGCAATGCAGGCAGACGTGCTGCAAATATCTTTGCACTAGTGGGACAATACAGAAGTCCAACAGCCACGTTTAGGATGCCACTAAGTTTCCTCAGTGTTTGCTAGTATAATGGCTTAGTAACAATGAGTTTGAGTGTGCAATGCAGGCAGACGTGCTGCAAATATCTTTGCACTAGTGGGACAATACAGAAGTCCAACAGCCACGTTTAGGATGCCACTAAGTTTCCTCAGTGTTTGCTAGTATAATGGCTTAGTAACAATGAGTTTGAGTGTGCAATGCAGGAAGACGTGCTGCAAATATCTTTGCACTAGTGGGACAATACAGAAGTCCAACAGCCACTTTTAGGATGCCACTAAGTTCACTCAGTGTTTGCTAGTATAATGGCTTAGTAACAATGAGTTTGAGTTTGCAATGCAGGCAGACGTGCTGCAAATATCTTTGCACTAGTGGGACAATACAGAAGTCCAACAGCCACGTTTAGGATGCCACTAAGTTCACTCAGTGTTTGCTACTATAATGGCTTAGTAACAATGAGTTTGAGTGTGCAATGCAGGCAGACGTGCTGCAAATATCTTTGCACTAGTGGGACAATTCAGAACTCCAACAGCCACTTTTAGGATGCCACTAAGTTCACTCAGTGTTTGCTAGTATAATGGCTTAGTAACAATAAGTTTTAGTGTGCAATGCAGGCAGACGTGCTGCAAATATCTTTGCACTAGTGGGACAATACAGAAGTCCAACAGCCACGTTTAGGATGCCACTAAGTTCACTCAGTGTTTGCTAGTATAATGGCTTAGTAACAATGAGTTTTAGTGTGCAATGCAGGCAGACGTGCTGCAAATATCTTTGCACTAGTGGGACAATACAGAAGTCCAACAGCCACGTTTAGGATGCCTCTAAGTTCACTCAGTGTTTGCTAGTATAATGGCTTAGTAACAATGAGTTTGAGTGTGCAATGAAGGCAGACGTGCTGCAAATATCTTTCCACTAGTGGGACAATACAGAAGTCCAACAGCCACGTTTAGGATGCCACTAAGTTTCCTCAGTGTTTGCTAGTATAATGGCTTAGGAACAATGAGTTTGAGTGTGCAATGCAGGCAGACGTGCTACAAATATCGTTGCACTAGTGGGACAATACAGAAGTCCAACAGCCACGTTTAGGATGCCACTAAGTTTCCTCAGTGTTTACTAGTATAATGGCTTAGTAACAATGAGTTTGAGTGTGCAATGCAGGCAGACGTGCTGCAAACATCTTTGCACTAGTGAGACAATACAGAAGTCCAACAGCCACTTTTAGGATGCCACTAAGTTCACTCAGTGTTTGCTAGTATAATGGCTTAGTAACAATGAGTTTGAGTGTGCAATGCAGGCAGACGTGCTGCAAATATCTTTGCACTAGTGGGACAATACAGAAGACCAACAGCCACGTTTAGGATGCCACTAAATTTCCTAAGTGTTTTCTAGTATAATGGCTTAGTAACAATGAGTTTGAGTGTGCAATGCAGGCAGACGTGCTGCAAATATCTTTGCACTAGTTGGACAATACAGAAGTCCAACAGCCACTTTTAGGATGCCACTAAGTTCACTCAGTGTTTGCTAGTATAATGGCTTAGTTACAATGAGTTTTAGTGTGCAATGCAGGCAGACGTGCTGCAAATATCTTTGCACTAGTGGGACAATACAGAAGTCCAACAGCCACGTTTAGGATGCCACTAAGTTCACTAAGTGTTTGCTAGTATAATGGCTTAGTAACAATGAGTTGGAGTGTGCAATGCAGGCAGACGTGCTGCAAATATCTTTGCAATAGTGGGACAATTCAGAAGTCCAACAGCCACTTTTAGGATGCCACTAAGTTCACTCAGTGTTTGCTAGTATAATGGCTTAGTAACAATGAGTTTTAGTGTGCAATGCAGGCAGACGTGCTGCAAATATCTTTGCACTAGTGGGACAATACAAAAGTCCAACAGCCACGTTTAGGATGCCACTAAGTTCACTCAGTGCTTGCTAGTATAATGGCTTAGTAACAATGAGTTGGAGTGTGCATTGAAGACAGACGTGCTGCAAATATCTTTGCACTAGTGGGACAATACAGAAGTCCAACAGCCACGTTTAGGATGCCACTAAGTTCACTCAGTGTTTGCTAGTATAATGGCTTAGTAACAATGAGTTTGAGTGTGCAATGAAGGCAGACGTGCTGCAAATATCTTTGCACTAGTGGGACAATACAGAAGTCCAACAGCCACGTTTAGGATGCCACTAAGTTTCCTCAGTGTTTGCTAGTATAATGGCTTAGGAACAATGAGTTTGAGTGTGCAATGCAGGCAGACGTGCTACAAATAACTTTGCACTAGTGGGACAATACAGAAGTCCAACAGCCACGTTTAGGATGCCACTAAGTTTCCTCAGTGTTTGCTAGTATAATGGCTTAGTAACAATGAGTTTGAGTGTGCAATGCAGGCAGACGTGCTGCAAACATCTTTGCACTAGTGGGACAATACAGAAGTCCAACAGCCACTTTTAGGATGCCACTAAGTTCACTCAGTGTTTGCTAGTATAATGGCTTAGTAACAATGAGTTTGAGTGTGCAATGCAGACAGACGTGCTGCAAATATCTTTGCACTAGTGGGACAATACAGAAGTCCAACAGCCACATTTAGGATGCCACTAAATTTCCTCAGTGTTTGCTAGTATAATGGCTTAGTAAGAATGAGTTTGAGTGAGCAATGCAGGCAGACGTGCTGCAAATATCTCTGCACTACTGGGACAATACAGAAGTCCAACAGCCACTTTTAGGATGCCACTAAGTTTCCTCAGTGTTTGCTAGTATAATGGCTTAGTAACAATGAGTTTGAGTGTGCAATGAAGGCAGACGTGCTGCAAATATCTTTGCACTAGTGGGACAATACAGAAGTCCAACAGCCACTTTTAGGATGCCACTAAGTTTCCTCAGTGTTTGCTAGTATAATGGCTTAGTAACAATGAGTTTGAGTGTGCAATGCAGGCAGACGTGCTGCAAATATCTTTGCACTAGTGGGACAATACAGAAGTCCAACAGCCACTTTTAGGATGCCACTAAGTTCACTCAGTGTTTGTTAGTATAATGGCTTAGTAACAATGAGTTTGAGTGTGCAATGCAGACAGACGTGCTGCAAATATCTTTGCACTAGTGGGACAATACAGAAGTCCAACAGCCACGTTTAGGATGCCACTAAGTTCACTAAGTGTTTGCTAGTATAATGGCTTAGCAACAATGAGTTGGAGTGTGCAATGCAGGCAGACGTGCTGCAAATATCTTTACACTAGTGGGACAATTCAGAAGTCCAACAGCCACTTTTAGGATGCCACTAAGTTCACTTAGTGTTTGCTAGTATAATGGCTTAGTAACAATGAGTTTTAGTGTGCAATGCAGGCAGACGTGCTGCAAATATCTTTGCACTAGTGGGACAATACAGAAGTCCAACAGCCACGTTTAGGATGCCACTAAGTTCACTCAGTGTTTGCTAGTATAATGGCTTAGTAACAATGAGTTGGAGTGTGCATTGAAGGCAGACGTGCTGCAAATATCTTTGCACTAGTGGGACAATACAGAAGTCTAACAGCCACGTTTAGGATGCCACTAAGTTTCCTCAGTGTTTGCTAGTATAATGGCTTAGGAACAATGAGTTTGAGTGTGCAATGCAGGCAGACGTGCTACAAATATCTTTGCACTAGTGGGACAATACAGAAGTCCAACAGCCACGTTTAGGATGCCACTAAGTTTCCTCAGTGTTTGCTAGTATAATGGCTTAGTAACAATGAGTTTGAGTGTGCAATGCAGGCAGACGTGCTGCAAACATCTTTGCACTAGTGGGACAATACAGAAGTCCAACAGCCACTTTTAGGATGCCACTAAGTTCACTCAGTGTTTGCTAGTATAATGGCTTAGTAACAATGAGTTTGAGTCTGCAATGCAGACAGACGTGCTGCAAATATCTTTGCACTAGTGGGACAATACAGAAGTCCAACAGCCACGTTTAGGATGCCACTAAATTTCCTCAGTGTTTGCTAGTATAATGGCTTAGTAACAATGAGTTTGAGTGTGCAATGCAGGCAGACGTGCTGCAAATATCTTTGCACTAGTGGGACAATACAGAAGTCCAACAGCCACGTTTAGGATGCCACTAAGTTCACTCAGTGTTTGCTAGTATAATGGCTTAGTAACAATGAGTTTGAGTGTGCAATGCAGGCAGATGTGCTGCAAATATCTTTGCACTAGTGGGACAATACAGAAGTCCAACAGCCACTTTTAGGATGCCACTAAGTTCACTCAGTGTTTGCTAGTATAATGGCTTAGTAACAATGAGTTTGAGTGTGCAATGCAGGCAGACGTGCTGCAAATATCTTTGCACTAGTGGGACAATACAGAAGTCCAACAGCCACTTTTATGATGCCACTAAGTTCACTCAGTGTTTGCTAGTATAATGGCTTAGTAACAATGAGTTTTAGTGTGCAATGCAGGCAGACGTGCTGCAAATATCTTTGCACTAGTGGGACAATACAGAAGTCCAACAGCCACGTTTAGGATGCCACTAAGTTCACTAAGTGTTTGCTAGTATAATGGCTTAGTAACAATGAGTTGGAGTGTGCATTGCAGGCAGACGTGCTGCAAATATCTTTGCACTAGTGGGACAATACAGAAGTCCAACAGCCACGTTTAGGATGCCACTAAGTTCACTCAGTGTTTGCTAGTATAATGGCTTAGTAACAATGAGTTTGAGTGTGCAATGAAGGCAGACGTGCTGCAAAAATCTTTGCACTAGTGGGACAATACAGAAGTCTAACAGCCACTTTTAGGATGCCACTAAGTTTCCTCAGTGTTTGCTAGTATAATGGCTTAGTAACAATGAGTTTGAGTGTGCAATGCAGGCAGACGTGCTGCAAATATCTTTGCACTAGTGGGACAATACAGAAGTCCAACAGCCACTTTTAGGATGCCACTAAGTTCACTCAGTGTTTGCTAGTATAATGGCTTAGTAACAATGAGTTTGAGTGTGCAATGCAGACAGACGTGCTGCAAATATCTTTGCACTAGTGGGACAATACAGAAGTCCAACAGCCACGTTTAGGATGCCACTAAATTTCCCCAGTGTTTGCTAGTATAATGGCTTAGTAACAATGAGTTTGAGTGTGCAATGCAGGCAGACGTGCTGCAAATATCTTTGCACTAGTGGGACAATACAGAAGTCCAACAGCCACGTTTAGGATGCCACTAAGTTCACTCAGTGTTTGCTAGTATAATGGCTTAGTAACAATGAGTTTGAGTGTGCAATGCAGGCAGACGTGCTACAAATATCTTTGCACTAGTGGGACAATACAGAAGTCCAACAGCCACGTTTGGGATGCCACTAAGTTCACCCAGTGTTTGCTAGTATAATGACTTAGTAACAATGAGTTGGAGTGTGCAATGCAGGCAGACGTGCTGCAAATATCTTTGCACTAGTGGGACAATACAGAAGTCCAACAGCCACTTTTAGGATGCCACTAAGTTAACTCAGTGTTTGCTAGTATAATGGCTTAGTAACAATGAGTTGGAGTGTGCATTGCAGGCAGACGTGCTGCAAATATCTTTGCACTAGTGGGACAATACAGAAGTCCAACAGCCACGTTTAGGATGCCACTAAGTTCACTCAGTGTTTGCTAGTAAAATGGCTTAGTAACAATGAGTTTGAGTGTGCAATGAAGGCAGACGTGCTGCAAATATCTTTGCACTAGTGGGACAATACAGAAGTCCAACAGCCACGTTTAGGATGCCACTAAGTTTCCTCAGTGTTTGCTAGTATAATGGCTTAGTAACAATGAGTTTGAGTGTGCAATGCAGGCAGACGTGCTGCAAATATCTTTGCATTAGTGGGACAATACAGAAGTCCAACAGCCACTTTTAGGATGCCACTAAGTTCACTCAGTGTTTGCTAGTATAATGGCTTAGTAACAATGAGTTTGAGTGTGCAATGCAGACAGACGTGCTGCAAATATCTTTGCACTAGTGGGACAATACAGAAGTCCAACAGCCACGTTTAGGATGCCACTAAATTTCCTCAGTGTTTGCTAGTATAATGGCTTAGTAACAATGAGTTTGAGTGTGCAATGAAGGCAGACGTGCTGCAAATATCTTTGCACTAGTGGGACAATACAGAAGTCCAACAGCCACGTTTAGGATGCCACTAAGTTTCCTCAGTGTTTGCTAGTATAATGGCTTAGTAACAATGAGTTTGAGTGTGCAATGCAGGCAGACGTGCTGCAAATATCTTTGCACTAGTGGGACAATACAGAAGTCCAACAGCCACTTTTAGGATACCACTAAGTTCACTCAGTGTTTGCTAGTATAATGGCTTAGTAACAATGAGTTTGAGTGTGCAATGCAGACAGACGTGCTGCAAATATCTTTGCACTAGTGGGACAATACAGAAGTCCAACAGCCACTTTTAGGATGCCACTAAGTTCACTCAGTGTTTGCTAGTATAATGGCTTAGTAACAATGAGTTTGAGTGTGCAATGCAGACAGACGTGCTGCAAATATCTTTGCACTAGTGGGACAATACAGAAGTCCAACAGCCACGTTTAGGATGCCACTAAATTTCCTCAGTGTTTGCTAGTATAATGGCTTAGTAACAATGAGTTTGAGTGTGCAATGCAGGCAGACGTGCTGCAAATATCTTTGCACTAGTGGGACAATACAGAAGTCCAACAGCCACGTTTAGGATGCCACTAAATTTCCCCAGTGTTTGCTAGTATAATGGCTTAGTAACAATGAGTTTGAGTGTGCAATGCAGGCAGACGTGCTGCAAATATCTTTGCACTAGTGGGACAATACAGAAGTCCAACAGCCACGTTTAGGATGCCACTAAGTTCACTCAGTGTTTGCTAGTATAATGGCTTAGTAACAATGAGTTTGAGTGTGCAATGCAGGCAGACGTGCTACAAATATCTTTGCACTAGTGGGAAAATACAGAAGTCCAACAGCCACGTTTGGGATGCCACTAAGTTCACCCAGTGTTTGCTAGTATAATGACTTAGTAACAATGAGTTGGAGTGTGCAATGCAGGCAGACGTGCTGCAAATATCTTTGCACTAGTGGGACAATACAGAAGTCCAACAGCCACTTTTAGGATGCCACTAAGTTCACTCAGTGTTTGCTAGTATAATGGCTTAGTAACAATGAGTTGGAGTGTGCAATGCAGGCAGACGTGCTGCAAATATCTTTGCACTAGTGGGACAATACAGAAGTCCAACAGCCACGTTTAGGATGCCACTACGTTTCCTCAGTGTTTGCTAGTATAATGGCTTAGTAACAATGAGTTTGAGTGTGCAATGCAGGCAGACGTGCTGCAAATATCTTTGCACTAGTGGGACAATACAGAAGTCCAACAGCCACTTTTAGGATGCCACTAAGTTCACTCAGTGTTTGCTAGTATAATGGCTTAGTAACAATGAGTTTGAGTGTGCAATGCAGACAGACGTGCTGCAAATATCTTTGCACTAGTGGGACAATACAGAAGTCCAACAGCCACGTTTAGGATGCCACTAAATTTCCTCAGTGTTTGCTAGTATAATGGCTTAGTAACAATGAGTTTGAGTGTGCAATGCAGGCAGACGTGCTGCAAATATCTTTGCACTAGTGGGACAATACAGAAGTCCAACAGCCACTTTTAGGATGCCACTAAGTTCACTCAGTGTTTGCTAGTATAATGGCTTAGTAACAATGAGTTTGAGTGTGCAATGCAGACAGACGTGCTGCAAATATCTTTGCACTAGTGGGACAATACAGAAGTCCAACAGCCACTTTTAGGATGCCACTAAGTTCACTCAGTGTTTGCTAGTATAATGGCTTAGTAACAATGAGTTTGAGTGTGCAATGCAGACAGACGTGCTGCAAATATCTTTGCACTAGTGGGACAATACAGAAGTCCAACAGCCACGTTTAGGATGCCACTAAATTTCCTCAGTGTTTGCTAGTATAATGGCTTAGTAACAATGAGTTTGAGTGTGCAATGCAGGCAGACGTGCTGCAAATATCTTTGCACTAGTGGGACAATACAGAAGTCCAACAGCCACTTTTATGGTGCCACTAAGTTCACTCAGTGTTTGCTAGTATAATGGCTTAGTAACAATGAGTTTGAGTGTGCAATGCAGGCAGACGTGCTGCAAATATCTTTGCACTAGTGGGACAATACAGAAGTCCAACAGCCACTTTTAGGATGCCACTAAGTTCACTCAGTGTTTGCTAGTATAATGGCTTAGTAACAATGAGTTTGAGTGTGCAATGCAGACAGACGTGCTGCAAATATCTTTGCACTAGTGGGACAATACAGAAGTCCAACAGCCACGTTTAGGATGCCACTAAATTTCCCCAGTGTTTGCTAGTATAATGGCTTAGTAACAATGAGTTTGAGTGTGCAATGCAGGCAGACGTGCTACAAATATCTTTGCACTAGTGGGACAATACAGAAGTCCAACAGCCACGTTTGGGATGCCACTAAGTTCACCCAGTGTTTGCTAGTATAATGGCTTAGTAACAATGAGTTGGA
Organism: Anomaloglossus baeobatrachus; assembly: GCF_048569485.1. Classification (NCBI taxonomy): domain Eukaryota; kingdom Metazoa; phylum Chordata; class Amphibia; order Anura; family Aromobatidae; genus Anomaloglossus; species Anomaloglossus baeobatrachus. The sequence continues at coordinate 74,318,813 of NC_134355.1, read as the reverse complement.
GTGTGCAATGCAGGCAGACGTGCTGCAAATATCTTTGCACTAGTGGGACAATACAGAAGTCCAACAGCCACTTTTAGGATGCCACTAAGTTCACTCAGTGTTTGCTAGTATAATGGCTTAGTAACAATGAGTTGGGGTGTGCAATGCAGGCAGACGTGCTGCAAATATCTTTGCACTAGTGGGACAATACATAAGTCCAACAGCCACTTTTAGGATGCCACTAAGTTCACTCAGTGTTTGCTAGTATAATGGCTTAGTAACAATGAGTTTTAGTGTGCAATGCAGGCAGACGTGCTGCAAATATCTTTGCACTAGTGGGACAATACAGAAGTCCAACAGCCACGTTTAGGATGCCACTAAATTTCCTCAGTGTTTGCTAGTATAATGGCTTAGTAACAATGAGTTTGAGTGTGCAATGCAGGCAGACGTGCTGCAAATATCTTTGCACTAGTGGGACAATACAGAAGTCCAACAGCCACGTTTAGGATGCCACTAAATTTCCCCAGTGTTTGCTAGTATAATGGCTTAGTAACAATGAGTTTGAGTGTGCAATGCAGGCAGACGTGCTGCAAATATCTTTGCACTAGTGGGACAATACAGAAGTCCAACAGCCACGTTTAGGATGCCACTAAGTTCACTCAGTGTTTGCTAGTATAATGGCTTAGTAACAATGAGTTTGAGTGTGCAATGCAGGCAGACGTGCTACAAATATCTTTGCACTAGTGGGAAAATACAGAAGTCCAACAGCCACGTTTGGGATGCCACTAAGTTCACCCAGTGTTTGCTAGTATAATGACTTAGTAACAATGAGTTGGAGTGTGCAATGCAGGCAGACGTGCTGCAAATATCTTTGCACTAGTGGGACAATACAGAAGTCCAACAGCCACTTTTAGGATGCCACTAAGTTCACTCAGTGTTTGCTAGTATAATGGCTTAGTAACAATGAGTTGGAGTGTGCAATGCAGGCAGACGTGCTGCAAATATCTTTGCACTAGTGGGACAATACAGAAGTCCAACAGCCACGTTTAGGATGCCACTAAGTTAACTCAGTGTTTGCTAGTATAATGGCTTAGTAACAATGAGTTGGAGTGTGCATTGCAGGCAGACGTGCTGCAAATATCTTTGCACTAGTGGGACAATACAGAAGTCCAACAGCCACGTTTAGGATGCCACTAAGTTCACTCAGTGTTTGCTAGTAAAATGGCTTAGTAACAATGAGTTTGAGTGTGCAATGAAGGCAGACGTGCTGCAAATATCTTTGCACTAGTGGGACAATACAGAAGTCCAACAGCCACGTTTAGGATGCCACTACGTTTCCTCAGTGTTTGCTAGTATAATGGCTTAGTAACAATGAGTTTGAGTGTGCAATGCAGGCAGACGTGCTGCAAATATCTTTGCACTAGTGGGACAATACAGAAGTCCAACAGCCACTTTTAGGATGCCACTAAGTTCACTCAGTGTTTGCTAGTATAATGGCTTAGTAACAATGAGTTTGAGTGTGCAATGCAGACAGACGTGCTGCAAATATCTTTGCACTAGTGGGACAATACAGAAGTCCAACAGCCACGTTTAGGATGCCACTAAATTTCCTCAGTGTTTGCTAGTATAATGGCTTAGTAACAATGAGTTTGAGTGTGCAATGCAGGCAGACGTGCTGCAAATATCTTTGCACTAGTGGGACAATACAGAAGTCCAACAGCCACTTTTAGGATGCCACTAAGTTCACTCAGTGTTTGCTAGTATAATGGCTTAGTAACAATGAGTTTGAGTGTGCAATGCAGACAGACGTGCTGCAAATATCTTTGCACTAGTGGGACAATACAGAAGTCCAACAGCCACTTTTAGGATGCCACTAAGTTCACTCAGTGTTTGCTAGTATAATGGCTTAGTAACAATGAGTTTGAGTGTGCAATGCAGACAGACGTGCTGCAAATATCTTTGCACTAGTGGGACAATACAGAAGTCCAACAGCCACGTTTAGGATGCCACTAAGTTCACTCAGTGTTTGCTAGTATAATGGCTTAGTAACAATGAGTTTGAGTGTGCAATGCAGACAGACGTGCTGCAAATATCTTTGCACTAGTGGGACAATACAGAAGTCCAACAGCCACGTTTAGGATGCCACTAAATTTCCTCAGTGTTTGCTAGTATAATGGCTTAGTAACAATGAGTTTGAGTGTGCAATGCAGGCAGACGTGCTGCAAATATCTTTGCACTAGTGGGACAATACAGAAGTCCAACAGCCACTTTTATGGTGCCACTAAGTTCACTCAGTGTTTGCTAGTATAATGGCTTAGTAACAATGAGTTTGAGTGTGCAATGCAGGCAGACGTGCTGCAAATATCTTTGCACTAGTGGGACAATACAGAAGTCCAACAGCCACTTTTAGGATGCCACTAAGTTCACTCAGTGTTTGCTAGTATAATGGCTTAGTAACAATGAGTTTGAGTGTGCAATGCAGACAGACGTGCTGCAAATATCTTTGCACTAGTGGGACAATACAGAAGTCCAACAGCCACGTTTAGGATGCCACTAAATTTCCCCAGTGTTTGCTAGTATAATGGCTTAGTAACAATGAGTTTGAGTGTGCAATGCAGGCAGACGTGCTACAAATATCTTTGCACTAGTGGGACAATACAGAAGTCCAACAGCCACGTTTGGGATGCCACTAAGTTCACCCAGTGTTTGCTAGTATAATGGCTTAGTAACAATGAGTTGGAGTGTGCAATGCAGGCAGACGTGCTGCAAATATCTTTGCACTAGTGGGACAATACAGAAGTCCAACAGCCACTTTTAGGATGCCACTAAGTTCACTCAGTGTTTGCTAGTATAATGGCTTAGTAACAATGAGTTGGGGTGTGCAATGCAGGCAGACGTGCTGCAAATATCTTTGCACTAGTGGGACAATACATAAGTCCAACAGCCACTTTTAGGATGCCACTAAGTTCACTCAGTGTTTGCTAGTATAATGGCTTAGTAACAATGAGTTTTAGTGTGCAATGCAGGCAGACGTGCTGCAAATATCTTTGCACTAGTGGGACAATACAGAAGTCCAACAGCCACGTTTAGGATGCCACTAAGTTCACTCAGTGTTTGCTAGTATAATGGCTTAGTAACAATGAGTTGGAGTGTGCATTGAAGGCAGACGTGCTGCAAATATCTTTGCACTAGTGGGACAATACAGAAGTCTAACAGCCACGTTTAGGATGCCACTAAGTTTCCTCAGTGTTTGCTAGTATAATGGCTTAGGAACAATGAGTTTGAGTGTGCAATGCAGGCAGACGTGCTACAAATATCTTTGCACTAGTGGGACAATACAGAAGTCCAACAGCCACGTTTAGGATGCCACTAAGTTTCCTCAGTGTTTGCTAGTATAATGGCTTAGTAACAATGAGTTTGAGTGTGCAATGCAGGCAGACGTGCTGCAAACATCTTTGCACTAGTGGGACAATACAGAAGTCCAACAGCCACTTTTAGGATGCCACTAAATTTCCTCAGTGTTTGCTAGTATAATGGCTTAGTAACAATGAGTTTGAGTGTGCAATGCAGGCAGACGTGCTGCAAATATCTTTGCACTAGTGGGACAATACAGAAGTCCAACAGCCACTTTTAGGATGCCACTAAGTTCACTCAGTGTTTGCTAGTATAATGGCTTAGTAACAATGAGTTTGAGTGTGCAATGCAGACAGACGTGCTGCAAATATCTTTGCACTAGTGGGACAATACAGAAGTCCAACAGCCACTTTTAGGATGCCACTAAGTTCACTCAGTGTTTGCTAGTATAATGGCTTAGTAACAATGAGTTTGAGTGTGCAATGCAGACAGACGTGCTGCAAATATCTTTGCACTAGTGGGACAATACAGAAGTCCAACAGCCACGTTTAGGATGCCACTAAATTTCCTCAGTGTTTGCTAGTATAATGGCTTAGTAACAATGAGTTTGAGTGTGCAATGCAGGCAGACGTGCTGCAAATATCTTTGCACTAGTGGGACAATACAGAAGTCCAACAGCCACGTTTAGGATGCCACTAAATTTCCCCAGTGTTTGCTAGTATAATGGCTTAGTAACAATGAGTTTGAGTGTGCAATGCAGGCAGACGTGCTGCAAATATCTTTGCACTAGTGGGACAATACAGAAGTCCAACAGCCACGTTTAGGATGCCACTAAGTTCACTCAGTGTTTGCTAGTATAATGGCTTAGTAACAATGAGTTTGAGTGTGCAATGCAGGCAGACGTGCTACAAATATCTTTGCACTAGTGGGAAAATACAGAAGTCCAACAGCCACGTTTGGGATGCCACTAAGTTCACCCAGTGTTTGCTAGTATAATGACTTAGTAACAATGAGTTGGAGTGTGCAATGCAGGCAGACGTGCTGCAAATATCTTTGCACCAGTGGGACAATACAGAAGTCCAACAGCCACTTTTAGGATGCCACTAAGTTCACTCAGTGTTTGCTAGTATAATGGCTTAGTAACAATGAGTTGGAGTGTGCAATGCAGGCAGACGTGCTGCAAATATCTTTGCACTAGTGGGACAATACAGAAGTCCAACAGCCACGTTTAGGATGCCACTAAGTTAACTCAGTGTTTGCTAGTATAATGGCTTAGTAACAATGAGTTGGAGTGTGCATTGCAGGCAGACGTGCTGCAAATATCTTTGCACTAGTGGGACAATACAGAAGTCCAACAGCCACGTTTAGGATGCCACTAAGTTCACTCAGTGTTTGCTAGTAAAATGGCTTAGTAACAATGAGTTTGAGTGTGCAATGAAGGCAGACGTGCTGCAAATATCTTTGCACTAGTGGGACAATACAGAAGTCCAACAGCCACGTTTAGGATGCCACTACGTTTCCTCAGTGTTTGCTAGTATAATGGCTTAGTAACAATGAGTTTGAGTGTGCAATGCAGGCAGACGTGCTGCAAATATCTTTGCACTAGTGGGACAATACAGAAGTCCAACAGCCACTTTTAGGATGCCACTAAGTTCACTCAGTGTTTGCTAGTATAATGGCTTAGTAACAATGAGTTTGAGTGTGCAATGCAGACAGACGTGCTGCAAATATCTTTGCACTAGTGGGACAATACAGAAGTCCAACAGCCACGTTTAGGATGCCACTAAATTTCCTCAGTGTTTGCTAGTATAATGGCTTAGTAACAATGAGTTTGAGTGTGCAATGCAGGCAGACGTGCTGCAAATATCTTTGCACTAGTGGGACAATACAGAAGTCCAACAGCCACTTTTAGGATGCCACTAAGTTCACTCAGTGTTTGCTAGTATAATGGCTTAGTAACAATGAGTTTGAGTGTGCAATGCAGACAGACGTGCTGCAAATATCTTTGCACTAGTGGGACAATACAGAAGTCCAACAGCCACTTTTAGGATGCCACTAAGTTCACTCAGTGTTTGCTAGTATAATGGCTTAGTAACAATGAGTTTGAGTGTGCAATGCAGACAGACGTGCTGCAAATATCTTTGCACTAGTGGGACAATACAGAAGTCCAACAGCCACGTTTAGGATGCCACTAAATTTCCTCAGTGTTTGCTAGTATAATGGCTTAGTAACAATGAGTTTGAGTGTGCAATGCAGGCAGACGTGCTGCAAATATCTTTGCACTAGTGGGACAATACAGAAGTCCAACAGCCACTTTTATGGTGCCACTAAGTTCACTCAGTGTTTGCTAGTATAATGGCTTAGTAACAATGAGTTTGAGTGTGCAATGCAGGCAGACGTGCTGCAAATATCTTTGCACTAGTGGGACAATACAGAAGTCCAACAGCCACTTTTAGGATGCCACTAAGTTCACTCAGTGTTTGCTAGTATAATGGCTTAGTAACAATGAGTTTGAGTGTGCAATGCAGACAGACGTGCTGCAAATATCTTTGCACTAGTGGGACAATACAGAAGTCCAACAGCCACGTTTAGGATGCCACTAAATTTCCCCAGTGTTTGCTAGTATAATGGCTTAGTAACAATGAGTTTGAGTGTGCAATGCAGGCAGACGTGCTACAAATATCTTTGCACTAGTGGGACAATACAGAAGTCCAACAGCCACGTTTGGGATGCCACTAAGTTCACCCAGTGTTTGCTAGTATAATGGCTTAGTAACAATGAGTTGGAGTGTGCAATGCAGGCAGACGTGCTGCAAATATCTTTGCACTAGTGGGACAATACAGAAGTCCAACAGCCACTTTTAGGATGCCACTAAGTTCACTCAGTGTTTGCTAGTATAATGGCTTAGTAACAATGAGTTGGGGTGTGCAATGCAGGCAGACGTGCTGCAAATATCTTTGCACTAGTGGGACAATACATAAGTCCAACAGCCACTTTTAGGATGCCACTAAGTTCACTCAGTGTTTGCTAGTATAATGGCTTAGTAACAATGAGTTTTAGTGTGCAATGCAGGCAGACGTGCTGCAAATATCTTTGCACTAGTGGGACAATACAGAAGTCCAACAGCCACGTTTAGGATGCCACTAAGTTCACTCAGTGTTTGCTAGTATAATGGCTTAGTAACAATGAGTTGGAGTGTGCATTGAAGGCAGACGTGCTGCAAATATCTTTGCACTAGTGGGACAATACAGAAGTCTAACAGCCACGTTTAGGATGCCACTAAGTTTCCTCAGTGTTTGCTAGTATAATGGCTTAGGAACAATGAGTTTGAGTGTGCAATGCAGGCAGACGTGCTACAAATATCTTTGCACTAGTGGGACAATACAGAAGTCCAACAGCCACGTTTAGGATGCCACTAAGTTTCCTCAGTGTTTGCTAGTATAATGGCTTAGTAACAATGAGTTTGAGTGTGCAATGCAGGCAGACGTGCTGCAAACATCTTTGCACTAGTGGGACAATACAGAAGTCCAACAGCCACTTTTAGGATGCCACTAAGTTCACTCAGTGTTTGCTAGTATAATGGCTTAGTAACAATGAGTTTGAGTCTGTAATGCAGACAGACGTGCTGCAAATATCTTTGCACTAGTGGGACAATACAGAAGTCCAACAGCCACGTTTAGGATGCCACTAAATTTCCTCAGTGTTTGCTAGTATAATTAATGGCTTAGTAACAATGAGTTTGAGTGTGCAATGGAGGCAGACGTGCTGCAAATATCTTTGCACTAGTGGGACAATACAGAAGTCCAACAGCCACGTTTAGGATGCCACTAAGTTCACTCAGTGTTTGCTAGTATAATGGCTTAGTAACAATGAGTTTGAGTGTGCAATGCAGGCAGATGTGCTGCAAATATCTTTCCACTAGTGGGACAATACAGAAGTCCAACAGCCACTTTTAGGATGCCACTAAGTTCACTCAGTGTTTGCTAGTATAATGGCTTAGTAACAATGAGTTTGAGTCTGTAATGCAGACAGACGTGCTGCAAATATCTTTGCACTAGTGGGACAATACAGAAGTCCAACAGCCACGTTTAGGATGCCACTAAATTTCCTCAGTGTTTGCTAGTATAATTAATGGCTTAGTAACAATGAGTTTGAGTGTGCAATGGAGGCAGACGTGCTGCAAATATCTTTGCACTAGTGGGACAATACAGAAGTCCAACAGCCACGTTTAGGATGCCACTAAGTTCACTCAGTGTTTGCTAGTATAATGGCTTAGTAACAATGAGTTTGAGTGTGCAATGCAGGCAGATGTGCTGCAAATATCTTTCCACTAGTGGGACAATACAGAAGTCCAACAGCCACTTTTAGGATGCCACTAAGTTCACTCAGTGTTTGCTAGTATAATGGCTTAGTAACAATGAGTTTGAGTGTGCAATGCAGGCAGACGTGCTGCAAATATCTTTGCACTAGTGGGACAATACAGAAGTCCAACAGCCACGTTTAGGATGCCACTAAGTTCACTCAGTGTTTGCTAGTATAATGGCTTAGTAACAATGAGTTGGAGTGTGCATTGCAGGCAGACGTGCTGCAAATATCTTTGCACTAGTGGGACAATACAGAAGTCCAACAGCCACGTTTAGGATGCCACTAAGTTCACTCAGTGTTTGCTAGTATAATGGCTTAGTAACAATGAGTTTGAGTGTGCAATGAAGGCAGACGTGCTGCAAAAATCTTTGCACTAGTGGGACAATACAGGAGTCTAACAGCCACTTTTAGGATGCCACTAAGTTTCCTCAGTGTTTGCTAGTATAATGGCTTAGTAACAATGAGTTTGAGTGTGCAATGCAGGCAGACGTGCTGCAAATATCTTTGCACTAGTGGGACAATACAGAAGTCCAACAGCCACTTTAAGGATGCCACTAAGTTCACTCAGTGTTTGCTAGTATAATGGCTTAGTAACAATGAGTTTGAGTGTGCAATGCAGACAGACGTGCTGCAAATATCTTTGCACTAGTGGGACAATACAGAAGTCCAACAGCCACGTTTAGGATGCCACTAAATTTCCCCAGTGTTTGCTAGTATAATGGCTTAGTAACAATGAGTTTGAGTGTGCAATGCAGGCAGACGTGCTGCAAATATCTTTGCACTAGTGGGGCAATACAGAAGTCCAACAGCCACGTTTAGGATGCCACTAAGTTCACTCAGTGTTTGCTAGTATAATGGCTTAGTAACAATGAGTTTGAGTGTGCAATGCAGGCAGACGTGCTACAAATATCTTTGCACTAGTGGGACAATACAGAAGTCCAACAGCCACGTTTGGGATGCCACTAAGTTCACCCAGTGTTTGCTAGTATAATGACTTAGTAACAATGAGTTGGAGTGTGCAATGCAGGCAGACGTGCTGCAAATATCTTTGCACTAGTGGGACAATACAGAAGTCCAACAGCCACTTTTAGGATGCCACTAAGTTCACTCAGTGTTTGCTAGTATAATGGCTTAGTAACAATGAGTTGGAGTGTGCAATGCAGGCAGACGTGCTGCAAATATCTTTGCACTAGTGGGACAATACAGAAGTCCAACAGCCACGTTTAGGATGCCACTAAGTTAACTCAGTGTTTGCTAGTATAATGGCTTAGTAACAATGAGTTGGAGTGTGCATTGCAGGCAGACGTGCTGCAAATATCTTTGCACTAGTGGGACAATACAGAAGTCCAACAGCCACGTTAAGGATGCCACTAAATTTCCTCAGTGTTTGCTAGTATAATGGCTTAGTAACAATGAGTTTGAGTGTGCAATGAAGGCAGACGTGCTGCAAATATCTTTGCACTAGTGGGACAATACAGAAGTCCAACAGCCACGTTTAGGATGCCACTAAGTTTCCTCAGTGTTTGCTAGTATAATGGCTTAGTAACAATGAGTTTGAGTGTGCAATGCAGACAGACGTGCTGCAAATATCTTTGCACTAGTGGGACAATACAGAAGTCCAACAGCCACGTTTAGGATGCCACTAAATTTCCTCAGTGTTTGCTAGTATAATGGCTTAGTAACAATGAGTTTGAGTGTGCAATGCAGGCAGACGTGCTGCAAATATCTTTGCACTAGTGGGACAATACAGAAGTCCAACAGCCACGTTTAGGATGCCACTAAGTTCACTCAGTGTTTGCTAGTATAATGGCTTAGTAACAATGAGTTGGAGTGTGCATTGCAGGCAGACTTGCTGCAAATATCTTTGCACTAGTGGGACAATACAGAAGTCCAACAGCCACTTTTAGGATGCCACTAAGTTCACTCAGTGTTTGCTAGTATAATGGCTTAGTAACAATGAGTTTGAGTGTGCAATGCAGACAGACGTGCTGCAAATATCTTTGCACTAGTGGGACAATACAGAAGTCCAACAGCCACGTTTAGGATGCCACTAGATTTCCTCAGTGTTTGCTAGTATAATGGCTTAGTAACAATGAGTTTGAGTGTGCAATGAAGGCAGACGTGCTGCAAATATCTTTGCACTAGTGGGACAATACAGAAGTCCAACAGCCACGTTTAGGATGCCACTAAGTTTCCTCAGTGTTTGCTAGTATAATGGCTTAGTAACAATGAGTTTGAGTGTGCAATGCAGGCAGACGTGCTGCAAATATCTTTGCACTAGTGGGACAACACAGAAGTCCAACAGCCACTTTTAGGATGCCACTAAGTTCACTCAGTGTTTGCTAGTATAATGGCTTAGTAACAATGAGTTTGAGTGTGCAATGCAGACAGACGTGCTGCAAATATCTTTGCACTAGTGGGACAATACAGAAGTCCAACAGCCACGTTTAGGATGCCACTAAATTTCCTCAGTGTTTGCTAGTATAATGGCTTAGTAACAATGAGTTTGAGTGTGCAATGCAGGCAGACGTGCTGCAAATATCTTTGCACTAGTGGGACAATACAGAAGTCCAACAGCCACTTTTATGATGCCACTAGGTTCACTCAGTGTTTGCTAGTATAATTGCTTAGTAACAATGAGTTTGAGTGTGCAATGCAGGCAGACGTGCTGCAAATATCTTTGCACTAGTGGGACAATACAGAAGTCCAACAGCCACTTTTAGGATGCCACTAAGTTCACTCAGTGTTTGCTAGTATAATGGCTTAGTAACAATGAGTTTGAGTGTGCAATGCAGACAGACGTGCTGCAAATATCTTTGCACTAGTGGGACAATACAGAAGTCCAACAGCCACGTTTAGGATGCCACTAAATTTCCCCAGTGTTTGCTAGTATAATGGCTTAGTAACAATGAGTTTGAGTGTGCAATGCAGGCAGACGTGCTACAAATATCTTTGCACTAGTGGGACAATACAGAAGTCCAACAGCCACGTTTGGGATGCCACTAAGTTCACCCAGTGTTTGCTAGTATAATGGCTTAGTAACAATGAGTTGGAGTGTGCAATGCAGGCAGACGTGCTGCAAATATCTTTGCACTAGTGGGACAATACAGAAGTCCAACAGCCACGTTTAGGATGCCACTAAGTTCACTCAGTGTTTGCTAGTATAATGGCTTAGTAACAATGAGTTGGAGTGTGCATTGCAGGCAGACGTGCTGCAAATATCTTTGCACTAGTGGGACAATACAGAAGTCCAACAGCCACGTTTAGGATGCCACTAAGTTCACTCAGTGTTTGCTATTATAATGGCTTAGTAACAATGAGTTTGACTGTGCAATGCAAGCAGACGTGCTGCAAATATCTTTGCACTAGTGGGACAATACAGAAGTCCAACAGCCACGTTTAGGATGCCACTAAGTTTCCTCAGTGTTTGCTAGTATAATTGCTTAGTAACAATGAGTTTGAGTGTGCAATGCAGGCAGACGTGCTACAAATATCTTTGCACTAGTGGGACAATACAGAAGTCCAACAGCCACGTTTAGGATGCCACTAAGTTTCCTCAGTGTTTACTAGTATAATGGCTTAGTAACAATGAGTTTGAGTGTGCAATGCAAGCAGACGTGCTGCAAATATCTTTGCACTAGTGGGACAATACAGAAGTCCAACAGCCACTTTTAGGATGCCATTAAGTTCACTCAGTGTTTGCTAGTATAATGGCTTAGTAACAATGAGTTTGAGTGTGCAATGCAGGCAGAGGTGCTGCAAATATCTTTGCACTAGTGGGACAATACAGAAGTCCAACAGCCACGTTTAGGATGCCACTAAATTTCCTCAGTGTTTGCTAGTATAATGGCTTAGTAACAATGAGTTTGAGTGTGCAATGCAGGCAGACGTGCTGCAAATATCTTTGCACTAGTGGGACAATACAGAAGTCCAACAGCCACTTTTAGGATGCCACTAAGTTCACTCAGTGTTTGCTAGTATAATGGCTTAGTAACAATGAGTTTTAGTGTGCAATGCAGGCAGACGTGCTGCAAATATGTTTGCACTCGTGGGACAATACAGATGTCCAACAGCCACGTTTAGGATGCCACTAAGTTCACTCAGTGTTTGCTAGTATAATGGCTTAGTAACAATCAGTTTGACTGTGCAATGCAGGCAGACGTGCTGCAAATATCTTTGCACTAGTGGGACAATACAGAAGTCCAACAGCCACTTTTAGGATGCCACTAAGTTCACTCAGTGTTTGCTAGTATAATGGCTTAGTAACAATGAGTTTGAGTGTGCAATGCAGGCAGACGTGCTGCAAATATCTTTGCACTACTGGGACAATACAGAAGTCTAACAGCCACGTTTAGGATGCCACTAAGTTCACTCAGTGTTTGCTAGTATAATGGCTTAGTAACAATGAGTTTGAGTGTGCAATGCAGGCAGACGTGCTGCAAATATCTTTGCACTAGTGGGACAATACAGAAGTCCAACAGCCACGTTTAGGATGCCACTACGTTCACTCAGTGTTTGCTAGTATAATGGCTTAGTAACAATGAGTTTGAGTGTGCAATGCAGGCAGATGTGCTGCAAATATCTTTGCACTAGTGGGACAATACAGAAGTCCAACAGCCACGTTTAGGATGCCACTAAGTTTCCTCAGTGTTTGCTAGTATAATGGCTTAGTAACAATGAGTTTGAGTGTGCAATGCAGGCAGACGTGCTACAAATATCTTTGCACTAGTGGGACAATACAGAAGTCCAACAGCCACGTTTAGGATGCCACTAAGTTCACTCAGTGTTTGCTAGTATAATGGCTTAGTTACAATGAGTTTGAGTGTGCAATGCAGGCAGACGTGCTGCAAATATCTTTGCACTAGTGGGACAATACAGAAGTCCAACAGCCACTTTTAGGATGCCACTAAGTTCACTCAGTGTTTGCTAGTATAATGGCTTAGTAACAATGAATTTGAGTGTGCAATGCAGGCAGACGTGCTGCAAATATCTTTGCACTAGTGGGACAATACAGAAGTCCAACAGCTACATTTAGGATGCCACTAAATTTCCTCAGTGTTTGCTAGTATAATGGCTTAGTAACAATGAGTTTGAGTGTGCAATGCAGGCAGACGTGCTGCAAATATCTTTGCACTAGTGGGACAATACAGAAGTCCAACAGCCACGTTTAGGATGCCACTAAGTTCACTCAGTGTTTGCTATTATAATGGCTTAGTGACAATGAGTTTGAGTGTGCAATGCAGGCAGACGTGCTGCAAATATCTTTGCACTAGTGGGACAATACAGAAGTCCAACAGCCACGTTTAGGATGCCACTAAATTTCCTCAGTGTTTGCTAGTATAATGGCTTAGTAACAATGAGTTTGAGTGTGCAATGCAGGCAGACGTGCTGCAAATATCTTTGCACTAGTGGGACAATACAGAAGTCCAACAGCCACTTTTAGGATGCCACTAAGTTCACTCAGTGTTTGCTAGTATAATGGCTTAGTAACAATGAGTTTGAGTGTGCAATGCAGGCAGACGTGCTGCAAATATCTTTGCACTAGTGGGACAATACAGAAGTCCAACAGCCACTTTTAGGATGCCACTAAGTTCACTCAGTGTTTGCTAGTATAATGGCTTAGTAACAATGAGTTTGAGTGTGCAATGCAGGCAGACATGCTGCAAATATCTTTGCACTAGTGGGACAATACAGAAGTCCAACAGCCACGTTTAGGATGCCACTAAGTTTCCTCAGTGTTTGCTAGTATAATGGCTTAGTAACAATGAGTTTGAGTGTGCAAAGGGCAGGAGGGTACAGTGGCAGGGTTGTGGGTCTCTGGGTAGGGGAAAGGAAGCCTGCCTTTCTATCCCTCCTAATGGGGAAATGCAGCGAGGAAATCCCTGACCTTAGCTACACAGACGCTGTCATCTTGTGTAGCTGTTAACCTCTGTTTTCACGGACCTGTCACCTATGGCTCTGACCCTGCCGGGATTAGCCCTTAAAAGGACTGATAGAAAGTGCTATCCCTATTCTGTAAAGCGCTGTGTATAAAACGTACACAGCAGTATCGGAGATATGCGCTGCGCCGGCGGTGACTGACACCAAGGACGCAGAAGAGATAATGGCGTCCGGACGGGCAGATACTCGTTTTTATATTGCAGGGACATGTGACATGGACATCCTATCACACATGCCGTTGCTTCTCTAGCTAAAAGTACACTTAGCTGTGTGTGTGTCTGGGATTGGCTGACATGCTGGCCCGCCCCACTTCACGAGCGCTTAGGGAAGGAAGACAAGGAAAAAAAAAAAATGGCCATTATCCATACAGCAGTGATCTGAATGCGCTGTTCCCGCACACTATACACTGAAATGTCATAATAGTGTGAGTCACAGAGTGACTTACACTATTACAGCGGAAAGTCAGCTAGTAATTAGCTAGTCTTTTTGCTGCTAGAACCGTTCTCGAACGTATCTAGAACTATCGAGCTTTAGCAAAAAGCTCGAGTTCTAGTTCTATCTAGAACAGCCCCAAAATCACTCGAGCCGCGAACTGGAGAACCTCGAACCGCGCTCAACTCTACATATAACCCGTAGAGAGAAGAAGTGACCGAAAGAAACAAAAAAATGAAATATAAAATTATTTTATTGAATTAATCAGTTAAAAAACATGCAACAACAACACAATAGTCATAAAATGCAGGGAGATTCCCAGATTGTAGCAGAGGAAACAAGTCTAAAGTGATAGTGCATATACACCCAGTACCCCCTGAGGAAGTCACGAAACACGTGTCGGGGTCGGCAGCGGACACACTGACCACTTGGACCATACAGACCTTCATACTGAGGTTTATCCATCTAGTGATTTGCCTGCCATTACCAGCAGATATCTCCTTTGACGATTTTTGGCTACCCCATTCCCTCTATTTATATACTCACCCTGTGGGTATGCTATTATATTTCAATATAGCTTACGATCTTTTCTTACCTCGACCATCAACATACATTTATTGTATTTTTTGCATATTTGTACAGCACTTTCTGCACTTTCTTTACATGTCTATGTTGTATGGTAATATGTAAGGTTCTGTATATGCACTGTCACTTTAGACTTGTTTCCTGCCTTTTATTACTACAGTATTGTTGTTACATATTTTTTAACCGATTAATTCAATAAAATAATTTTATATTTCATTTTCATATGCCTATACTCGGTGAAGGGATCATTAGGTTTTGCATGATATTATAGTGACTTATTGCAGAGTTTTTGATTATACTTAGTAAAGTAAAAAAACATAAAAAAAAAAAATTAAACTGCATGTTAGGCCCCCTTCACACGTCCGTGATACACGTGCGTGTTTGGTCCGTTTCCGTATATACCGGAGACACGGCCAAACGTGCACCAATGTTAATCTATGATTGTGGTCACACGTGCGTTATTTCATTATGTCCGTGTGTGCGTGTCGGTGATCCGTATGTGTTTGCGTTTTGCACGGATGCATGTCCGTTATCTGCACGGAGCACGCACACGTGGACACAATGAAAGTCTATGGGTATGTGCACACACGTTAGTAAACACGTATGCATCTACCTATAGTCCGTGTCCGTTTGGTGTTTTTATTTCTAGTGATGTCGGCTATTCTTTCTATTTCTGTGTATGTCGGTCAATCTCCCTGAGTACGTCGGTCGGTCTCTCTGTCTCTCTGTCGGTCTCTCTGTCTGTCTGTCCCTCTCTCACAGTCTGTCGGTCAGTTCCCCCCCCTCTCTCATACTTACCGTTCCCCGATCACCGGCGCGGCGCTGCACGGCATTCACACTGCTGCGGCGGATTTTACTATTTTGAAAAAGCCGGCCGCTCATTAAACAATCTCCTATTCCCTGCTTTCCCCGCCCACCGGCGCCTATGATTGGTTACAGTGAGACACGCCCCCACACTGAGTGACAGGTGCCTCACTGCACCCAATCACAGCAGCCGGTGGGCGTGTCTATACTGTGCAGTAAAATAAATAAATAAATAATTAAAAAAAAACGGCGTGCGGTCCCCCCCAATTTTAATGCCAGCCAGATAAAGCCATACGGCTGAAAGCTGGTATTCTCAGGATGGGGAGCGCCACGTTATGGGGAGCCCCCCACCCTAACAATATCAGTCAGCAGCCGCCCAGAATTGCCGCATACATTCTATGCGACAGTTCTGGGGCTGTACCCGGCTCTTCCCGATTTGCCCTGGTGCTTTGGCAAATCGGGGTAATAAGGAGTTAATGGCAGCCCATAGCTGCCACTAAATCCTAGATTAATCATGTCATGCGTCTCACCGAGATACCCTCCATGATTAATCTGTAAATTACAGTAAATAAACACACACACCAGAAAAAATCCTTTATTAGAAATAAAAAACACACACATATACCCTGGTTCACCACTTTAATCAGCCCGAAAAAGCCCTCCATGTCCGGCATCATCCAGGATGGTCCAGCGTCGCATCCAGCTCTGCTGCATGGAGGTGACCGGAGCTGCAGCAGACACAGCCCTCCTGTCACCTCCACGCAGCTAATGAAGACAGCCGCGCGATCAGCTGAGCTGTCTCTGAGGTTACCCGCTGTTACTGGATCCAGTGACAGCGGGTAACCTCGGTGACAGCTTAGCTGATCGCGCTACTCACCTCATTTGCTGCGTGGAAGTGACCGGAGCAGCGGTGTCTTCTGCAGCTCCGGTCACCTCCATGCAGCAGCGCTGGATGCGACGCTGGAGCATCCTGGATTCCGGCGGACATGGAGGGCTTTTTGGGGCTGATTAAAGTGGTGAACCAGGGTATATGTGTGTGTGTGTGTGTTTTTTATTTCTAATAAAGGATTTTTTCGGGCGTGTGTGTGTTTATTTACTGTAATTTACAGATTAATCATGGAGGGTGTCTCATAGACGCCTGACATGATTAATCTAGGATTTAGTGGCAGCTAGGGGCTGCCGTTAACTCCTTATTACCCCGATTTGCCAAAGCACCAGGGCAAATCGGGAAGAGCCGGGTACAGCCCCAGAACTGTCGCATATAATGTATGCGGCAATTCTGGGCGGCTGCTGACTGATATTGTTAGGGTGGGGGGCTCCCCATAACGTGGCGCTCCCCATCCTGAGAATACCAGCTTTCAGCCGTATGGCTTTATCTGGCTGGCATTAAAATTGGGGGGGACCGCAAGCCGTTTTTTTTTAATTATTTATTTATTTATTTTACTGCACAGTATAGACACGCCCACCGGCTGCTGTGATTGGGTGCAGTGAGGCACCTGTCACTCAGTGTGGGGGCGTGTCTCACTGCAACCAATCATAGGCGCCGGTGGGCAGGGAAAGCAGGGAATAGGAGATTGTTTAATGAGCGGCCGGCTTTTTCAAAATAGTAAAAGCCGCCGCAGCAGTGTGAATGCCGTGCAGCGCCGCGCCGGGGATCGAGGAACGGTGAGTATGAGAGAGGGGGGAAACTTCAGTCACTCGGGGGATTAGCGGTCACCGGTGAATCCTTCACAGGTGACCGCTAATTAGTACTCGACACAGACAGAGCCGCGGTATAAGGATAAAGTCGGGTGAAGTTCACCCGAGTTCATTCTCATCGCGCAACTCTGTCTGCTGTCAGCCGACATTTATAAACGACATTGTGCATCACACACACGGACATTCCACACGGACATTCCACGTACACATACACGTTAATTCCACACGCACACACGGACGTTCTACACACAAACACGGCTAGCATACGCAATTCACACAGGTGCCACACGGACCATAAAAACGGACACAAAAACGGGACACGGACCTGAAAAACGGCCCATAACACATGTGCGTGTTTTTCACGGACGTGTGAAGGGGGCCTTAGGCCCATTGTTTCAATACCAGTATGTTCAGTAATTATACACAGAAAGTTACCTTCAGGCTTACACAGAACCGGCGGCAGGTCAGAGAGCAGTGAAAGAATGAAACAGGAAGTGTAGGCATTTGCTTGTAATGGAAATCATTGTTCATAAACCAAGTTAGAAATTTGTAAAAAGCTTTGCTTGTCTTGCAAAATGCAAGTGAACTTGGTTACATGTAATTCAAGGTTCCACTGTATTTGATACATTGCCAATTTTGCAGGTTTTCCCCCCTACAAAGAATGGAGAGGTCTGTAATTTTTATAGTAGCAACACTTAAACTGTGAAATACAGAATCGAAAAATAAAATCCAACAAATCACATTGTATGACTTTTAAATAATTAATTTATACTCTATTGTATAAAATAAGTATTTGATATGATAAAAAAAGAAACTAATATTTGGTATAGAAAATTTTATTTGCAATTACAGAGGTCAGATGTTTGCTTAAGTTCATGAACAAGTATTCATACACTGCAGCAGGGATTTTAGTACACTTCTCCCTACAGATCTTTCAGGCTTTGGGGCTGTCACTAGGCAACATTGTGTTTCAGCTCCCTCCAAAGATTATCTATTGGGTTCAGGTCTGAAGACTGGCTAGGCCATCCAGGACCTTGAAATGTTTCTTATGGAGCCACTCCTTAGTTGCGCTGACTGTGTGTCTCGGGCTATTGTCATGCTGGAAGACCCAGTCACAACCCATCTTCAATTCTCTTACTAAGGGAAAACGTTTGTTGGCCAAAATCTCGCGATACATGACCTCACCCATCGTCAATTCAATACCGAGCTGTCGTCCTGTCCTCTTTGCAGAGAAATACCCCCAAAATATGATGTTTCCACCCCCATGCTTCATGGTTGGGATGGTGTTCTCGAGGTTATACTCATCCTTCTTCTTCCTCCAAACACGGCGAGTGGAGTTGATATCAAAAAGATCTATTTTGGTCTCATCTGACCACATGCCTCCTCAGGATCATCCAGATGGTCATTGGAAAACTTCAACTGGGCCTGGATATGTGCTGGCATGAACAGGGGGACCTTGCATGCACTGCAGGATTTTAATCCATGATAGCATACTAACTGGAATCTTTGAGACTGTGGTCCCAGCTCTTTTCAGCTCATTGACCAGGTCCTCCCGTATAGGTCTGGGCTGATTCTTGACCTTTCTCAGAATCATCTTTATTCTATGACGTGAGATCTTGCATGGAACCCTAGACTAAGTAAGATTGACAGTAGTGATGAACGAACTCGCAGATACCCGGCATCGGCAGAACTAACTGGACTTAAAAAAAAAACGGTTATGGCCAGAATGTAATCCCATATATCCGGCTGGACGTCGATCCTCATATAAGTCTATGAGGACCAGAATCCAGCGCTTAAAAATGATGGTAGAAGTGATACGGAGATTAGAGGAAGCATGCTATACTTACCAAGACTCCAGCGCAACTGTAACTACTTTCATGCCACGCATTCTTCTTCCGGGGCTGCTCATTTACCTTCATGCATATTCACTGCTTCCCCTGCCCACCGGCAGTCCTGGCATCTGTGATTTGTTGCAAGCAGACTCGCCCCCAGCCTGTGTGACAGAGTGTCTAAGCGATTTCGATCACAGACCCTAGCATAGGATCTCCCCTGTATTATGATACCAAGCACAGAAAAAGAATACAGCTCTACAGGCTACAGCCCCCGGACCTGTGCTTATCTTGGCTGTGTATCAAAATAAGAACCGCATGTTTTTATTAATAATAATAATAATAATAATTATTATTATTATTATGATTATTATGATTATTATTATTTAAAAATGGCATGCAGTCCCCTCTAATATTGATACCCAGCCATAATAAAGCTCAACAGCTGGGAGCTGGTAATCTCAAGCTGGGGAGGCCCATGCTTATTGGACCCCACCAGCCTAAAAATATCAGCCTGCAGCAGCCCAGGATTGTCGCATTCATTAGATGTGACAATCCCGGCACTTTACCCGGTCATCCTGATTGCCCTGGTGCAATGGTAATCAGGGAAATAAAGGGTTAATAACACCCCACAGATGCCACTAAGCCCCATGTTAGTAATGGGTAGGATCTTTAAGACCCCCCCATTACTAATCTGTAAGTGAAAAGGAAAACACAAATACTAAAAAAATCCTGTATTTGAAATAAAATACAAAAAACACTCTCTTTCACCAATATTTTAACCCCCAAAACTCCCAAGTCCAATGTAATCCACATGAGGGCCCACAAGAATTCCAATGCTGCTATATCTGAAGGCACAGCACACGGCTATAAAACATGAAGTGACCAGCCCTCGGGTGACCTCAGCAAAGTCAATGACCTCAGTTCACAGACCTACATCTCCTGGCAGAAAACCATGGGTTTTTTGCCAAGAGCTGTAGATTTGGTGCCAAAATTTCAATAACGTATTCCTGCACCCAATCTATACCTCCTGGTAGAAAAATGCATTACTACCGCATGCGCTATGATGCAGTAGTGATGCATTTTTTTTTTTTGCCAGAAGGTGTAGATTGGGTGCATGAATATGGTATAAAAATGTCATCACCAAATTTGCAGTTCTTGGTCCAAAAAGGCAAAATAACGGTTTGACACTGTTTCAGTGCAGTTTTCTGCCAGGAGGTGCAAATATGGTGCTAAAATGTCTGCACCAGATTTCAGCACCAAATTTGCACATCCTGGAAGACAACTGCACCAAGATGGCATAAAAACCATTTGTGTGCATAT
Organism: Anomaloglossus baeobatrachus; assembly: GCF_048569485.1. Classification (NCBI taxonomy): domain Eukaryota; kingdom Metazoa; phylum Chordata; class Amphibia; order Anura; family Aromobatidae; genus Anomaloglossus; species Anomaloglossus baeobatrachus. The sequence goes on along the minus strand of NC_134355.1, from coordinate 74,298,504 downwards.
TTTGCCAAGTTATACAGATTTAGTGCTGAAATTTTTAAACAATATTCCTGCACCCAATCTACACCTCCTTGGAAAAAAAATCACATCTCTACCACATCATATCACATGCAGTAGTGATGCGTTTTTTTGCCAGAAAGTGTAGATTGGGTGTAGGGATATGATATAGAAATTTCAGCACCAAATCTGCATCTCTTTTCAAAAAAATGTATTTTTCTGCCAGGAGATGCAGGTCTGTGAACTCAGTGAGAGTTCATTGAGGTCCCCTGAGTTCAGGTTATCTGCGGTCACAGGTGGAGGACCATGAGAATCTCTAGCTGTGGCCACAACTAACCTGAGTGATGTCACCTCTGATCGCTGCAGCTGAGACTCTGCCTGAAGTTACAGTGAGTGGTCGTGTTCTATGGCCACTCGCTGTCAGTTCAGATGTAGCAGAGCTTGGAATCATCATGAGATCTCATGTGGATTATGTCAGACCTAGGTCTTTTGGGGGTTAATAAAGGGGTGAAAGAGGGTGGGTTGTATTTTATTTCAAATAAAGGATTTTTTGGGTGTTTGTGTTTATTTCTTTTAAGTTACAGATTAGTTATGGGTGGGATCTCAGATGCCTTCCATTTCAAATCTGGAGCTTAGTGGCAGCTGTCATCTGCAATTAACCCTTTATTACCTCAATTGCTACCTTGCCATGGCAAGAGCCTGGTGAAGTGCCGAGACTGTGACAGCTAATGGATGTGACAATCTTGGGAGGCTGCAGGCTGCTATATTTAGGCTGGAATAACCCTCGGTCTCTCCAGCCTGACAATACCAGCTGTCAGCTTTACCATGACTGGATATCAAAATTGGGGGGAACAGCACAATTTTTAAATTATTTATTTAATTTTAAAAACAAGATCCGCATTTGGTTCCATTTAATTTAATACCCAGCCAAGATAAGCACACGGCTGGGGGCTGCAGCCTGTAGCTGTGGGCTTTATCTGTGCTGATATCAATTGATGGGGGGGCCCTACTCCAATTTTAATTTAATTAATTCTTCATTTATTTTATACCATGATAGACTCGCAGACATGGTCTGTGATTCCAACCAATCATAGATGTTGTCTGAGTGCAGGGTCTGACTGCAGCCAATCAGAGACACCGGTGGGTGGGGAAAGCAGGTAATTTAAATGAGGGATAATCAGCGGAAGTACAGCCGCGGGAGCAGTTAAAACCACGGGAGCAGTTACAGCCGAGCCGCACATTTGGTAAGCATATCCTGATTTATTTTCTTTTTACAGCCCCCTACACTATTTTACAACACATAAGTTTGGCCTCCCATTGAAATAAATGGGCTCGGTATGGTTGACGAACTGTTCGTCGTACACAGAGAGGCACGGTGAAGTTTGGCGAACCGAGCTTTGAAAGGTTTGCTCATCTCTAGTGCTCACCAATCACCACACAGCTAAATATCTTGAGGAGTGCACATTCAAAAATGTGGTGACTTGTGGGGGGGTCACCACTGTGTAGACACATGAGGGGCTCTGACCTGGTGTCTGCTATCTATTCCCGCCAATCTTGCTTTCCAGTCAAATGATGTTCCTTACCTTCAGAGCCCTGTCATGCGCCCAATCAGTAGTCTTTCACCAGATATGGGGTATCAGCGTACTCAGGAGAAAATTACACAACAAATTGTATGTTGCATTTTCTCCTCATCCTTGTGAAAATAAAAAAATTGAGACTAAAACATCATGTTTGTGAGAAAAATTAGTGGTTTTTTTTTATTTTTGCGCCTTATCATTATAAAATTCTGTGAAGCACCTGGGGGTTTAAGCTGCTCACTAAACATCTTGATAAATTCCTGTTGGCATAGTTGCCAATATGGGGTCACTGGAGGGTTATCCACTCTTTAGGCACATCAGGAGCTCTGCAAAAGTGACATGTGTCTGCTATCTATTCCTGTCAATTATGTTCTTAAAAAGTCAGATGTTACTTCTCTTCCGAGCCCTAACCAACCAAAACAGTAGTTTTTCGCCACAAGTAGGGTATCAGCCTACTCAAGAGAAATTGCACAACAAATTGTATAGTTCATTTTCTCCCAAAACAAAAATTTGGGTCTAAACAAAATTATTTTAGGGAAAAAGTAAAATTTTCAATTTTCCCTTCCACATTGATTTAACTCCAGGAAAGCACTAAAGGGTTAATAAACTTCTTGAATGTGGTTTTGAGCACTTTCAGGGTTTTTTCAGGGCAGTTTTTAAAATGGTGTGAGTTTTGGGTGTTTTCTGTCATATAGGCCCCTCAAAGTCACTTCAAATGTAATGTGGTTCCTAAAAAAATTCGTTTTGTAAATTTTGTTGGAAAAATTAGAAATTGCTAATAGTCTTTAACCCTTATAACTTCCTAACAAAAAAAGTTTCAAAAATTGTACTTTCGTAAAGTAGACATGTGGAAAATTTTATATATTAACTATTTTGTACGACATAACTCTGTTTTAAAAGCATACAAATTAAAAGTTGAAAAACTGCAAATTTTTTACCATAAATTCAATATTTGTACAAATAAATGTAACATTTACCACTATATGAAGTATTATGTGTCACGAAAAAAACATTCTCAGAGTGACTGGGATGCATTAAAGCATTCCGGAATTATTACCACTTAGGCCCAGTGGCCATGCTGTGTAGTTTTGATGTATATTTTCAGAAATCTGCAGCAAAATTTGCATGTCCAGCAAAGTCTATGAGAATTCAGAAGTCCTATGTTGAAGGTCACACATGCCCAGTTGCGTCGCCCTAATCCTATCATACACAGTTGGCAAAGAAAAATTCCTGCTATTGTGCAGCCCACCCAATAACAATAGCTGCAAATGAAGTATGTTATTCTTAGCACCACTGCGCACAAGAGATAAATGTTCTGAAAGGGAATAAAAAAAACACCAGAGGTCACCATTACACTAATTTAACCGCAAAATCAATACACAGGAGCATTTAAAATGTATAATATTTGACTGTGGGATAAGTACTTTACAGCAAATACACTAGTTACTATTGAAATTTACAAGAACAAGCAGGAAAGTCATGGAATTACAGAAATCACAATGATATGAAAATGAAGAAAAAATGGAAACAACATACTCAAAATATCTTAATTTATTTAGCATCGAGTATAAAGGCCACTTTAGACGCTGCGATCTTGCTAGCGAGATAGCTAGCAAGCGTACCCGCCCTCGTCATTTGTGCATCACGGGCAAATCGCTCCCCGTGGCACACAATATCGTTAGGCCCCGTCACACATACTTACCTTCCCTGCAATGTCGCTGTGGCCAGCAAACTGCCTCCTTTCTAAGGGGGCAGTTCGTGCAACGTCACAGCAACGTCACACGGCAGGCGGCCAATAGAAGCGGAGGGGCAGAAAGCAGTCGAAGGAAAGGCACGCCCACCTCGTTGCCGGAGGACGCAGGTAAGCTGTTGTTCCTCGTTCACGGGGTGTCAAACATAGCGATGTGTGCTGCCGCAGGAATGACGAACAACCTGCATCCTGCAATAGCAACGACATTTGGGATTAGTACGACGTGTCAACGATCAATGATACGGTGAGAAATTTTGATCGTTAGCGGTCGTCCATATGTTTTACACGCAACGACGTCGCTAACAAGGCCGGATGTGCATTACGAATTCCGTGACCCCAACGACATCTCGTTAGCGATGTTGTTGCGTGTAAAGCGGCCTTTAGCGTCACATACGGAAATTCCCGCTCTTAGACTTCTTGACTTCCATCAGTTAGGTTATTAATGGTTGTTTGAGGAATGTTCTGCTGCACTCAATGCAATTCGGCAAATCAGTAAGATCCGCTGCTGGCAGTTCCTTTTGCAATTGCCGACCAATGATGTTCCAGATGAAAAATGAGTTTGGAAATGCTGCTGGCCAAAAGACATTTTTTCCAAATTGACCCAGGAGTCATTTATCAAGACTACAACAACGAGGCTGCAAATTGTTCATGCCTGTGTGTCCTAAATGTGTTACCATGGCCTGGAGCACCTCTGGACTTGTCTGGGATACCATTGGTCGACAATTACAAAGGAAGCTGCCAGCAGCTGATCTTGATGATTTGCCCAAGTCCATTTAGATGGCAGAACTTTACTCAAGCAACCATTTATAACTTCATTGATATCAACACAGATGTTTAAGTGCCGGGATTTCCTTTTGGATTTCATACTCCATACTAAATAAATCAAGATGCTTTTGCTGCTGCACCGTGTGTGGGACACTAACACCCCCGTACCGGAGGCCGCGGACACCGGCAATTCTTAGTTCACCAGTGACTCCGTGTGACTTTCTTGTGAGTACACCCGTGCCCTCGGGCACCGCACTGCAGCACTGCGCCCTGCTCCCTGCTTACCCCATCACCGGGCCCCGGGACAACCAACCCCCTACCCACGGAGGGGACATAACAACTACGCTGCTCCCTGTCATCGCTCCCGGGATCCCCATCCAGAGCAGCGGTGGTGTTCCACAATCACCACAACCGTGGGTGGCGTCACGGACAATCTCCCTTACCAAATCCCCTTTTACTGTGGAGCCTGGGATCACAGACCGGGTCACGCCACCGTGATACCCACAGAAGTGACCCTGTGGCCCGGATCTGAGTACCCCCTGGTCCCCGGGCGACACACTTTGAACATTTTTTTTTCATGATTTGCATATTATTATCATCATGTCTATCCGTCCTATGATTTCTATCATTCCACAATATTTTTTCCTTCTTGGTGTTGCAATTTCAGTGCTGAGGAGTGTAAAAAAAATTCAAGAAAACCTGGTAAAAAAAGGTGAAAATACTTTCTTGTTAAGAAGTGGTTAATGTAATCCTATATCATGGATAATAGTAATAAATCATCTGACGCCAGGATAGAAATTCTTTAGAGAGTGCATGGAAAGTTTAAGCCTTTTTAGTTGTTCTAGATAAAATGAAGGACACATCAGTGAATACTGAAGACTTAGGAAACGTATTTGCAAATAAGCTGCTGGGAAACAGAAATTAGCAATAATGAAGCTACTCAGAGATCAGCCCTATGCCCTTTTTTCAGCTTAGGCCTTATTCTTTGATCTTACATATTTTTAGTGAGTAATGATATGTTGGTTCTCAGCCAGAGAAGCTTCAGAATTTTTCTTATGAATTTGCTCTACAGAACCACTTATGTGTAACCTCCGGCTGATCTTTCTCCTTTAAGAACCCTCTTAGAATATGAACCTCGTTACAGTGATTTACACATATGATTACACAATGGAGAAACTGCTATTGTCTCATGAACATTGTGTTGTCAAATGAACGAACAATGGATGAATGGGAACCTATCCATCGCTTTACGCTATGACACATGACTCATTGGCATGACCTATCAATATAACCCTTTTCTTGTTTTATTGCACTTGATCGCTATGTGTATAGATCAAAACTATAATTATATAATAGACTATTGGACCTTCAATTATGTGACCTCTTTTCTTTTCATTTTTAATTCTCCAGCAAATTAACATCCAAACTTATGTTTAAGAAGAATAATATTGGATTCCATTTCTTTTTTGGCCTAATTATATGTATTATAGTAGGCGATTAACTGGCAGCAAACAACCCTTTCACAGATCATTACAGAGGTTCAGGACTATTTTTCCGCTTCTCATGTGATTCAGCCATTGGAAATCGTCCTTACTACAGTAATAATGTCTGACTTCTACTATTTTCTCCACACTCTAATATCTATCTATCTAGATTTGATCTATCTATTCCTAAAACCAGGTCATAAATTGTGCAGAATGTAGCAAAATCACACCCAAACATATTTATTTTGGCTGTCGCAAAGCAATATCAAGACATGGGGACAGTATTTAAATATCCAGAATTTTGTAATGTGAATGTTGGTGTACTTATACTTAAAAGGATTGTCTTGTACTTTAATATTGATGTCCTATCCTTAGGATTGGTTATTAATGTCTGATTGGTGAGGGGGCAACACCCACCAATCAGCTGTTTACTGTGCCTTTTGCCGCAACTACTCAGTTGTGGACCTGGACAACACCATCAACTCTATAATGGCCATGGCTGGGTACTGCATATTCCCCCCCTATTTGACTCAATTAGGTCTGGATGTGTAGTACCTGGCCGCGGCAACTATTCAATCAATGGAGCTTTGCTTTGCAGCTCTGTAATTGTCACGGTGGTCTCTCAGCATTAAAGGAAACCTGTCATCAGAAATTTTGCTTTAAACCTAAAAGTTTCCCCCTCTGCAGCTCCTGGGCTGCATTCTAGCAAGGTTCCTGTACTTTTTGTGGCCCCTTTTAAACCAAATTAAATACTTTATAAACTTGTACCTTTTGCTATGTAAATTTTGTAAATCATCCATGGGGGCGGGCTCTCTGGTGACCGTTGCTGTTCCTCCAGCAGATTTACGCCGCCCCCAACGCTGAATTTCATATCTCAGGACGCCGCCTCTGGGTGCCCGTGGTCCCGCGCATGCGCTGTGCGACTGTAGCGGGACTGTGCACTGTGTGCACGTGTGACCGCTGGTGACGTTTTGCGCAGGCACGAGGTTATGGGCGGCGCTGTGAGTGTCATCAGCAAGTGCCGCCCATAACCTCGTGACCGCACATTCCCCTCTTCCTACAGCGTTCTGCACAAGTGCTTGCTGGCTAGATGACCCGACGTCACCTCTTTCCCAACTTACCCTGCTGCAGGGTAAGATGGGAAGGAGGTGACATCAGGTCATTTGGCCGGCGAGCGCTTGCGCAGAACACTGGAGGCAGTGGGGGAAAGCACGTCCACGAGATTATGGGCGGGCACTTGCGATGCAATCACAGCGTCGCCCATAATCTCGTGCTTGTGACACACGTCACCAGCGATCCTGGCGTGGGCGGCACCTTGGGCGTAGTGGGCGGCATCCTGATGGATGAAATGGAGCGTGGGGGGACGACGTCAATGTGCTGGAGGAACAGCAACGGTCAGCAGAGAGCCCGCCCCCATGGACGATTTACAAAATTTTTATTACATGAAATAGCAGAAACTGAGAGGACACACACAAGCTAGGGACCCCAACGTAGAGAAATACTTTGGCGTAGTGTTGGGGCTCTATTGCATTGATCAATTCAGTAGCTAAATTTCTCTTGATTCATATGTTCATGGCAGTAATGCAGATTCCATTTTTCACATTTTCACTCTTGCATATAGCTATTGGATTTTTCAAGTCAGTATTCACACAGCAGTTTCTGCTATTTCATGTATTCCCCTTACATAGTCACTGGTGTGCATACCTTATCTCCCCATAGTGATGTTTTTTTAGGTTTTTGCACCCAGTTCGGACTTAGAATGGTGTTCCAAACGTTATTCCTTATTTGTTAGTAGTTTTTCGTTTGTGAACCCTCCCCAACCACACCTTTTGCCAATCTATACCATACGCATAAATAGCCTGGGTCTCAGCTTCCCATACACGGTAAGTTTTTTAACTGCATGAGAGGACACACACAAGCTAGGGACCCCAACGTAGAGAAATACTTTGGCGTAGTGTTGGGGCTCTATTGCATTGATCAATTCAGTAGCTAAATTTCTCTTGATTCATATGTTCATGGCAGTAATGCAGATTCTATTTTTCACATTTTCACTCTTGCATATAGCTATTGGATTTTTCAAGTCAGTATTCACACAGCAGTTTCTGCTATTTCATGTATTCCCCTTACATAGTCACTGGTGTGCATACCTTATCTCCCCATAGTTCCCTTTAAGAGACTTGTGACAAGTTCAGGTCCAGAGTAGAGATGAGCCACCCCCCTAGCGTTCGAGTTCTGTTCGGTTCGTCGAACGGAGGCTCCGTTCGACGAACGTTCGACGAACCGTTCGCGGAACTATTTGAACCCCATTGAAAACAATGGAAGGCAAACACAAACACATAAAAACACATTATACATGTACACATACTGTTAATAAACATTGTCATTACACTTACAGGTCCCCGTGACGCGTCCTGTACTCTGTCTCCCACCGCTTCTCCTTCCGATAATCTTCCGTGATGTCAAAATAGCCCTGTGACCAGTCACATGTCTATTATCTCATTGGCTACAGACTGGTCACATGGCTAGACGTCATGCTAGGTCCTGTCAGTGCATCTCTCCGGTATGCGGTGCTCATTTGGGCATCTCCGTGTACCGGCGAGATGCTCTGGCACATGGTTTGCTTCCCCGTTCCTGCATGTGGGCGCTCTTTACAGACTCAGCCCACATGCAAGGACTAGATGCCACAGCCGGTGAATAGCGGCACCAGGAATCATGTGATCGGAGCACCATTGCTATGGTAACCCGCCTGTCAGTGGTGACGTCACTGCTTACAGCCCGCAGCCTCTGCTCACTCACAGAGTGATTAGACTGCACGGGAAGCAGCAGCGTCTTCCTCCCATGCAGTGCTGTCTGATGTAGCAGAGCTGCATGGGTTGAAGGAGAAAGAAGACAGAAGACCAGGATCGTGGAGGGCTGACAGGGAGTAATAAACATGGAGTCTCTAATGTGTCTGTGTATTTATTTCTATTAAAGTATATTTTCTCTGTGTGGTGTCTTTTTTTAACCCTTTATTGGAGATTCTTAATGGCCGGGTCAAACTTGCCTGACATTAAGAATCCCCGGCTTAATACTAGCTAGTAAAACAAAGCTAGTATTAACCCATTATTACCCAGCAAGCCACCTGGCTTCAGGGCTGCTGGAAGAGTTGGATACAGCGCCAGATGATGGCGCTTCAATGAAAGCGCCATTTTCTGGAGCGGCTGCAGACTGCAATTTTCAGCAGAGGGGCCCAGAAAGCTCTGGCCAACCTGTGCTGCCTAGTTGTTCTGGCTGGACACAAAAATTGGGCGAAGCCCACGTCATTTTTTTTTAATTATTTCATGAAATTCGTGAAATAATGAAAACAATAAAGGGCTTCCCCATGTTTTTGGTTCCCAGCCGGGTACAAATAGGCAGCTGGGGGTTGGGGGCAGCCGTCCCCGCCTGCTGTACCTGACTAGCATTCAAAAATATGGCGACGCCCACATCCTTTTTTTGGGGGGCAAAAAACTCCTGCATACAGTCCTGGATGGAGAATGCTGAGCCTTGTCGTTCTGCAGCTGCTGTCTGCTCTCCTGCATACACTAGTGAATGGAGCATGCTGAGCCTTATAGTTCTGCTCCCCCTGCCTCTCCCTCCAGCATACAGTCCTGGATGGAGGATGCTGAGCCTTGTAGTTCTGCAGCTGCTGTCTGCTCTCATACATACAGACAGACAGCAGACAGCAGCTGCAGAACTACAAGGCTCAGCATACTCCATCCATCATGAATTTCATGTAAAAATGAAAAAGAAAAATGACGTGTGCTTCGCCCATTTTGTGTGTCCAACCAGGTACAACTATGCAGCTGGGGATTGGAATCTTCAGCGCAGGGTGCCCAAGCTTTCTGGGCACCCCTACTGCGAATTGCAGTCCGCAACCACCCCAGAAAATGGCGCTTTCATAGAAGCGCTATCTTCTGGCGCTGTATCCAACTCTTCCAGCTGCCCTAGTGATGGGTGGATCGCTAGGTAATAATGGGGTTAGGGTTAGCTGTATATTATCAACTGGCCCTAAGCCCAAAATTCATGGTGTCACGCCATTATTAAACATGGCCACCATGAATTTCTAGTACAGATAAAAAAACAACACACAGAAAAATATTTTTATTAGAAATAAAACACAACACAATTAGTGACTCCATCTTTATTGAAATAAAGAACCCCCCTCCTCAGTAATCCTGGATCAAGGGTCCCGCGCCGTCCAATCCGGATCCAATATCATCTGATCGGTTTGCTGGAAGGCAACTGTGATTGGTTGCACTGAGACAGCTGTCACTCATCGTGGGGGCGTGTCTGACTGCAACCAATCATGGGCGCCAGTGGGCAGGGAAGGCACGGAATACCTGATTGAATAATGAAGCGGCAGCCATTTTCAAAAGAGGAAAAGCTGCCGGAGATTTGTGACAGCTGTGCAGCGATGCGCCGGTGATCAGCGCGTAGGAAAGAGAGAGGGATTGTGCTGGGGACGCAGTATGCATGCAGATACGCAACGTGCGCACATACTTACTGTGAAGAGCCACGCTTTAGCTGATCGAACCGTTCTCGAACGTAACTCGAACTGCCGAACTTTTAGCAAATCATTCGAGTTCGTCAAACGACTCGAACATCCCCCAAAATCACTCGACCATGAAAATGGCGAACCTTGAACCTCTCTCATCTCTAGTGCTAACATGCTATTCAATGCCCATTATCAACAGCAGAGATGCACATACCTGTGTCCATTGTCACCGCCTCAGATGCCGGTTTTAGGATCAGTGCACATGATCAGAATGCCGGGCACTTCCAGTCATGCGCACTATAACGCTGGGTTTATGCGTTCCGGATTCAGAGAGGTTTAATGTGCATGACTGGAAGTGTGGTGACTTCAGATCATGTGCACTGACTCTATGCCCGGTGTCTTAGGTGGTGACAACGGACACAGGTACATGTGTCACTCCTGATGACGCTGGGCAATGGGCATTAAAAAGCACATTATCACGCCCCTGTGGGCTTGCTAACATGCTAAGAGGGCCAATTATCTCTGGAAAATAACGCCCTTGCGACCAGTCCCTGCGCTCATTAGCATATCAGAAAGGATCTTTAGAAATACTTTTTCTAAAGATCTCTTTACCTATGCTAGTGTATACAGGGACGGTTAGGCAGGGATTAGCAATATGTACCCAGAACTGCTCGTGGGTCTGGATGCATATTGCACCTGACAGGTTCCCTTTAAGCACTAAGCATACTGCTGTGACATGCTAGTTATAGTTTATACTTACTCTACTTCACTAATCTTATTCAGTTTTTGTTTAAGCACTTTGATTCCTGTTTTTCACCATGGTTTGTGTTTATACCTGAAGAATTCTGTTCTTGTTCCTAAACTCCTGGTATTGATGCAGCTTTCTGACCATCTTCTGTCAGCCCGCTCAACTGGTAAAAGCTTCTCTGTATACACAACTTAAGGGCCCATGTGTAAGGGTACCGTCTCACTAAACGACGTACCAGTGATTCCGACCATGACATGATCTGGTCAGGATTGCCGGTACGTCGCTACAGGGTCGCTAGTGAGCTGTCAAACAGTCAGATCTTCCCAATGACGCAGCAACGATACGGCGGCCGCTGGGACCTTGTCACATAGCACGATTCAAACCTTGATTAGTAACATAGGCGTGCATCTATGTTGCCTTTTCCGCGCTCCCTCTGCTCCAATTGGTGGTCGTAACTGCGTTGTGACTGGGTCGCCTTGCCTTTAGATAAGGCAACATAATAGCCCTTCCATCCTTCTCTATCCTTGTCCATCCTACAGTCCCGATGCAGTATGGACTGTATTATGATCTTCTGCTACACGCGGTCCGGGACAAGTGAATTCAGCCCTCTAAAATGTACTGCGATCTACAAGCCAGACCAGAGGATGGAAGCGGCCAATCCGAACGCAGTAGCGATCACCAATCAGAACAGAGAGGGCTCGGAAAACAACGATGATGCACACCTACGTGAGTGGCGAACGAGGTCGTTGGATAAGGTGTCAAAAACACCGATGCATGCTGCCCTGCGGGAGCCCGACGACCAAAAAATGAACCAGAACAGTGTGTAATGATCAGCAATTTCACAGCAGGGCCAGGTCACTGCTTAGTGTCACACACAGCAAGATCACTGATGAGGTCACTGGTACGTCACAAAACCTGTCACTCAGCAGTCATCTCGCTAACGATCTCGCTATGTGAAAAGTACCCCTAAGTCTAAATCTCTGTACAAGAAGATAAAGGGTGAAGGGCAGGGTAATCTCTGGACTCTGGTAGACTGGACGGCTAGGACTATGCCTTTCTATCGAAAAAAAAACCCTATTAATATCTGATAGTCTACCATGCACAATGTCCCTATTAGAGATGAGTGATGTTCGAGGTTCGAGGTTCATCAATTTCATGTTCGAGTGATTTTGGGGGGGTGTTCGAGTCGTTCGATGAACTCGAACAATTTGCTAAAAGTTCGGCAGTTCGAGTTACGTTTGAGAACAGTTAGATCACCAAAAGTGTGGCTTTTCACAGTAAGTATGTGCGCACGTTGCGTATCTGCATGTGTCCTGTGTCCCCAGCACAATCCCTCTCTCTTTCCTACTCACCAATCACGGGAGCCTCGCTGCAACGCTGTCACAAATCTCCGGCGGCTTTTCCTCTTTTGAAAATGGCTGCCACTTCATTATTCAATCAGGTATTCCATGCTTTCCCCGCCCACCGGCGCCCATGATTGGTTGCAGTCAGACACACCCCCATGATGAGTGACAGCTGTCTCACTGCAACCAATTACAGCCGCCGGCAGACTGGTCTATATCGTGTAATAAAATAAATAAATAAATAATTAAAAAAAGAAAAAATGTGGTTCCCCCCAATTTTGATACCAGCCAGGATAAAGCCACACGGCTGGAGGCTGGTATTGTCAGGATGGGGAGCGCCCCATTATGGGGAGCCCACCACCCTAACAATATCACCCAGTAGCCGCCCGTAATTGCCGCATCCATTAGATGCGGCAGTCCCGGGACTCTACCCAAATCATCCCGAATTGCCCTGGTGCAGAGGCAATCGGGGTAATAACAGGGTTAATCATGTCAAACGTCTCCCCGAGACATCTTCCATGATTAACCTGTAAGTGAAAGTAAAGAAACACACACAACGAAAAATCCTTTATTTGGAATAAAAGACAAAAAAACACCTCATTTACCTCTTTATTAGAGTCGAGCGATGTTCGAGGTTCGACAATTTCATGTTCGAGTGATTTTGGGGGGTGCTCGAGATCGAACTCGAGCTTTTTGCTAAAAGCTCGACAGTTCGAGTTAGGTTCGAGAACGGTTCGATCAACATAAACGTGGCTTTTCACAGTAAGGCTATGTGCACATGTTGCTATCTGCATGCGTCCTGCGTCCCCAGCACAATCCCTCTCCCTTTCCTACTCACTGATCACGGGCGCCTCGCTCCACGTCTGCCACAAATCTGAGGTGTCTTTTACTCTTTAGAAAATGGCCGCCGCTTCATTAGTAAATTAGTTATTCCGTGCTTTCCCCGCCCACCGGCACCTATGATTGGTCGCAGTCAGACACGTCCCCAAGCTGAGTGACAGCTGTCTCACTGCAACCAATCACAGCCACCGCGGGTCTATATTTATGCAGTAAAATAAATAAATAATTAACAAAAAAAAATTAAAAAATTCGGTTCCCCCATATTTGATACCAGCCAGGATAAAGCCGCACGGCTGGAGGCTGGTATTGTCACGATGGGGAGCGCCACGGTATGGGGAGCCCGCCACCCTAACAATATCAGCCAGCCGGAATAGCTGCATCCATTAGATGCGACAGTCCCAGACTCTACCCAGCTCATCCCGAATTGCCCTAGTGCGGTGGCAATCAGGGTAATAATGGGGTTGATCATGCCAGGCGTCTCCCCGAGACACCTTCTATGATCAACCTGAAAGTAAAAGTAAATAAACACACCGCAAAAAATCCTTTATTTGGAATTAAAGACAAAAAAACCACCCTGTTTCACCCCTTTATTAATCCTCAAATACCCCTCCAGGTCCGACGTAATCCACACGAGACTGTCAGCTCTGCTACAAAACACGAGTGCTCTGTATCAGATCCACGTAGCAATCAAGTGAATCACACATTCAGCAGAGACTTCAGCACTGCAGAAGTCAAGATTACCAAATCTGCCTATCTTTATCATTAGAAGCAGTAGCTGAGTGGATAGCGTGCTCGCATAAGAAGCATTAGGTCACGAGTTCTACTCCCGGTAAAGACTTTTTTTTAATTTTAAATTATATTTATAATATATTTATAATTATAATTTAATTATGCACTGAGGGGAGGAGCCGAACATCAGCTGTGAGCTCTCTCTCTCTCTCTGTCTTTCTCTCTCTCCTCTCTCTCTCTCGACCTCCTTTCTCTCTCTCTCTCTCCTTTCTTTCTCTCCTTTCTCTTTCTTTCTCCTTTCTCCGTCTCCTTTCTTTCTCTCCTCTCTCTCTCTCCTTTCTCTCTCTCCTTTCTTTATCTCTCTCTTTCTCTCCTTTCTCTCTCTCCTTTCTCTCTCTCCTTTATTTCTCTCCATTCTCTCTCTACTTTCTCTCATTTCTCTCTCTCTTCTTTCTCTCTCTTCTTTCTCTCTCTCTTCTTTCTCTCTTTCTCTCTCTTCTTTCTCTCTCTCTCTCTTCTTTCTCTCTTTCTCTCTCTCTCTTCTTTCTCTCTTTCTCTCTCTTCTTCCTCTCTCTCTTCTTTCTCTCTCTCTCTCTTTCTCTCTCTTCTTTCTCTCTCTCTCTTTCTCAAACCTGGCAATGATCAGCTGATGCAGTCACTTGACGGCATCAGCTGACACTATAAGTCAAGCGGTCAGGCCGGCTTTTTACCGCCCGGCCGACTAAACTATCAGCTAATACCGTCGGACAGGAGTCTGCACTGAAGTGTGTAGTTTGTTGGGTTTTTTTGCACTGATGCATCAGCTGATTGTATAAAAGCTGTTTGTGCAATCAGCTGCTGTGTCATGTGATTCAGGCCCTTGAACCTGACACATCATCTGATTGCTTTGCCTTCCAGCAAACCGATCAGATGATATTGGATCCGGATTGGACGGCGCGGGACCTTTGACCCAGGATTACTGCGGAGGGGGTTCTTTATTTCAATAAAGATGGAGTCACTAATTGTGTTGTGTTTTATTTATAATAAAAATATTTTTCTGTGTTGTGGTTTTTTTTATCGGTACTAGAAATTCATGGTGGCCATGTCTACTATTGGCGTGACACCATGAATTTCGGGCTTAGGGCCAGTTGATAATATACAGCTAGCCCCAACCCCATTATTACCCAGTGAGCCACCCGTCACCAGGGCAGCTGGAAGAGTTGGATACAGCGCCAGGAGATGGCACTTCTATGAAAGCGCCCTTTTCTGGGGCGACTGCGGACTGCAATTCGCAGCAGAGGGGCCCAGAAAGCTCAGGCCAACCTGTGCTGTGGATTCCAATTCCCAGCTGCCTAGTTGTACCTGGCTGGACACAAAAATATGGCGAAGCCCACGTCATTTGTTTTTTTAATTATTTCATGTAATAAGTGAAATAATTAAAAAAAACGGGCTTCCCTATATTTTTGGTTCCCAGCCGGGTACAAATAGGCAGCTGGGGGTTGGGGGCAGCCCGTAGGTGCCTGTTGTACCTGGCTAGCATACAAAAACATGGCGAAGCCCACGTCATTTGTTTTTTAATTATTTCATGAAATTCATGAAATAATTAATAAAAAAAAGGGCTTCCCAATATTTTTTGTTCCCAGTCGGGTACAAATAGGCAGCAGGGGGTTGGGGGCAGCCCGTAGCTGCCTGCTGTACCTGGATAGCATACAAAAACAAGGCAAAGCCCACATAATTTTTTGGGGGGACAAAAAACTCCTGCATATAGTCCTGGATGGAGTATGCTGAGCCTTGTAGTTCTGCAGCTGCTGTCTGTCTGTATGGAGGAGAGCAGACAGCAGCTGCAGAACAACAAGGCTCAGCATTCTCCATTCACTAGTGTATGCAGGAGAGCAGAAAACAGCTGCAGAACTACAAGGCTCAGCATACTCCATCCAGGACTGTATGCAGGAGTTTTTTGCCCACCAAAAAAATGACATGAGCTTCGTCTTATTTTTGTATGCTAGACAGGTACAGCAGGCAGCTATTTGTACCCGTCTGGGAACAAAAAATATAGGGAAACACGTTTTTTTTTATTATTTCACGAATTTCATGAAATAATTAAAAAACAAATGAAGTGGGCTTCGACCCATTTTTGTGTCCAGCCAGGTACAACTAGGCAGCTGGGGATTGGAAACCGCAGCACAGGTTAGCCAGAGCTTTCTGGGCCCCTCTGCTGCGAATTGCAGTCCGCAGCCCCAACCAGAAAATGGTGCTTTCATAGAAGCGCCATCATCTGGCGCTGTATCCAACTCTTCCAAAAGCCTGGGAGCTGGGTGGCTTGCTGGGTAATTATGAGTTAATACTAGCTTTGTTTTACTAGCTAGTATTAAGTCAGAGATTCTTAATGTCAGGCAAGTTTGACCCAGCCATTAAGAATCTCCAATAAAGGGTTAAAAAAAAGACACCACATAGAGAAAAAATATTTTAATAGAAATAAATACACAGACACACTTAGAGACTCCATGTTTATTACTCCCTCTTATCCCTCCACGATCCTGATCTTCTGTCTTCTTTCTCCTTCAACCCATGCAGCTTTGCTACATCAGCAGCGCTGCATGGGAGGAAGACGCTGTTCCCATGCAGTCTGTTCCCTCCGTGAGTGACCAGAAGCTGCTGCCTGTAAGCGGTGACGTCACCGCTGACAGGCGCATTGCTATAGCAACGGTGATCTCCGTTATTGACCGGCTATGGCAGCAGGTAAATAACAGAACGGGGAAGCAGAACGGGGAGTCGACCGTGTGCCAGAGCATGTCGCCGGTACACGGAGATACATAAACGATCACTGCGTACTGGAGAGATGCACTGACAGGACCTAGCATGACATCAAAGCCATGTGACCAGTCTGTAGCCAATGCAATAATAGACACGTGACTGGTCACATGCTTTTTTGACATCACGGAAGGTCCTATCATCTTTGCTGGTTACCGGGAGGACGCGGCGATTATCGGAAGGAAAAGCGGCGGGAGACAGCGTGCAGGACGCATCGCGGGGACAGGTAATTGTTATGGCAATGTTTATTAACTGTATGTGTACATTTATAATGTGTTTTTATGTGTTTGTGTTTGCCTCCCATTGGTTTTAATGGGGCTCGAGAGGTTCGTCGAACGGTTCATCGAACCGAACTTGAACACGGGCTCCGTTCGACGAACTAAACTCGAGCCTCTAGAGGCTGGCTCATCTCTACTCTTTATTAATCAACAAACAACAATCCAGGTCCGAATTAATCCACACGACATTGTCAGCTCTGCTACATGAAGATGACAGGGAACCCTGTAGAACACGAGCGATCTGTGTCCTTCTCCACGCAGCAGCTGAAATGAGCCGCACTGTCACCAGAGACTTCACTCTGCAATGCAGATGTCAAGATAACCAAATCTTCCTATGTTTCTCATTAGAGCCAGTGGCTCAATGGTTAGAGCTACTGCCTAAGAAGCATGAGCTCAAGTCCCGGCCGCCCCGGTAAAGAATTTAATTTATTTTTAAATTATAATTATTATTCTCCCTCCCTCTCTCTCTCTCTTCCCCTCTCTTTCTCTCTCTTTCTCTCTCTTTTTCTCTCTCCTCTCTCTCTTCTCTCCTCTCTCTCTTCTCTTTCTTCTCTCTCTTCTCTCTTGTTCTCTCTCTCTCTTGTTCTCTCTCTCTCTTTCGCTCAAGTTCTCTCTCTCTCTCTTTCCCTCTCTTTCTCTCTCCTCTTCTCACCTCTCTCTTTCTTTCTCTCTCTTTCTCTCTCTTTCTCTCTCTCCTCTCTTCTCTCCTCTCTCTCTCTCTTCTCTCTTTCTTCTCTCTCTTCTCTTTTGTTCTCTCTCTCTCTTGTTCTCTCTCTCTCTCTTTCGTTCAATTTATCTCTCTCTTTCCCTCTCTTTCTCTCTCTTTCTCTCTCTTTCTCTCTCTTTCTCTCTCTCTCTGTCTCTCTCTCTTTCTCTCTCTCCTCTCTCTCTCCTCTCTCTCTTCTCTCTCTCTTCTCTCTCTTCTCTCCTCTCTTTCTTCTCTCTCTTTCTCTCTCTTGTTATCTCTCTCTTGTTCTCTCTCTCTTGTTCTCTCTCTCTTGTTCTCTCTCTCTTATTCTCTCTATCTCTCTCTATCTCGCTCTCTCTTTCTCTCTCGCTCTCTTTTTCTCTCTCTTTCTCTCTATTTCTCTCTCTCTCTTCTCTCCTCTTCTCTCTCTTCTCTCCTCTTCTCTCTCTCTCTTTTATTTCTCTATCTCTCTTCTCTTTTCTCTCTCTTTTCTCTCTCTTTTCTCTCTCCATTTCTCTCTTCTCTTTTCTCTCTCTTTTCTCTTTCTTTTCTCTCTTTTCTCTCTCTCAGACCTGGCAATGATCAGCTGATGCGGTCAGCTGACGGAATCAGCCAACACTATTAGTCGAGCGGTGAGGCCGGCTGTTTACCGCCCGGCCGGCTAAACTATCAGCTGCTGCTGTCGGACAGGAGTCTGCACAGAAGTGTGAAGTTTGTTTTTTTTGTCACTGATGCATCAACTGATTGTATAAAAGCCGTTTATACAATCAGCTGCTGTGTCATGTGATTCAGGCCCTTGAACCTGACACATCATCTGATTGCTTTGCCTTCCAGCAAACCGATCAGATGATATTGGATCCGGATTGGACGGCGCGGGACCCTTGACCCACGATTACTGCGGAGGGGGGTTCTTTATTTCAATAAAGATGGAGTCACTAATTGTGTTGTGTTTTATTTCTAATAAAAATATTCTTCTGTGTGTTGTGTTTTTATTTATCTGTACTAGAAATTCATGGTGGCCATGTCTAATATTGGCATGACACCATGAATTTCGGGCTTAGGGCCAGTTGATAATATACAGATAACCCTAACCCCATTATTACCCAGGGAGCCACCTGTCACTAGGGCAGCTGGAAGAGTTGGATACAGCGCCAGAAGATGGCGCTTCTATGAAAGCACCTTTTCTGGGGCAGCTGCGGACAGCAATTCGCAGCAGGGGTGCCCAGAAAGCTTGGGCACCCTGCGCTGAAGATTCCAATACCCAGCTGCCTAGTTGAACCTGGCTGGACACTAAAATTGGGCGAAGCCCACTTCATTTTTTTTTAATTATTTCATGAAATTCATGAAATAATTAAAAAGAAAAAGGGCTTCCCTATATTTTTGGTTCCCAGTCGGGTACAAATAGGCAGCTGGTGGTTAGGGGCAGCCCGTAGCTGCCTGCTGTACCTGGCTAGAATACAAAAACATGGTGAAGCCCACATAATTTTTTTTTGGGGGGGACTCCTGCATACAGTTCTGGATGGAGTATGCTGAGCCTTGTAGTTCTGCAGCTGCTGTCTGCTGTCTGTATGGAGGAGAGCAGACAGCAGCTGCAGAACTACAAGGCTCAGCATCCTCCATCCAGGACTGTATGCTGGAGGGAGAGGCAGGGGGAGCAGAACTACAAGGCTCAGCATGCTCCATTCACTAGTGTATGCAGGAGAGCAGAAAGCAGCTGCAGAACGACAATGCTCAGCATACTCCATCCAGGACTGTATGCAGGAGTTTTTTGCCCCCCCAAAAAATGACGTGGGCTTTGCCATATTTTTGTATGCTAGCCAGGTACAGCAGGCAGGTAAGGCTGCCCCCAACTCCCAGTTGCCTATTTGAACCCGGCTGGGAATCAAAATTATAGGGAAGCCCTTTTTTTTTAATTATTTCACAAATTTCATGAAATAACTAAAAAAAAAAAAAGAAAATGACGTGGGCTTCGCCCAATTTTTGTGTCCAGCCAGGTACAACTAGGAAGCTGGGAATTGGAATCTGCAGAACAGGTTGGCTCGAGCTTTCTGGGCACCTCTGCTGTGAATTGCAGTCCGCAGCCGCCTCAGAAAATGGCGCTTTCATAGAAGCGCCATCATCTAGCGCTGTATCCAACTCCTCCAGCAGCCCTGATGCCGGGTGGCTTGCTGGGTAATAATGGGTTAATACTAGCTTTGTTTTCAGTGGCGTAACTAGAGTTTGATGGGCCCTGGTGCAAACTTTGGACCGGGGCCCCCCTCCATGTACACAACACTTAGGGTACGGGATAATGATGCTGACACTTGGCTTTTACCCACAGCACCCAGGTTTCCCATGATCTAAAATCCCTCTATCAGCACCCTGCTTTCCCATGCTCTGTCATACATCTTTCCCTCAGCACCCAGCTTTCCCATATCAGAGCATGGGAAAGCTGGGTGCTGAGAGATGTATAGCAGATCATGGGAAAGCTGGGTGCTGAGAGATGTATAGCAGAGCATGGGAAAGCTGGGTGCTGAGAGATGTATAGCAGAGCATGGGAAAGCTGGGTGCTGAGAGATGTATAGCAGAGCATGGGAAAGCTGGGTGCTGAGAGATGTATAGCAGAGCATGGGAAAGCTGGGTGCTGAGAGATGTATAGCAGAGCATGGGGAAGCTGGGTGCTGAGAGATGTATAGCAGAGCATGGGAAAGCTGGGTGCTGAGAGATGTATAGCAGATCATGGGAAAGCTGGGTGCTGAGAGAGGTATAGCAGATCATGGGAAAGCTGGGTGCTGAGAGAAGAATTATAGCAGAGCATGGGAAAGCTGGGTGCTGAGAGATGTATAGCAGAGCATGGGGAAGCTGGGTGCTGAGAGATGTATAGCAGAGCATGGGAAAGCTGGGTGCTGAGAGATGTATAGCAGAGCATGGGGAAGCTGGGTGCTGAGAGATGTATAGCAGAGCATGGGAAAGCTGGGTGCTGAGAGATGTATAGCAGATCATGGGAAAGCTGGGTGCTGTGAGATGTATAGCAGATCATGGGAAAGCTGGGTGCTGAGAGATGTATAGCAGAGCATGGGGAAGCTGGGTGCTGAGAGAGGTATAGCAGATCATGGGAAAGCTGGGTGCTGAGAGATGTATAGCAGATCATGGGAAAGCTGGGTGCTGAGAGAGGTATAGCAGATCATGGGAAAGCTGGGTGCTGAGAGATGTATAGCAGAGCATGGGGAAGCTGGGTGCTGAGAGATGTATAGCAGAGCATGGGAAAGCTGGGTGCTGAGAGATGTATAGCAGAGCATGGGGAAGCTGGGTGCTGAGAGATGTATAGCAGAGCATGGGAAAGCTGGGTGCTGAGAGATGTATAGCAGATCATGGGAAAGCTGGGTGCTGAGAGATGTATAGCAGAGCATGGGAAAGAGCCCTTTTCCCTCAGCACAAAACATTCCCATCCCATACTTGTATCTTTTTCCTCCCTCATATATAGTTCTCCAAATACTATAATGGCCCCCACATAGCCTTCCATATAGTATAAAGGGTCCCACATAACCCTTTATATATTAGAATGCACCCCCATAGTCCTCCATGTATTATAATGCATTTCCCATAGTTCTCCATATTTTATACTGCACCACAGTCCCCCATACTTTATAATGCACCCCCACAGACCATGTGTAAGGTAGCCTCCATAGTCCTCCATATATTATAATGTAGCCCCCATAGTCCTATATGTATTATAATGCAGCCCCATAGACCTCCATGTATAATGCGCTGCTATAGTCTATGTATAAGGTGTCCTTCATGTTTATTATGCAGTCCCATAGACCTCCATGTATCATGCAGCCAGCACCCCCAGGCCTCCATGTATTATGCAGCCAGTCCCACCAGGGCCTCCATGTGTCATGCAGCCAGCCCACCCAGGTGTCATGCAGCCAGCCCCACCAGGGCCTCCATGTGTAATGCAGCCAGCTTCCCCCGGGCCTATATGTGTCATGCAGCCAGCCCCCCCAGGGCCTCTATGCGTCATGCAGCCAGCCCCCCCAGGGCCTCTATGCGTCATGCAGCCAGCCCCCCCCAGGACCTCTATGTGTCATGCAGCCAGCCCCCCCAGGGTCTCCATGTGTCATGCAGCCAGCCCCCCCAGGGCCTCCATGTGTCATGCAGCCAGCCCCCCCAGGGCCTCCATGTGTCATGCAGCCAGCCCCCCTCAGGTGTCATGCAGCCAGCCCCCCCAGGGCCTCCATGTGTCATGCAGCCATCCCCCCCAGGGCCTCCATGTGCCATGCAGCCAGCCCCCCCAGGGCCTCCCTGTGTCATGCAGCCAGCCCCCCCAGGGCCTCCATGTGTCATGCAGCCAGCTTCCCCAGGACCTCCATGTGTCATGCAGCTGGCCCCCCCAGGGCCTCCATGTGTCATGCAGCCAGCCCCCCCAGGGCCTCCATGTGTCATGCAGCCAGCCCCCCCCAGGTGTCATGCAGCCAGCCCCCCCAGGGCCTCCATGTGTCATGCAGCCATCCCCCCCAGGACCTCCATGTGTCATGCAGCCGGCCCCCCCAGGGCCTCCATGTGTCATGCAGCCAGCCCCCCCAGGGCCTCCATGTGTCATGCAGACAGCCCCCCCCAGGTGTCATGCAGCCATCCCCCCCAGGGCCTCCATGTGTCATGCAGCCAGCCCCCCCAGGGCCTCCATGTGTCATGCAGCCAGCCCCCAGGGCTTCTATGTGTAATGCAGCCAGCCCCCCCAGGGCCTCCATGTGTCATGCAGCCATCCCCCCCCAGGGCCTCCATGTGTCATGCAGCCATCCCCCCCCAGGGCCTCCATGTGTCATGCAGCCAGCCCCCCCAGGGCCTCCATGTGTCATGCAGCCAGCCCCCAGGGCTTCTATGTGTAATGCAGCCTGCCAGCCAGCCCCACCAGGGCCTCCATGTATCATGCAGGCAGCTTACCCGGGCCTATATGTGTCATGCAGCCAGCAATATAAAAAAACAAGTACCTCTCAGCTCCTTCTGACCCCTGCGACTGCGGTAGTTATGCCCCTGCCCCCATATGTCACACCCCTGCTCCCTATACAGCCTGCACCCCCATATCACACACACACCCTGACCCACATATCTCACCCTGTCCGTACCCCAACTTACCCCTCTCAAACACTCTGCACCCTTCACATGCTTCTGTCACAGTCTGCAGCCCTCATATCCCCCTCACCCTGCAGCCCCTCCCCTCATGTCCCCTCTTTTCTCATTACCACTCATGTGTTCGAAGTATCTTCTGCTGCTTTCTCCCCGGCATCCTGTATCTCCTCCCACACAGTCACATGGGCGTGACGTCATCGCAGGTCCTGGTAGGGATGGTTTCCGTCTGCCGTGCAGGAGCACATCTCCTCTGCAGCAGGTCAGGAACGCCTGGTGGCCTCTCCAGGTCAGGGGCCCCTCTGCCCCCCTGCAGACACTGGGTCCCCCTGACTCACAGGCCGGCCCCCTAACGGTCGCGCAGTCGGCCACTACATAGTGGCACTACACATAGGGGCCCGGCAGCGGGCTCTGCAGAGCGGCTGCCGGGCCCCTATAACCCTGCGGGCCCGGTCGCAGTGGCGACCTCTGCGACCGCGATCGTTACGCCCCTGTTTGTTTTACTAGCTAGTATTAAGCCAGAGATTCTTAATGTCAGGCAAGTTTGACCCAGCCATTAAGAATCTCCAATAAAGGGTTAAAAAAAAGACACCACACAGAGAAAAAATATACTTTAATAGAAATAAATACACAGACACATTAGAGACTCCATGTTTATTACTCCCTGTCAGCCCTCCACGATCCTGGTCTTCTGTCTTCTTTCTCCTTCAACCCATGCAGCTCTGCTACATCAGACAGCAATGCATTGGAGGAAGACACTGCTGCTCCGTGCAGTCTAATCACTCAGACGGGTTACTATAGCAACGGTGCTCTGATCACGTTATTCCCGGTGCCGCAATTCACCGGCTGTGGCAGTCAGTCCTTGCATGTGCGCTGACTCTGTAAAGAGCGCCCACATAAAGGAACGGGGAAGCCGACCATGTGCCAGAGCATCTCGCCGGTACACGGAGATGCACAAAGGAGCACCGCGTACCGGAGAGATGCACTGATAGTGTACCGCCCCGCGCTTGGCCGCAGCGAAGCCGCTCGGATCTAGGCTCGTTTGGTGGGTGGCTTGAGCGCCTCCGGACCCGGGGGTCACGTCGCTCTCAAGGGAGGTTGGTGATACGTGAGGGGTTTTGGTGGGGAGGTTCACGGCCGGGTCCGTGGTGTTTAGGGATTTAAGTTTGTGACGCCACCCACGCATTGTGGTGGGTGTGGACACCACCGCTGCCATTAACTAGGCTCCCGGGGACGGTGTTGTGCAACCTGGTGTTGACCCCTCCGTGGGCAGGGGATGATGGTCCCGGGGCCTGGTGGTTGCGAGTTGTGGTCGTGTTAGTGCGGTGTGGTGCACGGCCCGAGGGCACTGTTTCACTCTTTATGACAGATACATCGGAGTCTCTGGTAAACCAAAAGGATGGTGGTCGGTGCCCACAGCCATCTGCATCTGGTCCCCCATCCGGTTCGGTGGTTTCCGCCTTTCTCCTGTACCTCGTTTTGTAGATTTTGACTGCATATACCTCAGCGACGGTAGTCCGCTCCCTGGCTTTATGTGTGCCGGGAGAGCCTGTTTGCCCGCAGACGCTGACCCGTGGGATCTCTCTGCCTGAGCGGTGGCTTTCTATCACCCTCATCGGGCTATTGTCTTCAGTCGGGACTTGGGTGGGAAAGAACCTAAGGTCCAGACCCCAATCAGTGAATTTGACTCAGTCCAGTGGTTTCTGGGCCTCGTTCTGGGTCTGAGTACCCCTCCTGGTACTCCGGTTTCCAGTAGGTTTCCCGGTTCGGTACCGGCGGGCCACTACCCTGTCCCGGTCCCTTACGGTTCCACCAGCCGTCTTCCCAGCTCCTGCAGGCAGCAACCACCATCTGCCTCCTGGCCACAGGGTATCCGGGCTACGACCCAGATCCCTGACAGACGTTTACTCCTTCTAGACTACTCCCCTACTATCTGTTGTGTTTTTCCCGCCTCAGGCTATCCGAATTCCTTGGTGGGTGTGGCCAACCGCCTGGCTCCGCCCCCTGGTGTGAACATCAAGACCTCTTAGAGGGGTGACTCAGGGTTTTTAGGTTGGCTGCTGTTACCTTGTTAGGGGACGGGTGTTTGTGCAAGGGCCTGTCTGTGACTACCTGGCTAGTCCAGGGCGTCATAATAGGACCTAGCATGACGTCTAGCCATGTGACCAGGCTGTAGCCAATGAGATAATAGACACGTTACTGGTCACATGGCAATTTTTACGTCACGGAAGGTCCTATCATCAGTGCTGGTTACCGGGAGGACACAGCGATTATCGGAAGGAAAAGCGGCGGGAGACAGAGTGCAGGACGCGTTGTGGGGACCTGTAAGTGTAATGGCAATGGAACCGAAGTCGAACTCTAGGGGGGTGACTCATCTCTAGTCCCTAGGAAACAAACTCTGACCAAATATTTTACAATGAAAAATCTAATGAGGAAAGGTCATTATTTTAAAGGGATCCGAAGCAAGAGGAAATGTGAAATCACCTATTGTGATTCATAGATCCTGTGTTATCACCTATGTACAGTTAGGTCCAGAAATATTTGGACAGTGACACAAGTTTTGTTATTTTAGTTGTTTACAAAAACATGTTCAGAAATACAATTATATATATAATATGGGCTGAAAGTGCACACTCCCAGCTGCAATATGAGAGTTTTCACATCCAAATCGGAGAAAGGGTTTAGGAATCATAACTCTGTAATGCATAGCCTCCTCTTTTTCAAGGGACCAAAAGTAATTGGACAAGGGACTCTAAGGGCTACAATTAACTCTGAAGGCGTCTCCCTCGTTAACCTGTAATCAATGAAGTAGTTAAAAGGTCTGGGGTTGATTACAGGTGTGTGGTTTTGCATTTGGAAGCTGTTGCTGTGACCAGACAACATGCGGTCTAAGGAACTCTCAACTGAGGTGAAGCAGAACATCCTGAGGCTGAAAAAAAAGAAAAAATCCATCAGAGAGATAGCAGACATGCTTGGAGTAGCAAAATCAACAGTCGGGTACATTCTGAGAAAAAAGGAATTGACTGGTGAGCTTGGGAACGCAAAAAGGCCTGGGCGTCCACGGATGACAACAGTGGTGGATGATCGCCGCATACTTTCTTTGGTGAAGAAGAACCCATTCACAACATCAACTGAAGTCCAGAACACTCTCAGTGAAGTAGGTGTATCTGTCTCTAAGTCAACAGTAATGAGAAGACTCCATGAAAGTAAATACAAAGGGTTCACATCTAGATGCAAACCATTCATCAATTCCAAAAATAGACAGGCCAGAGTTAAATTTGCTGAAAAACACCTCATGAAGCCAGCTCAGTTCTGGAAAAGTATTCTATGGACAGATGAGACAAAGATCAACCTGTACCAGAATGATGGTAAGAAAAACGTTTGGAGAAGAAAGGGAACGGCACATGATCCAAGGCACACCACATCCTCTGTAAAACATGGTGGAGGCAACGTGATGGCATGGGCATGCATGGCTTTCAATGGCACTGGGTCACTTGTGTTTATTGATGATATAACAGCAGACAAGAGTAGCCGGATGAATTCTGAAGTGTACCGGGATATACTTTCAGCCCAGATTCAGCCAAATGCCACAAAGTTGATCGGACGGCGCTTCATAGTACAGATGGACAATGACCCCAAGCATACAGCCAAAGCTACCCAGGAGTTCATGAGTGCAAAAAAGTGGAACATTCTGCAATGGCCAAGTCAATCACCAGATCTTAACTCAATTGAGCATGCATTTCACTTGCTCAAATCCAGACTTAAGACGGAAAGACCCACAAACAAGCAAGACCTGAAGGCTGCGGCTGTAAAGGCCTGGCAAAGCATTAAGAAGGAGGAAACCCAGCGTTTGGTGATGTCCATGGGTTCCAGACTTAAGGCAGTGATTGCCTCCAAAGGATTCGCAACAAAATATTGAAAATAAAAATATTTTGTTTGGGTTTGGTTTATTTGTCCAATTACTTTTGACCTCCTAAAATGTGGAGTGTTTGTAAAGAAATGTGTACAATTCCTACAATTTCTATCAGATATTTTTGTTCAAACCTTCAAATTAAACGTTACAATCTGCACTTGAATTCTGTTGTAGAGGTTTCATTTCAAATCCAATGTGGTGGCATGCAGAGCCCAACTCGCGAAAATTGTGTCACTGTCCAAATATTTCTGGACCTAACTGTATACTTGTCAATGTTACTTGTCAGTGTTGTCATTGTATTCCTGCCTCTGATCATAAAGAGTTTGCTGCAAACTCTTCTTGAAAGGGCATATGAATCAAAAAAAGATCAGTGAAAAAAAGAAAAAAAAGATTTACAAGTTTAATAATTTTGTGTCCTAATAAGGATCATCATATGAAAAAAAGCCAAAACATTGTACAAAGTACGTGTAAGATGAATGCCTGATTTAATTTTGCTTTACTGGGGCAGTATAACATTTGACCCCTTACAATTTATTTGACCGAGAAAATAAGACCTATTTCGAAAATGAGCTCTAGTAGGATTTGGGATCTTTTTGGAGTATGCTAAAATATAAGTCCTACACCATAAATAAGCCCTAGATATGGTTCCATAAGCAAGTGTCTAGGCAGCTAAAATGGTAAGGACTACAGCACGACTCTTCATCAAAGAAATCAGACACACATCACCAATAGAAAGCAGACACCCCACATAAGAAAGCAGAACCCCCCTCCGAAAGAAGAAAAAAACCTCACTCACGAAACCCTAAACAATTACAATAGGCAAGTGGTGATGGTGGATGGGTTTTCACAGAGATATCTGCATCACGGTCAGGTCCCTCGCTGTTCCAGCTGCATTGCGCTGCAGCTCTCACAAACAGATCGGGAACCAGTATCACATCACGCGAGTGATACTGCTTCCAGTCACCAGGGGGAACCAAGCAATGTTAAAAGCAGGGGGACCTGTTAGCAATGCAGATTTGTATGTGAGAGCCCATTCACTTGCCAACTTTAATTGTTTGGGGATTGGTAAGTACGGTTCTTTTAGGGGGTGCCTGCTTTCTTTTGGGGGTAAACTTAGCAGTACATAGATTATAATAAATAAATACAAACAGGTAATGTAAACCTTTGTAAATATGTTATGTACCCACCACAATAGGACTGGTCCGGTACCATGAGAATAGCAGACAAGGTAAGAAAATGTGCATCTGAGCCAGTAATAGGATTAACACAAAATGTTAATGTTCTAGAATATGAACACATGATTAGATTTGAATAACTGATTTTTTTGCTCAAGAATAAAAGTGGATTGTTGTTTATTGAAAAATATAAGACATCCCCTGACAAAAATAAGCAAAAAATAATAAAATACCTTGCAATTTACGGGGGGGGGGAAACAGTGTTTATCTATCCTACCTAATATATGTTGGAAATTTACAGCACTCCAAGGTCGGTTTGTGTTGGAGAAGGGTTCCACTCTGTTAAGACTACCTAATATATATAATTTCTTTAAAAAAAAAAAACTAATTGCCTTGTTGCACCAGATAAGGTAATTTAGCTGTTTAATTAACTAGTGTTACCATCACAGATACCTGCCATATGTCTAGTGGTACTTTATTCCGGCTTTCCACGCACTATAGTTCATTGTTTTAATTAGTTATACCTTAAGAAATCTTCCGCACACTAATACGAAATAATGAAGCCGGCGTCTACAGCTGAATAATTGCGAGATTATTATGAAAGTTATGGGATTTACTAATAGCACCAATGGGAATTTTGTTTTCAAGGAACAAAAAAAAAAGAAAAAAAAAGTGCTTCAATTGGTTATTTATATCTCTACTTCCTCGCAGTTTGAAATGTGCCAGGAGAGAAAACAGAATGAAGCCGGCTCTGTTATTACACCAGAACATATTGTCACTGTTATAAACAGCCCACGTTCACTGGAGCTGCCAATTATTCCCCAGCCGCCATTTTTTTTATTCAGATTGATCTCTTCATGCTTGAGGCTGTTTCACACCCGTGACTCTGAAATATCCCTTGTGGCCTGTTGGCTAATTAAGAGCAGAATCCATCTTTTGATGGAATAACGCTGCCACCGGATAAGATTTCTATAGTTTTTAACTCTTTTTTTTTATATATATATATAATTCTTAATCATACTTTTAAAATTGGGGCCTCGGAAATAACCGCACTCAGCACAAGGAGCGTGGGCAATACCCAGCAATTAGGCATGATTAAAGGGACGGCTACATAATTCATGTAGTATTGTCAATTTTATCACAGTAAATGAGTTTTCCGGGCACGGCAGCTGCATATGCTTATTGTCACTTACAGCTTGGGCAGCAGAACAAGAGTCATGGAGAACCACCAGATACTTGGTTTTGTGTAAGTCATTTTGACACTGGTGTGAAATGAGCAAATCAGCATTCTGAGGAATGTGTTCACACTTTGAAGAGACAGGCAGACATACCGAGCATGTGGGATGACACCAATCAGCCGAGGAAAATGATGCCCAACATGGCACGCCACTATGGGAAAGTTAACCTGTCTGCCAGCACTGACATTTCACATATATTGTCTGTATTGTGCTGCCATGTATAATGTATAACGTTAAACTACAGGAATATTCCTAATGGCCGGCATTGCATTGCCATTGTATAGTCTACGGTTTGAGATTCCTAGTTAGCACTATCAAAAAATAATGATGCAATTTATCAAAATATGACATTTATATGACACTCTGCAAAACAGAAGCATTGTGATCGAAAGGAACGCAATTTATATCGACTGGTAAAATGGCAGAGGATTGAAAATAATCCACTGGAAAAATACAACTAATCACAGGTTTTTTATATGTAAGAAAGAATAAACTCACTATAGGCAAATCTAGAATGTTTAGGTCAAGACACCATCACAGACTCAAATATGTGGCATAAAATACATATTTTATTTAAATATTATTCAAATAAAACATAGTTTTCATGTCAAAATACAGTATCCAGGGTCAAAGAATAAAAGACAGGGTTTCTCAAAGTGGCAAAAGCACGTATCCTGACAACCTATAATCATTCAACAGCAGAAATTGGTGGTAAATAAAGGACCTGAACAGGAATAAGATTGTAAATAATCCCAGAAATAACCACACCAATCACATAAGGAGACATAAAGTTAGTAATGAGAACTCAACCCAAAAGCTTATATGGTGTTGTTATAATGTGAAGCCATCAATGTAATGAATGGTCCAGTGACCCAAATGGCATATATGTATAAAAAAGGGTTAAAGTGTCAATTACCAGTGTCCAAGTCTATTAAGATTGCGTGCCAGCGGCCCGACGCACGTTTCATTGTAATCTGACTTCCTCAGGGGGGGGTGCTGTAGGAATGAGTGTAGGTTGTCAGGATACGTGCTTTTGCCACTTTGAGAAACTCTGGCTTTTATACCCTGGATACTGTATTTTGACATGAGAAATATTTTTTATTTTAATAATATTTAAATAAAATATTTATTTTATGCTACATATTTGAGTCTGTGATGGTGTTCTGACCTACACGTATAGCATCCACCTATTGCTTTTACATGGAATGTTTTTTTAAATTTCTGGATTAAGCATGGCACCGAAATTAGGGATTTTTTTATTAAATCTAGAATGTGTAGGTAATAAATATTTATATATAGAGATGTCGAGACAGTGTTGATATTAGATAAATAGAAAGATAGATAGATATATATTAATATTTATTATAGCACCATTTATTCAATGGCGCTTTACAAGTGAAAAGAGTATACATGAAAAACAAGTACAACAATCCTGAACATTAGAAAAACAGACTGGTACAGGAGGAGGGAGGACCCTGCCCACGAGGGCTCACAGTCTATAGGGGATGGGTGAGGATACAGTAGGTGAGGGTAGAGCTGGTTGCGCAGTGGTGTACATATCTGTAGGTTATTGTTGGTTGTAAGCTTATCGGAGGAGGTGGGTTGGGTCAGTCTTCAGGTTCCTTTTGAAGCTTTCCACAATAGGTGAGAGTCTGATATGCTTAAGAGGGGAGTAGGGAAGGAGGTCTTTGGAGGACCTGAGGTTGCGTGTGTCGGGGGCGGGCCCCAGCTTCCCCGTCGCGGGGGCTGCTCGGGGAGATCGCGCTCGGATCCGGTGCCTTCTCCTCGGTGGCTCGAGCGGGCCGGACCCCGGGCTCGAGCAGCGCTCCTCGCCCACGAGTGAAAAGGGGAGGAATTTGGATTTGGGATATATATAGAGTTTGTGAAGCCACCCACAGGTTGTGGTGATGGTGGGCACCACCGCTGCTGGTGACGGGGTTCCCAGGAGCGATGGCGGGGAGCAGCTAGGTGTTGACCCCTCCGTGGGTAAGGGCGGTTGGTCCCGGGGCCCGGTAGGGGGTTGGGTTCCCGTAGGATGGGGTTCGCAGGGTGCAGGGTTGCGGTGCAGCGTATCACAGTGCCGGATGGCACTGGTATACTCACTCAGACACAGATGGACAGAGTCTCTGATAAACCAAACGGCTGTATGGACGGGGCCTGCAGCCGGCTGCGGTGTTCTCCCTGGACGGGTTGATGGTGGATGTCATCTCCCTGCACCTGTGTTTTGTGTCTTGACTTCAATGCCTGGGCATCGGGAGTCCGCTCCCCAATGTATACGTGCTAGAGGAGCCCTTTTGCCCGCAGACGCTGGCCCTTTGGATCTCTGGCCCTAGGCAGTGGCACTTATCCGGAACGGTTGGGCTGTTGCTTTCAATCGGTACTTGGGTGGGAATGAACCCCTGAGGTCCAGACCACAATCAGAAAATTTGACTAAAGGTTGGCTTTAAGCCTAGTCGGGGTCTGAGTACCCTGCCTGGTGCTTGGCTCCAATCGGCTCCCCAGTTCGGTACCGGCGGGCCACCGCCCGACCCCAGTCCTAAAGTTCCGCTGACCTTCACCAACTCCTGCAGATGGCCACCACCATCTGCCGACCTTGCTGGAAGTGCCTGGGCTCCAACCCAGACACCCACAGTTTTCACTCCTCACTCATTACTGCCCACAACGGGACTCTCCGACTGACTACTGTGTTTTCCCACCTCCAGGTCTGTGAACTCCTTGGTGGGTGGGGCCAACCGCTTGGCTCCACCCACCTGGTGTGGACATCAACCCTGGAGGGTGGCAGCAAGTGTTTAATGTGTGACTGGTGTGACCTGTCCAGGAAGGGGGGTGTATGATGTTGTGTAGTGACCTGTGACCCCTGGGGTCCAGGGCGTCACTCGTGCAGGTAGTTACCGAGAGACTAGGTCACAGATGTATTGAGGAGACAGGTTGTGGATGGCTTTGTATGTCAAGGTTAGTGTTTCAAACTGGAGTCTTTGGGCAATGGGAAGCCACTGAAGAGATTGGCAGAGTGGCGAGGCCAGGGAATAGCAAGGTGAGAGGTAAATTAATCAGACCTCAGCATTTAGAATATATAGAAGAGGTGCAAGAGTATTGGAGGGCAGGCTACAGAGCAGGAGGTTGCAGTAGTTGAGGCGGGAGATGAAGAGGGCATGCACCAATGTTTTTGCTGATTCTTGGTTAAGAATTGCAAGGTTAATGCACGAATCTGGGAGATATTTTTGAGTTGTAGTCGGCAGGAGGTGAAGAGGCCTGGGATGTGTGGCTTGAAGGATAGAGGAGAGTCAAGGGTTACTCCGAGGCAACCAGCTTGTAAAGGTGGTGTCACACATAGCAACGCAGCAGCGATCACGACCAGCGATCTGACCTTATCAGGATCGCTGCTGCGTCATTACATGGCCGCTGGTGAGCTGACAAACAGGCAGATCTCACCACCGACCAGTGACCAGCCCCCAGCCAGCAGCGACGCGTGGAAGCGTAACTAAGGTAAATATCGGGTAACCAAGGAAAGCACTTCTTGGTTACCCGATATTTACCTTAGTTACTAGCGTCCGCCGCTCTCACGCTGCCAGTGCTGGCTCCCTGTTCCCTGCACTCCTAGCTAGAGTACACATCAGGTTAATTACCCGATGTGTATTCCAGCTACATGTACAGGGAGCAGGGAGCCGACACTGGCAGCGTGAGAGCACACCGCTTAGCGCTGGATCCCTGCACTCCTAGCCAGAGTACACATCGGGATAATTACCCGATGTGTACTCCAGCTACCTATGCAGGGAGCAGGGAGCCGGCACTGGCAGTGTGAGAGCGGTGGACACTAGTAACTAAGGTAAATATCGGGTAACCAAGGAAAGGGCTTCTTGGTTACCCGATGTTTACCATGGTTACAGCTTACCGCAGGCTGTCCCTGCTCGCTTCAGTTCGTCGCTCTCTCGCTGTCACACATAGCGATGTGTGCTTCACAGCGAGAGAGCAACGTTGAAAAAATGAAGCAGGACATTCAGCAATGACTGGCGACCTCACAGCAGGGGCAATGTTGTTGCTGGATGTCACACACAGCGAAAGCGACGGGACGTCGCTGATACGTCACAGAAAATGGGGACTTAGCAGCGACGTTGTTGTCGTCATCGCTATGTGTGACACCACCTTTAGACTGGGGAGAGTGAGCAGCCATCAACTTTAATAGATAGGCTTGTTGGAGGAGATGAGTGAGGAGGAGGAAAGATAATTAATTCACTTTTGTCCATGTTAAGATTTAGAAATCGCACAGAGAAGAAGGATGAAATAGCAGACAGACATTGTTGGATTTTGGTTAGTAGGGAGGTGATATCTGGTCCAGAGAGGTAGATCTGCGTATCATCAGCGTAAAGGTGATACTGAAAGCCGTGGGACTCTATGAGCTAGATAGGTAGGTATGTAGATAGATAGATAGATAGATCATAGATAGATAGATAGATAGATAGATAGATCATAGATAGATGAACAGATAGATATGGGATAGATAGCTAGATAGACAGATATATAGGTAGATGAACAGATATATAAATCATAGATAGATAGGTAGATAGAGAGATAGATCATAGATCAATAGACAGATATATAGATCATAGATAGGTAGATAAACATATAGATATTGGATAGATAGATAGATAGATAGAAAGACAGATACTTAGATTGATAGATGAACAGATAGATAGATAGATAGATAGATAGATAGATAGATAGAGAGATAGATAGATAAATGGATAGATAGATAGATAAATGGATAGACTACATTTTCACATCCAAAAACATGTTCTGATGTCTGTCGCCATCTAGTGACCATGGCATTTTCTATGCAGATGCTATGATACATACATGCAGCATTATTTATTACTTTTTATCACACTAAATATAGAAATGGGCGAATAGTGAAATATTCAGGTTCGGATTCTTCTTATCAAATACAGTACCTAGTACTAGTCCAGTATTCATCATGAATAATGAACCTAATGTAAGTCAATGGGGAACCAGAGAACTTATCTGGGAAATCTTCAAGAAAAAATGTTCTGGTTCCCCATTGACTTGCTTTAGGTCCACCATTTGTGAGGAATACTGGAATAGTACTAGGTATTCGGTAAGAAGAATCTGAACCCGAATATTTCACTGTTTGCCCATCACTAATTATATAAATGGCATATACACAATTATAGTTTTAATTTACAACTTATTAGTAATATTATACCAGGGAGATTTACAGGTCATCATTTTTTAAGCCAACCCAACAGTTTTGAAAAGTGTCAGGAGGAAAAGTTTATCATTAACAGTAATGCAGTAATGCAGTAAAACAAATAGAAGATGTTTTTAGTGAAGTCAGTATATATGGATAACCAATAACCCATTAAAGGGCTTGTCCACTACTAGGACACCCTTTTCTAAAACCCATGTTTCACCCTTATAAAATAATAATTTATATATGGCTGGAGCCATTCCACATACAAGTCACATTCATCCGTCTCACTTCCCCTGATGTATGTGATTCATCCAGATGTGAAGAGAGTGAATTTGTAGCACCCAGGGATATGGGGTACTCGGTTCCAGGCAGTGTTTCTGCGGGGAATGTCACAATGGTGGCCATTCCCGGTTCCATGCCCTGGGCCCTTTTTGTAATGGGGGATATTTACAGGGGAGTTAGGAATAAAGGCACTCGTGACGCCACTTGCGGTGTTGCGGCTAAATGTGGGGAGCCGCCGCTGCAGGTTTTGCTGGGGCTGATGGAATGTGCAGCTCTGATGACTTGGGCTCTCCGCAAGTAGGGTATTACCCCAGCAGGTGTAAGGTGCAGTGAGCGTTGGAAGAAGGAGTCCAAACAGTTATTTAGTACAACTGGTTTACTCACTGTGGTGTCAAATGGTTGCTCGAGGCCGGCTGGTTTCGCCTCCAGGTCCCCTTCGTCCCAGTGCCAGTCTGGTTCTCTGGTACCTTCTTCCCCTGCACCTGTCTTTAGTAAGTGGGTCCCATTGTATGGAACACTGGGGATCCCCGGTCTGTGGTTTGTCCAACTTTGTCCGCCTGACGGTAGCGTGAACCCTTTGGGGATGGAGTCTCTGGTCCTGTCCAGGGCTCTCTCGTTCCTACTGAGTCTTCGGATTATTTAGGGTCAGCAAGGTCCTTGATGGTCCTCTTTGCTATGCAGGTGTTAACAGGTCGGATTGGAGCTCTTTCCTGTCCTAGGGTCCTGTACCCCGTCGGTGCGTAGTTTCGGGAGTACTTCACCATACTCCACCAGCAACTACCTCTCCTGGGTACCAGGTCACCGTCAACCTGAGTCAGGATGTTGCTCAGTCACAACTCCACGCTCCTGCTGTCAATTCTGTTCTGACTACAACTAACTACTCTCCATAGTCTGCCCTTCTCACCTGGTCAACTAGTGGACTGGAATGGCTCCACCTCGAGGCGGCCATCCATCGGTTCCACCCTAGCTGGGTACCATTCTATGGGGGATTTTTTTGGGGTAACTGGCGTTACCTGGGTTCTTGGTGTTACAGACACTGGGGTTCTGGGTCCCTAAGGGGGTAGCCCCTGCATCCTTGTGGAGATGCAAAACCTTGAAGTACCTTGAGGTGTTCAGGTTCGCTACAAATCCAGGGCTGATTGGCTGATTGTTATGTTACCAGATCCCAGGGAGAGGGACCGGCTGTACTTATATAGCCATTGGACGTAGACCTGTTTATTACTAATTGTGATACCTCCATTGAGAGGACTTCTCAACGATATATTGTTTCATCAGCAGGGGTACCTTTATCATACCTCTGGTGTTTAAACACAATATCCCTTTACTTTTTTCCTGATTGCATGCTTTATCTCAATCTGTGTAGACTTGTTTGTTTTTTTTGTTATTAATAGTAGGCATGAATTATTAGACATTATAGGAAGTCACTCCTTTTTTTAATACGTATATCAATAAAAAATCTGTTTTTAGAGATTTTTCTTCTGTGACGTTAATAATTAGATCCCAGGGAGAGACAGTGCCAACACGGCTGAAATGGTGCTGGCACCAGAGATGAGCATAAGTGTTATTAACTTACAAGAGAAAAAGGGATTGTATGAGTAGTGAAAAACCACTTTAATAACAGCGTTGCTAGTCTTGATAAGTGAAAGAGTAAACTTGATATAAATAGGTTAGATTCAACATGAGCCAACAGTGCGGAGCTGCAGCTAAAAAGGCCAACAAAATTCTGGGATGTATCAAGACAAGCATTGAACCTAGATCAAGAGAGGGGATTATTCCCCTATACTCTGCCCTGGTCAGACCCCACCAGGAATACTGTGTACAGTTCTGGGTGCCCCAATTCAAGAATTCAAGAAAGACATCAATATATTGGATCAAGTCCAGAGAAGAGCAACCAAGATGGTAGAAGGTCTGCAAACCATGTCCTATTAAGAACGGCTAAAAGAACTAGAAATGTTTAGTTTGCAAAAATGAAGGCTGAGAGGAGATTTAATAGCGGTCTACAAATATCTGAAAGGAAGTCACAGTGCAGAGGGAACCACCCTAATCTCATTAGCACAAGGAAGTACAAGAAGCAATGGGATGAATCTAAAAGGAAGGAGATTCAGATTAGATATTAGGAAAAACTTTCTGACACTGAGGGCAGTCAGAGAGTGGAACAGGCTGCCACGGGAGGTAGTGAGCCCTCCATCAATGGAAATTTTCAAGCGGAAGCTGGATAAACATGTAGTTGTGATGATTTAGGAAAACCTACACTCGCAGGGGGTCGGACCCAATGGCTCTTTAGGTCTATTCCAACTCTACCATCTATGATTCTATCTACTTGTATTAAAACTTGTGTCCAGCTAGTAAAAAATGTCTGAATGCTGTATAAATATAAGTAATTAAATAACACCTTCCGAAACTTCTGACTTAGCTCCAATGCTGTTGATTCCCTCATCAGTTTATGTATGCCCTGTTGTGTCTGAACAATATGTGTCCAAGTGCCAAAAATATAGAAATCATTGGGGCACATAGCAAAAGTGCTAATTGGACCCCCTCCCCCACCAAAAAAAAAAATACTATTTAGCGGAATCACAAAAGAGGATACCCAACAATTTTGCAGCCCTTAAAAACTAATTTTGCTCTTATTGAAGCCCCTTAGTGTTCCCATGCACTAAAATACCCCTTTCATAGCCCCAACAAGATATAGTAGCAGCAAAAGTGCCATCCTAAAAGTTTGATAACCCAGTGAATTCCTCCACACAAACAGTAGGATGACCCTACAGTAACCCCCTCCACAAGGTATGATATCCCAAAGTAACCCAAGTATGATGGCCCTATTACTGCACCACCCAAAGTATGATAGTCTCAACATAGCCCTCCACACAATATGATGGCCTCCATGCAACCATCAACACAATGTGATGTCCCCCACAGCTCTCCATACATTATGATGGCCCACTATATCATATAGTGGCCTTCCATACAGTATAGTAACCCCTACAACCTTCCACACAGTATGGTGTCCCCCACACTGTATAATATTTACGTCTGTTTTCATAAGACAACCTCTGGATATCACGTTAAGCACTTGCACTAAGCTTCTTTGGTCAACCAGGGCAAGGCCTGTTCTGAGTGGAACCTGTCTTGCTAAACCACTGTATGGTCTTGGCCACCATGCTGCAGCTCAGTTTCAGGGTTTTGGCAATTTTCTTAAAGCCTAGGCCATCTTTATGTAGAGCAATAATTCATTTTTCCAGATCCTCAGAGAATTATTTGCCTTGAGGTGCTATGTTGAACTTCCAGTTACCAGTATGAGAGAGTATATGAGTGCTAACACACACCTGCCCCCCATTCACACCTGAGATCTTGTAACACTAAGGAGTCAACTAAAACTGGGGAGGGAAATAGCTATTGTGCCTAATTTAGATATTTTCACTTAGGGGTGTACTCACTTTTGTCGCCAGCAGTTTTGACATTAATTACTGTGTTTTTAGTTATTTTGAGGGCACCAAATTTACACTGTTATACAAGTTGTACACTGACTACTTTACATTGTATCAAAGTGTCAGATCTTCATTGTTGTCCCATGAAAAAATAGAATAAATTTTTGCAAAAATGTCGAGGGGTGTACTCACTTTTTCTGATATATAGTGTATGTTATTGGGAAACACCTTTAATAATGATAGTAGCAAATACAATATTGTCATTTTATAAAGGTGGCTTGTCTACCTCAAGTTGAAAGAATCAGGCAAGATTTAAAAATAAATGTTTTTAGCAAATCTCATTAACACTGATTTCTTTTAAAATGAAAATGATGTCAACTTAAGTGTCCCTTTTACAATACACTTTCGTAGTCATATTCCCGTCTCTGTCTCATTGCGGAAGACTTGAACATTTACATATGCTATCATCATAAAAAGGATCCATGAATTATTGGTCCGTGTCATTATTCTTCAGAATAAAGGAAAAATACACATAAATTTAACAATATACTAAATGTTGTATAATAAAATATCTTCATGTCGGAATTTGTCATTTACCGTCAGACAGTGTGAAGAGAGGATTCGAATGTTGGGCTTGATCTCTGCGGCAGTAAATTAGATCATCTTTAGATCATTCTCAATTAGATTTGTATTCATCCAAAATGTAAAATGAACTTTGAAAATGAATAGTAAAACTTTATACGAAATACATTTACTCATTTCAAAAATGATAAATTAGTGTTTTTAGCTGGTACAAGGCTGTTAGAAAATAAGTGGCCCCTCCAGACCTCCACTCTGATCTTTAAAATGTAAGATTAAACAAAAGAAACTTGAGAATTCTTTAAACTTATTTCTAAATTGATTTATGGAAGATGTATTTTCTTTTTTAAATGAAATGTAAAAAGTATTAATATATTAGTAACCTTACACTTAGAATATTACTCAAGTATACTTTTGCAAAAATGGTTGGTCAAACAAGGAAGAAAACTTGGATAAACAAATATCCCTATATGCCGGGTTCGCAAGTTGTCTTTTCTCTACTATGTAAGGCCTCTGCCACACTTACATGACAAAACGTAACATTTTTGTCACGTACGTGTTAAAGGGGTGGTTTGGTCCCCGTGTGACGTGTTTATGGCACGTACGTGTTCTCCGTGTGTTATACGTAATAACACACGGAGAACGGAAAGCCCCGCCTTACCTGCATCATCCTCCGCTGTCTGTAGTGCTGAATGACAGCGTCCGGCCAAAGCCACGCCCCACTGACGCTGCGTGCGGCCCCCCAGTGAGGAAGAAGCGTTGTTAAAATTCACTGGGGGACGGATGCAGGGGACAGCCGCGGCAGAGACTGCAGGTATGGTGGAGGTGAGTATATGTTTTTATTATTTTTACACTGACACGTGTGTTTCTCCGACACGTGTCACGTGGGCCCGCATCCACACTACATCCGTGTGGTACGGGTGCGGGCCGTGTGACACCCGTGCTGCCGGAGCAACACGGACATGTCAGCGGTTTTAAAAAACGGACACACGTAAGTACGGAACGGACACACGTTCCGTTCCTGAATACTTACGTGTGTCCAAAACAATAACAATACATAGGACCACATGGGCCCGTGTCTCCGGTACGTGAAAAAAAGGCACACATGTACCAGAGGCACGTGAGTGTGGCAGAGGCCTAAAAAACACTCCACATCTTTTTTTAGGTTTCTGGACCCATTTTTGTTAAATGAGTTATGTGTTTTTTTATAATCCTTGCTGCATGCATTTTTGTCATATGAAGAGCAAAAATTCTTAGCTTCTCTGCCTATGAAACAGTAAAATACAAAAAGCACATGAATCATAACCCTGTTGTAATGCAGTCACTAGTTACGGGCAGAATGGACGGAAATGTAGTCAGGAAAGCCTGGGTCTGGTAATGGGAGGACACGTATGAGCCCAAGGAGTAAATTAAGGCATAGTCAAATCAATAGCCGAGTGTCAGAAATCCAGAAGAGCACGTAAAGGTTCAGGGAGAAAACAGACGTGGTCAGGTAACGGTCCTAGGTCAATAGGCAGGAAATCAGGATTGGAACAGGGAACGGGCAGAGAAAAGTCAAATAACAATCTGGGGTCAGAACACAAAGATCAGTACACTAGCAGAGGCAACATCACAACAGCAGAACCACAAAATACAACTGGCAAAGGTCTGGGCAAGCATGCTCAGTAAGAAACCAGTAGAAACACCTGAGTAATCAGCACCAAATGGAATCCTGCGCTGTCAAACAAGCTGCTAGCTCAGTAACTCAGGAAGGTGCAGCAGAGCATCTCCCAAGGCAAGATG